>NC_058095.1:55044848-55347878 GCF_020171115.1 Neogale vison
ATATGCCTCCTTCCTCTCTCTTTCCTCTTTCTCCCCCAACTCTTCCCTACTCTTCTTCCGCAAATGTAAAATAATTCAAGGGCTGGGGAAAACAGCCCATGAGCTGTCGTTCACGGGCACATGATTTAAATAATCTCAGTGGGTTTCCTGGGGCCATAACAAAGGACTACACAGGGTTTGACTCAACATCACAGGAGTTTATGGTCCCACAGTTCTGGATGCCTGTGATCCAAAGTTAAGGTGTCCCAGGACTGTGCTCCCCCTCAAGCCCACAGGGGAGCTCTTCCTTGTGTCTCCCTGGTATCTGGTGCTGCCAGCCATGGTTGGTGTGCCGGGTGGGTGGGCAGGTGGGAGCGGCTCTCCAGTCTCTGTCCCCATGGTCTGGGCTTCTCCTTGTGTCTCTGTCTTCTTATAAGGACACCAGTCTTCCTGGATAAAGGACCCATCTGACCCCGGCATGACCTCAACTTAACTAATTCCATTTGCAAGTCCCTAATTCCAAATAAGCTCCTGTTCTCAGGCAAGGTGGGGGGTGGGGTGGGGAGGGCTTCACCGTATGGCTTTTGGGGGTGAAGCCATTCAACCCATGACGCCAAGGAAGAATACAAATCGAAGGGAGTGACAGAAGACATCCTTAGGCTAGTTCACATTTCCACCAAAAGCATCAGACGTGTTCTCTGTTGCTCATTAACACTGTAACGTCAAACCATTCTTGCAAACATGGTCAATCCGTTTATTCGTCCGAGTAATTTTCTCTTCGTCCTGCCTCTGCTTATACAGGCACATGTACCGGCACTCCCAGACACACGTGTCCTCACTCTCCCCCCGCTGACACTTTGCCAAGTGCCATGGGGACCCCACTTCCTTCGCAGAAAGCTCAGCTTGGCTTTCCAAATCCGTGGGTGCATGGCAGTGGGAGCCCTTGACGCAGAATGGGAGTTAATGCATGTGTGAGCGAAGGGTCCTGTGCCCTTTCTTAGGGGAGATAATGCCTTAACCTTGCATTTCCCCATGGTGGCTGTTTCCTTCCTCCGAGGGTGTAGGGTCAGCTCTGAATCCTCAGGACACCGGCACCAGCGCTCTTGGAATGAATGTCCTCCTGCGCCTGGACGCACCGAGGGGGATGCAGGTCCTGGGACCCTGCACTTGGGGAAGGATGGGTTGGGAGCTGATGGGCTCTGATGTGGGCATTTAGCTGTGTCTGCTGTGTCTGCTGCTGCTCTGGTCAGGCCTTCCCCCGCTGGGCACTGACCTGGATGCGTCTGCACACACCCATGAGCCCACGGCGATCCAGGGAAGTGTGTGTGGGAACCTGAGCGCATTGTCCTCGGCCAATGGACAGCGCCTCCCACAAAGGCAGAGGCGGCTAAGTGGGGCCACCCCCTCAGCCTTCCCCAACCCCGCCGTTGGGCAGCCCCCTTTCCCACCAGGCCTGGGGCACCAAAGGCCTGTGGTCCTCACGCCCTCCATGGGCCCCAGCACCCCTCTGTCGGCGCAGCAGACTCGCCCCTCTTCGGAGCTGCCGGGATCGCATATGTTCCCCCATATGCCCGAACCTTTCTGCGATTCTTCCATCTGTTTCTGGGAAATGTGAAGGAATTTAATGATCTTTTCTGGGGTTATTAAACCGACAGCTGTTGTCATTAATAGAGGACATTCTTTACAGTGCGCGCAAACACTAGTCGTAACTCCGGCCTGTCACACGGCTCGCGCTAATGAGTCGCGTGCCCGTCTGCAGACCGGGGAGGCGGGCTTTGAAGAATGACCATCTCCGTTCTCACTTCTGTTTTGTTCTCCTGGCAGCTTTGGAAGCAAAATGTATAATTGGCAAAAACAAAAAACAAAACAAAACAAAAAAAAACACACAAAAGAGCACAAAAAACAAAAACAAAAACAAAAAATCCCAAATCCAATCCGCCCGCCGCTGGCTTGCTTTGAGAATGAAGGCACTTGAGAGCTAAAAAGGAAAGATTACATTTTCCTGTGTTTCAAATTGCAGCTCATTTTCTGGTAGAATGTTCGAGGCAGAGAGAAACCGGCTTTTGTCGCTTGAATTGGGGTTGTCTGCAGGGCCACACACGGGTTGCTGGAGGCTGGGCTGGGCACACGAGAGGCAGCAGGGAGGGGACACCCGATCTGGCCTCCCCCTGCCCCTTGGGCCAGTCGGTTTCTAGACCAACAGCCTTGGGGATTGATCTCTGGGGTTCGGCTGGCCTGGGCCGGGAGTGGAAGGGTGGGGCTTTCTTCTCAGGCGGGAGGACTCAGAGCTGAAGTGGTCAGGGCGGTGGGTAGGGGTGAGAAATCTGGGACAGCAGGGCCGAGGACAGCCGGCGGCCCCCTGCATGAAGGCTCCAGCCGGGGTTCTGGCAGAGCTGGGCAGACGGGAATATGCTGGGTCCCATTCCTGAGAAACTGGGGGCCACATGTCCAGAGAGTACACAGGAACCAAGAAAGACACCTGTCCACACATGGTGGCACTCAGCAGAGGGTCTGGGCCCAGGGACCCCAGCACCTCTATCCATACCCAGCGAGAACCCTTGTGGGGTGAAGGGGGTTGCCTGGCGGTTTGCTTGGGTCCTGGGTCAGGCCAATGGGGAGGACCTGGGTTCCGGGAGGAAACAGCTGCCGGGTTGGGAGAGTGAGGCTGCTGTGTGGCCCGTGGCCTTGGGGCACACACTGAGTGTGCCCAGCGGCCAGGGACCAGGGAGCAGAGAGGCAGAGCGGGGAGGAGACAGCAGCCTCCCAGGGTCCCTTGTTCTTCTCCAGTGACAGTATTCAGAAAGAGGAACAGAGTATGTACCCCACATTTTGCTAGGCCTGTGGAATATCAAGGGTCCAAGTCTCGCCCTCAAGGCGCTCATGGTCAGGTTGTGGGGACAGACACTCAAACCACATGGGCGTGAAGAAGGGCCACAGGTCCCTGTGTTTTGCCTTTGTTGGCGTGGGTCAGGGAAGGCTTCCTGGAGGAGGCAGCATCTCAGCCGGTGCAAGAGGACAAGGAGAGCTCAGCTTGTCTGCAGTGGATGGGGGTTCCCAGCAGGAAGGCCCGCATTGAGCCAGAGGTGGGTTGGGTGCTGGGTGTGGGCGGGAGAAGCCAGATGGGAGGCTGGAGGGGGAGGTGTGTGTGAGGAGTTTGGTGCCCAGCTACGGCTTATGACTCGAGCCATCCTGGAGGTCGGGGGCTGCAGGTACAGCCACATTGCTAACTGTGCTTTTCCTATTGGCCTTCATGAATCTGCCCTTCCCGCCAGTTAGAATATGAAATCTGGCAACACATGGGATGTGAGGTGTTTGCTTATGAACCAGCCACTCTGGCTTTGATCCCTCACACGGTGCCCTGGTGTCCTCTTGTGGGAGGGAAGAAGGAAAAGCACGTCTCCTGCAAGCTTGTGCTGGTGGCCATCACACGCTCTCCAGGACCAGTCATTTGGGGGCTGAACTTCTCTGTGCAAGGTCCGTCCATGCACAGGATCTGTGCAGGTCCACTTCTCTGCATGAGGGTCCGTCCTGTGCTATCACACAGCTTGCTATCTCCCACAACAGGGGACCCACTGTGATGGCCATGTCTTCCCCTCAGGCTCCCAGCTCCCGAGGCTTGGTCTGTTCATTTGTACCTGCTGGAAGCTGGACGTGTTTCGGGTGCGTGCGGAGAGCCCACCATGTGTCCCGTTGCAGGCTCCGAGCTGCCCATGAGGGGACGGTGCCTCCAAAAAACATCACAGAGATTTCACGTGATGAAGTCTCCTGCAGTTGGAAGGCATGGAGACCCTGACCTTGGCAGAAAAAGCTAATGCCAAGTACATTTCATCTCAAACCCAAGCAATACTGGGATCTCTTTCTAAAGTGAGCACATTTCCAAAGAACTCGGACCCACTTCTGTTGACTCAAGTATTCCCCATTATACTGTCACTTGAACATGTACCAACACGGAGCTGGAGTAAAATTCTGTTTATGGCTCTCATTTCACTCTAAAAGCAAAACAAATGGACAAATTACAGAACGGCAAACTATGAAATCAATAAAATTCAAATTAACAGCATTAACTTAATAGGATGCCGTTTTACCAGGCCTAAATCTCAGCCCTTTCCATGAGCGTGGGCTCTGCCTTCCTGTCATCACTCCTGGGAAGCTGACTGTGGCTCCCCACGCCCCAGTGCCTTCCTGCAGAGCGTGCCTCCTTGTCCTGGTCTTCTTCACAGCTCTGAGATCAAGGGTCACATGCTGTCCCAAGTGAGCTGGCCAAGCTGCTCTGGAAAGCTGCATTTTTAAGCCTCACCCCCAACACACACACACACACACACACACACACACACACACGCACATGCAAGCAAGTGTGAGCCCTCCTTGTGCAACTCTTCCAACTTTCCTTATGTTTGAAATTTTGTAATAAAGTGTCAGAACACACGAAAATAGAAAGGAGATGACCCTGAACATAGAGCGTCTGAGTCTGTATTCGGCAGCAGGAGGAGGTGAGGTCCTGGTTTCAACAAGGAGACCCCCACACCTTGGGAAACTCCCTAGGCCCAGGTTGCCGGGAAGGTTTGTTCACCCAACCCTCCGCCCGCCTTCCGGGCCTCATGCACTGTCTGCTTTACACACTGCTTCCCCAACGTCCTTCCAGCAATCTGAACAGCTACCACGTGGATGGATTCGTGACCGCCGAAAGGCAGGTTCAGGATGAGTGACTGGTCCCCCTCCAAAACATCTCCTCGCTCTCGGGGGAGGGGAAGGAAGGAGAAGAGGGGCATGCTCTGCCGTGTGCCCCCCAAATGCGAGCCTCAGCGTGTGGGCCAGTCTGCAGGTGGCTGCCATGGGTGCTGACCACCCTCATGGCCACAGGGTTCTGGTGCCATTGAACCTGGAAGTGGATAGCACGTGTCTGGATGCAGAGAAGGACCACAGGGACCTAAAGATCCCCGAAGAGGCCCGCCGAATTTATGATGCTCCACTCCCTGCTGGGCCGAGGCTTCTCTGCTCAGATCAAACCCAGGGAGTTCCCTGGAAAGGAGAAACAGAATATTGTTTGCCTAGGTTGGGTGATAACTAAAATCCAATAATATACCTTGTTAATTTAGTGAGAAGGGGGAAAAAAAGACCACACTGCAAATATAGGTTCCAGGAGACAGAGGAAGAAATTACATTGTAGCACATGTGAAGTTGCTAATTCGATACATTCACACTATAAATACTACAGAGACACATTAGCCTGGAATGAGCAGTAGCTCTTCCCCAGCTTACTGGGCTCAACCCACCCTGCTTTCCTGTTGATTGGAGACTTTGAATGAAGAACAGAAATGTGACCAGAAGGAATGTCCCTTTTTTAAAAAAAACCTTCAGAATAAAAGCACGACTTAGCAATCTACATGAAAACACAAAAAGCAATCCACAATTGTCCGTATTTAGGGGATGGGCCCCGGAGGCCTCTTCGTCCTGCGGTGCTTCTGGAAATAGCTGTTGAGGAAAAATTAAATCTTGAGTTTGTCGGAGCAGAGGAGAGCAGACAGGGAGTCGTGATCGGTCCCCGAAGCAAGATGCTGGCTTTCTGGGTCACTGCACGAGGCATGCACAAGGCAACGTGGGAAGTGCGGGGTGGGAGGGGGTGCCCGGCTTCTCTGAACCCAGCGCTCTGCTCTCAAGGAAACAGCGTGTCTGCAACTTATCTGTGGTTGAAAAGACTTAAGTCGGAGGCTTCCAGTGCTCTCCCCTTTCAAGGTGACAGTAATTGAAGGATGGAGCCACGCAATTCTGACATTTATAATTCGGCTGTGGAAAAGGTCAGCCTACTCGTGGGTGCGCCACGGAGCCAGCGGGAGAGGAGTCAGAGATGTCACGTGACGTGTTTGATATTTTCAGGGATGCTTTGATTAATAACGGCTTCAATTTGCAATATGTGATCATAACCCCCTACTCTCTGCCATATGGAGTGACAGGCTCTGCAGAAATAAAGCTGTAGCTCCCCCCAAGGACGGATCTGAATGGAGGCCCACAAAGACCCTGTAGGGAGCCATCTGTGGGAGGAAGAGGCCATCTTCCCCGCTGCGTGCGGCCTGGTGCTGGGAAGGGGGTCCTGGAGGCGGATGGTGGAGGGCTGGAGAGCCACACACAGGAGGGGGTCTTTATCGGGGGGCGTGGAGGAGTTGTGAGCAGGGGGATGTGTACTTGGTCCTCCGAGGGCTCCTGCCTGCTGCCAGTGCTGCCTGGGCAGGGTGGGAAGTGTGAGGGTGCAGGTGGGGACCCCGCCCGGGAAGGGCCGTGGCTGCAGGCTGGCATGAAGCTAGAGGATGGGGTGCAGACGGAGTTCCCAGGGGGCACACAGGGGGACAACACCCTAGAGAAGGAGCTCTGAGGATGGCCCAGCTTCCAGCTGCCCCAGTGACCCTCAGGGGTTCTGCTTCCATGTTCTTGCAGAGAGGAAGTTGGCACTATGTCTGCCCCTGCCACGTCCCTTCAGCTTGTGCACAGGCCCAGCCCTCTTCCTGGGCACTGGGTCCCAAGTGAGGGAGCAGCCCCGGGAAGCAAGAGGTTCAGGCATTGGCCGCCCTCTGTGCAGGGGAGGAAAGGAGATGTGAGCCCAGAGGTGGGGAGGGAAGCCACCTGCTCCTGCTCTCACAGCAGGGCTGTCTGTGACACTGAACCCCAGGTCACCAGCGGGGGGTCAGGCCCAGAGGTCAACATCTGGCCAGGAAGAGGCTCGGTCTGGGGCCAGGGCCATGGGCCAAGGAGGCAGCTGTGTGAGAACTGCAGATACAGGGACACTTCCTCCCAGACAGAGGCTGAGCCCCAATGCCCCTTAGGTCTGCAGCTTGCGTTACTCACATGTCAGGAGGGGGAGGGGATCTGGCTGGCCCAGCCTGGGTCCCTGTGGGAGCTCTCACTCTCCATTAGTCAATCATCGGTGGCCAATGGGAGAGTGGGGTCTCTCTAGGCCAAAGGGACCGTGCCACCATGCGTGGGGTAACTCCTAGGGAAAGGGGCTCTGCCGTGAGCCAGGCTTTCAGAAGCACCAGGACATCCTCCCAGGGGTGCTCCCTTGGTGTTTCTGAGCCTAAACCAGTCCTTCTGTCCTCGGAGTCCTTGCCCTAGAGCCAAAAGCCTGTGTCTGTAGATGCCCTGGTTTTTCGGGGGACGTTTCTTCCTCCCAGATTGGTGGTCCATGGAGAGGCCAGAGCTGAGCATGCAGACACGCCCACGGGCCCCAGATGTTCTGACCTGGGGTGGGTGGGGGTGTGTGTGTGTGTCTTAGAGCGCCCACCCCAAGCACAGTGTGGGTCACCTGGCCCCCACCATGGAGGCCCCGGTAGGGGACCCAGCTGAGCTGTGACCTCGGGGTGGGGGGGGGTGGATCCGTGGCTGGCTGTGGTGACCGAGCTGCCGGAGCATCAGCAGTCATAGTGGCGAACCGTGTCAGTCCTGTCCGGAGAGCTTCTCAGGCCCTTTCGGCTGTTGCCTGGGGTGTGGCCTGTTCTCCCTGGGGGCCATCCATCTGTGACACCATCCACCTTGCTGCCATATGGGTCCCTCCGCTCAAGGTGGGAGGAGACTGGGTCGTGTGGCGAACCAAGCACCTGCTTATCTTTCTGCTCCAAGTCTCGACACGACAGAAAAGGTTTCACCGCGCACCACTGCCGTGGAAAGCACAAAGCAGGCTCTGAGAGCGGACAGGATTTAAAGAAATCCACAGAAGATGGAAGGTGACCAGAGCAGAGGCCAAGCCAGCGGCAGCTGGGAGCACCATGTTTAGGGACGGCAAACGCAGGATGGGCTGGAGGGGCCCGAAAAGAGCAGGGACCGCAGGCATCGGGGACGATGGTGTGGAGGGGAGGTGGCCGTGGGGCCCTCGCTGCACCCATCCCCAGGCTATCTGAGCTGGAGAGGCCACGTTATGGGGTTTTTGTCCCCTTAGTGCCCGTGGCTCTTGCTCACACTGCTGTGAAGAATGAGGAGGTGGGCCAGACGGGAGCGGTGGGCGGCCTGGCAATGGTTACCGAGCAGACGTGTGAAGCTCCTAGAGAGGGTAGGAGCTTGAGGGCGGCTGGCCTCTGAGCTCCTAGGGTTTCATAAGCTCTTCTGAGGAGCTGTCTTAAGCATCCTGAGACTGGGCCCATGTGGGCTGGCCGCTAAGCTGTGTCCATCGGGACTTTGATCGCACACCTGGCTACCTACCAGGTCACTGTTCATGTGGGCTGACGTCGGAGGCTGAGTGACTGTGGCCAATGTTTTCTGGACAGACGTCGGAGGCTGAGTGAATCATCTGTTTTGGGAAGGCCTGTGAAAGCCTTTTCTGCAGAGGCTGTAAGATGGGATGCGATCGTGGTCCTGTCTGGGGCACAGAGCAGGATGCCAATGCCAGTTGCCTTCCTGTTGGGGAGCCTGGCCCCTAAAGACGTAAGTGTCCAATGAACTCCCAACGGCAGGGCCTCCATGGGTAGGTCCAGGAGCAGGAGCAGCCGGCTGAGGTCAGGGTGGGTGAGCCCAGCGACGCAGCCGAGGGAACCTCGCCAACCCTGTGCCCACGGACTGACCTCCAAATCCAATACCTGACAGGGCTTGGCAGAGAGTGCGAAATGCAGGAAATTCTCCACGAAATAACAGCGACATGCTTCCCAGGACTGAGGACAGGCTTCCCAGTGAGTGTGCAGCTCAGTTTCCTCTTCCGTGCCAGGAGGATAATGACAGTATCCGGCGCGGGGGCGTGGAACGCATCACGAGGCTGGCCGTGCGGCGAGCTCACATTACGATAATCACCACTGACAGCTGCTGGGGAGCCAAGTGCATCGGATATAAAACACACAGAGCCCCAGACCATCGTCGGAAGATTCCATACCACCAGGGATTAAGAGAAATATCCTACAAACCTCCCAGAAAAAGCAAAAGATCGACAGAGAAAGCGAGGGACTGATTGTCTATGAAACGGCAAGTCCGAGCAACGCTCCAGGGTACGCGGGGCCGTGCGTTCCGAGCTCAGGCAACGGGTTAAAGCGACGACTTCCTTCGTTGCTGCAAATGCCACAGAGGGTAGAGGCAGCTTCAGATGGGCAAGAGCTTGTGACACGTACTTCTCATAATCCAACTCTCTCTATCCATCTGCTCATCCATCCCCTTTCTGTCTATCCACCACCCACCAATCTACTTACCACCTTCCCTTTTGCCCTCCAAGAACAAAACTCAAGAATTATTACACTGTTTGAGGAGCAACCGGTACTTTGACAGACTCAGAATCAGCAACCTTTTAACTGACTCACCATCGCTGAGTCAGGGCCTGGTGAGTCAGTGACTGCAGAGTGATCGACGAGCTCTCGCCCCCAGATTCAAACCAGAAGGAGTCATGTTGGGTCAATCTCGCTCTCTCATAGTTTGGATTATATGGACTCAAGTCATACCTCTTTCTGTTGTTGTTGTTTTTTATTAATTTTTTAAAAATTAATTGTAACATTGTGGACCCACAATGTTACAGTGTCAGGTGTATGACATAGTGATTGGACGTGTCTACACGTCACGCTCTGCTCGTCACCTGTATGGCTGCCGTCTGCCACCAGATGACATTATTACAATGGCATGGACTATAATCCATGCGCCGAAACCTCGCATCCCTGGGACTCCCTTGTTCCATCTCCGGAAGCCCGGATCTCCCACCCTTCTCAGAATCCATTTGAAAGCACGAACAGAGAAATGAAAGACGAATCCATGAGAGGTGGTCCGCAAAGCAGTAGTACATGTTAAAGAGACATCACGTCTGGTTGCCAAAAATGAGGGAAAGCTGGAACGAGAATCCCAGAGGACACGCATGTGGGAGAGACACAAAGGGGTGGAGTGGGAAGAAGGAAGCAAAGGATATTCCGAGTTCTGTTCTGTTCGAGGGAAAGGTGTAGAGACGGACTCCATCCAGATGTTGATAGACGGCGTAGGTTCAAATACAGACAGAGTATTTATAGGTTCAAATACAGACAGAGTATTTAAGGGTGTTCTCTGGAACAATGGAGAAAGACAATTAGAAAGGGAAACATGAGAGAAGGAAGATACCATAAAGGGAGTTTGCCCACTTAGGGACAGGGAGGCAGTGGTGTGGCAGGAGGAGGAAGAAAAGTCAATAGGAAACAGAATAAAACGGACATGGTCCAAAGTGAGTGTAACTTAAGTACACCTCCTGAGAGGGATCCCAAGTTAGGGTCACAAGTTTGTCTCTAAGCCATTTCCAGGAAGCACGTCAGGAATAGAAACACATAGAGACGTGGAAGAGAAATTACGTGAGACGCTGAGCCCCTACCGACAACAGAGAAGCAGAAGTTACCTGCTGACGCTCGACAGCATATTTCAAGATAGAAAGTATTTGGTGGATAAGGAGGGATGACTGGCATTGCCAGAGGGTCCAGGTCAACGGACAAAGACGAGCTCCAGTCACCTAATGCTGGGGCTCCCAAGTATGGGAGCAGGACCCGATGGGTGGAGGAACAGGAAGAAGCTGGTCTCTGATCACCCCAGGGCCCTTATCTTGGAAGCCAACAGATCAAGGAGATGAGAGCAGAGCAGAGAAGACTGGGATAGCATCGTCGTTAGCTGGTCACACGCACTCCTGCACACGTACCCATATACGTGCAGGGTAGTTTGCAGACGGCACGCACTGTCTTCACGCACACTCGAAACTAACAGTCACACAAACAGCTATGGGTTAGGTTGTAGTGGACATCTTGGCGAACTGTGGGAAGGTAGCTGTCACACAGCTCAGACTTCTCCTGTCCGGGAAAGCACATGACGTACAGTGATGACCCCTCCCTCTGAAACTGGATAAAATACAATTTTTTCCCCTTAAGTGCACTGATAAATTGGAAAGAAAGGAACGATGAAGTAAAAAACTCAGTGAAGGCAGGTACCCCTCCTAGTCTTTGGATTCTTGCCCCAAGGGCATTTGCTGAATTGGAAATGTGACTTGGAATAATAAGCAAAGACCCAGGCCAGGTAGGTAGTCTAGTAGGAACCCCTCATTCTCATCATTACGGAACAAGAAATAACCCTTGATTCCCACTGCAAGGAGAACCACCGACTTACATTTTTAAAAATCTTTTTTTTTAAATTTATTTGACAGATAGATCATAAGTAGGCAGAGAGGCAGGCAGAGAGAGAGGAAGGAAAGCAGGCTCCCTGCTGAGCAGAGAGCCCGATGCGGGGCTCGATCCCAGGACCCTGGGATCATGACCCGAGACGAAAGCAGAGGCTTTTAACCCACTGAGCCACCAGGCGTCCCCCAACTTAAATTTGGTACTAAGAGGAGGAGGGAAAAAATTTCCCTTGGACGTACATCAACACATATTGGCTCTTCCGGATCGGGAAGGTTTGGTGGGCAGCATGCGATCATTGGCATTTTTCAAAGCCCCCTCTGCAATTCTGGGGAAGGGGTCCTCAGGCTGACCCCACTAGTGCTTCTGCACATTCGAATTACCTGGAGAGCCTTTAACTGTTTCAGTGTCTGGGCCGCATGGCAGACCCGTTTAGCCTGACGATCTGCTGCTGGGATTCAGGCCTTCGTATTCTTCAGAAGGTCTCCAGAAGGTTCTAATATGCAACCAAAGTTGAGAACCACTGTCCTGTAAACTGTGTGGTCACTGGGGTGACAGTGAGGGACTTCTGGCTGCCTGTGCTAGGGATGTACTCCCACACCTGCCCATCCCCGTTTGTCCATCTGTCCATCCATCCATCCATCCTTCCATACATCCTCTTTCCTTCTCTCCGTTGTCCACCAAACCTTCCTTCTGCTCCATCCGCCCACTCATTTGTCCGTACCTCCTGGCAACAAGTATGTTCCGAGCCCACTTGAGTTCGTCCATGTTCTAGGCACCGGGGAGACAGAAGTAAGAGAAATGGGCCAAAATCCCTGGTCTTGAGCAGCTCTTGCATTTGCAGGGGGTAAGGCAGATCTGAAAGTAAAGTCCTGTGTCGGGATGTCCCACACAGAGGGGGAACGCGGGATGACCCGCAATGCCCGATGGGAAAGACTGTTGAACTACAGCCCCCTGGGCTGCCACGGATGAGGCCAAGTGGGATGACTCCCCAGCCCAGTGCTCCCGGGCCATGTGTCCAATGACTCCGGTCCTACGTCTCCTCGTTTGTAAAGTGGGGATGACAATATCATGTTCCCTGAGAGATTACTTATTTTCTCACTCATTTATTCACATACACACACACATGTGCACACACGCATACATACACACACACACACACACACACGCCCGAGACAGAGCATCAGCCCGCTCGGTGATGATCACGGCAGAGAGGAAGCCCTCACGACGCCAGCTGCCCTTGCTTTCCCGGCCCTTACTGTGACGCTGACTGACACAGCCGCTGCTGGCTTATGACAGAAAAAGTACCAGGTTTAGAAGCAGAAAACTTGAGCTCTATTCTTAATGATGCCACTTACTCTGAACGCGATCTTGGGCAAGGAACATTTACGAAAGGTGTCAATTAGAATCTCATTATGTCTCAGCTGTCACGGTTAATAATTTGTTCCTTTCAGTTGAGATGCTGTGCTTGGATGACTTGTGTTCTCAGCGCTCTTTAAAAAACGAAGGTGTTTGGGTCTCTGAAAGCATGCTCACCATCTAGTTTCACCAAGAATTCGGAAGGGCACAGCAGTGCCCGTTTGCGAGCCCAGCTTATCGTTCTTAGCTGCGGAATTTAGAGACCTCATTCAATTCATTTCATATAGGTCTTTTTTTTTTTAAAAATTTATTTACTTGACAAAGATCACAAGTAGGCAGAGAGGCAGGCAGAGAGAAAGAGGGGGAAGCAGGCTCCCCGCTGAGCAGAGAACCTGATGCAGGGCTTGATCCCAGGACCCTGAGATCATGACCTGAGCCAAAGGCAGAGGCTTTAACCCACTGATCCACCCTGATGCCCCCATATAGGTCTTTTTTTTTTTTTTAAAAGGCAAAGCAATGAAAACCAGGGAGAATGGAGCAATGACCCTGTGGGTACCATCGCTCCTCTTCAACGGGATGCAACACAAGGGCAATATCTCATTGGAAGGGTCCCTAAGTGATGTGAATGCAGTAGGTATGGTGTCTCACGAGCTGGAGAATTCCTGGGGCCCAGGCCCCCACCCCACTATGAGAAGCAGACCCCAGGCTGATGCTGAAGATGCACAAGAAGCCGACTTCCACGCAGAGCACCTGATCACCCGCAGAGAGCGCCTCCCTCTGAGGACCAGAGGGTCCAGGTTTGCTGAAAGAAACAGAGAACGGTAGGCCCCGTTGAGTGAGCTCCTGTTCTGAGCTAGACCCAGGCTACACACTTAACATCCTAACACATTTGCATTTTATCCTTCAAAAACCCTGCAGGGCAGATGCTTTTAGTATTTACAGACTAGACACGGGACGTCTGTAAACCGAGGGTGAGATCAGCGGCCTGCGACTCGCACCCCAGCGCCTGCTGCTGTCAGTGCCCCTGCTGTACGGTCTCTGCTGCACTGCGTGAAGGGGTCCCGGGCACCTGTATGCAAGGCGGGGCGGGCTCCGAGAGCGCACGGGGCCGGCCGGCACCGCAGGACCCGCGCCGCGACCGCCAACACCCGCCGGGGAGCGCGGCGCTCGCCCGGGGCGGGCGTCGCAGCCGGGACCAGACACTGTGGCTCCTCCTCTGGAGGCTGCGTCGGCCGCGCTGCCTTTTCCGGGCCACTGGATGGCTGGCTCCGAGTTCCCTTCCGTCCGGCCCCGCCACGGGCCTCCCCGCCCCGCCGACACCTGCCCTTGCTTCAGCTGCGGGATCGGACGCCAGACCCGACATTCGGCGACGGCCTCACTTCGGTGGCGCCTGGGGGATGACGCAAACCGCGTTCGTCGACCGATGTCGACCGCGCGAGGCCGGGCCGTGGCAGCGACTCCCCGTCATCCCACGGACGGGTCCTCCTGGGCGCGGCGGCAGAGAAGGCCTCGCGCTTCCGTGTCCTCGGAATGTACGGGCCACGGCAAGCCCCGCGCGGGGCGGATCCTGCCTCCTCCCGGCTGCGGCGGGGGTTGCGGGGGCGGGCGGCTGCCGTCCCCTGGGGCCCGCACAGTGCCCTCAAACCGCCCTCGGTCCCCAACACCGGCGCGACCTTCGACGGCGCCACCCCTTGTCCAGGTGTGTGCCTGTGACCGAGCATGTGTCGGAGCATGTGACCCGAGTCGGCCAATCCGAGTATTCCGAGCCTGGCGCCTTGGTGACGTGGCCGATGGGGACACGTGGTCTGAGCTGGCCAATCTGAGTAGTCCGTGAGGGACACGTGACCTGAGCCGGCCAATCTGAGCACTCCGAGCCAAGTGTCTCCGGACCGGACTGGCACGGACACTGGACCTGGGCGCGGCACGCGAGAGGCCTGTCAGGGGTTACTGTGTGACAGCCCGGGCTGGCGGTGCTCTCGCTTCTCCGCGTGTCTGTCGTCCTCAGAGGGGGCCGGAGCCTGGTGCCGCCGTTCTCCCAGGAGAGCTCCGGGCTGGCCGGCCTCTAGCGCGGGCATACCCAGACCTACGGTGCCTGCGTCAGGTGGGTCTGGGCCGCGCCGCTCTGCCCCGGGTGTTCGAGGCCCAGTCCCGGCGGGGGTCCCTGGTCCCGGCGGGGGGTCCTGGTCCTGGTGGGTGTCAGGTTCTGGTGCGGGTCCCCAGGCAGGGGCTGCTGGTCCTGGTATGGGGCCCGATCAGGGTGGGGGTCCCCAGGCTCCGGAGGTGTTGATCCCCTCTGCAGATGACCTGGGGCCACTCTCCATTGCTGGTCCGCAGTCAGCTGCAGGGGGCCGCCGTGTGCGGGCAGCAGAACCGGGGTGTCTCCGCGGCCGTGCGGGTGTTGCAGACCTCGGAGCACTGCGAGGAGCTCTGTCGGCATCCCGGTGAACCATGCGTTATCCACGGGTGTGGGACAGGTGGCGACTGAACCTGTCCTCATGACAGCCGGGGAGCCTCCCTGCGCGGGAAACAGGAGAGCAGTGCCTGCAGGAGGAGAAAGTTGTCCTGTCCAGTCCTGGGAGAAGCTCCTAGGAGGAGCCAGCGCCAGGCCCACAGGTGGGCCCGCCCCGCGGGGTGGGGGACAGCAGGGTGGAGGCTTCCGTGGAGCATGGGGTAGGCCAGGAGGTGAGAGGGGAGGGCCAGCCAGGATGGCCTTGGAGAGGGGACTGAGGCCTGGCAACCCCCCCCCCCCCGGGTGGTGTCACGCTTTGTCAGGCTCCAGGATGTCCCTGTTAGGACAACATATGTGGGTTTGCTCTGCCTATGGCCCTCGTAGGACTTTGGCGTTTGCTCCTAGTGAAATAGGGCTGGAACCAAAGGAGGCGTAGAAAGAGGGTTCCAGGCTGACTGAGAAGCTTGTGAAAAGGCCCTGTGGTGGGAGGGGAGGGTGACAGTCAGATCTGGGTTTGGAAGAATATCTCTGATGTGCTGTGAACATGGGATGGGGCCAGCATGGGTGTGGGGAAGAGGCCCCGATGCAGGTGAGCAGCCATGCTGGCTTGTATGCAGCTCACTGAGCATAGCCCGTCAGCCAGAGCTGGACATCATCGCTACTTTTGTTCCCCAAAAACCCCAGTGTCCCCGGCCATAGAGATGTGTGTCCCAGTCTGTGGTCCTGGTGGGAATCCTTTGTCCTGACACCCTGGCGCCTCTTCATACCAGGCTTCCTGCTTAGAGACTGCAGATGACGCCCCTCTGGTGGGAAGGGCCGCAGGAACAACGTGTGCGTGCAGTCTCAAGCCGTCCCGGAAACCGTCTCCTCCCGGAGAGCTGACCTGACAGTCTCTGAATCAATGGGGGGGTTAACGTGTCCTCCTCGTGGTGCTGCCGGCCTCCGTGACTGCCCCACCGTAGAGCTGTAAGACTCATGCTCTCGGCGGGAAATAACGAGGGGAAAGTGGTTTTGACAAAGACTTGGAATGGACAGATCCGAATGCACATGAGCTGTTAATGTGCAGTGAGTGGCATGTGTCACCAGGGCCCCGTGATGGTTCCCTGTCTGCTGGGGGCACAGCCCGCTGTGAGGGCCGGTGCCACTCACACTCCCGGATGGCCTCCCCTGCCGTCACTGAGACTCCATGCTTCTTGCTGCCCTGGGGATGATTCTGCCCCTGCCACAGGCGGGGGTGTGGGGAGTCAGCCCCGCTCCTTTCTGGGTTCACAGCAGAGACACTGGAATGTATGTGGGAGACACGTGGGTGGGGTTGAGGCGTGGGACTTGGTGCGGACTGAGGGTCCGCCTGTCTGGGACGTCAGGCATAGCCCAGACAGAACATATGGCCCCGGAGCTCTGAGACTGGGAAGCAGTTAGCATCCGTTGTTGGGGGGTCATGGACAGGAGACAGCCCCGTCTGGGGCAAGGTCAGGGCACGGCCGCCAGCCTGCTGGAGCACCAAAACTTGCAAGGTGTGTCCTCAGCTGTCGTTTCCATTCCAGGACAGTCCCACCTGTCTGGACTGGTCCCACCTTGTGGGTCTCCGAAAGTCCGTCCTGCCTGCCTCTCCAGCCTTGCTCCCCACCTCAGGTCACGTCACCACCCGCTTTCTAGGTTCCGTGCCCGCCTTGCCCATTGGGGGTTGTGCACCCGCTCTTAGGCTTTCCCTCACGATCCCAAGTGCTTGTAGACTGTAGGTGTGTGGCCATGAGCACTGGTCTGTGCAGGAGCTGCGGGGCAGGCATGTGGTGCAGGCCTTTCCCAAAGACCTTGGGGGCTCTTCCATTTCCGCAGCCGTCGTCTTGAGCGGTTGTCTGCTCCACGGTGCTGAGCGAGACATCTCTCAGCATCCGTTTTCCCGTCCTGAGCACCAGCTGGGCATGTGGGCCCCCGGCTGGAACCCACATTTCCCAGCCTTCCTGGCACTCAGGAAGCAGGGGCCCCCAGGAGTAAATCTGGGCCAGGAGGGCATGAGCGTGGTGTGCCCATGTAGGCCCTGACCTTGAAGGCAGAGCAGCAGACATTGGCCGCAGAGCTGGCAGCTCCATGCTGGGGAAGGCAGCCGTGGCCGCCCTGCCTCAGTCCCTGACAGCCTTCGAGGCTGGAGCTGCTCGTCCTTCCTAGACTCTTGCTGCTTTTGCCAGCAGACACGTTATTTTATTTAAGCCAGTGAGTCTGTGAGTATCTTTAGCTGACAGTCCAAGCTCACCTGGCCCATGTGTCATGGAGCCTGTCGCCTCCCTTTGGGGTTGTCCTCACACCGGAGCTTCACAGTGGCCCCTGTGAGTCAGGGGACTGGAGGCTTGGGGCCACAACTGTACTTTGCAGATAAGGAAATGGGGGGCCCTGAAAAGGCTGGGTTTTGTCCAAGGTCGGAAATGCAGAGAGGAGACAAGTCCCTCACCTCCCAGTAACACTCGTTCCCTGCGTAGGGCTGTCGCGTGTAACACTCTGAATCAAGACCATAATGTTGTTATTAAAATATTTACTTGCATGAAAAATTTCTATTACCTGAAACTCATGTATTATAGATGGAATCAGTAGCTTAGGAGGAAATAAACAAGAAGAATCACTTTAATAACAAAAGCTATGCAGATAAATTCCTCATTTCAGCAAGCTCTCGGCGGTCCCAAATAAATATATCATTTTTATCAGGCAAGTGCTCTAGAAACAGCGTCTTCAGGAAATATGTCAAAATAATCTCTCCGGCTGTGCTGCTTTCTGGAGGAGGAAATGCGATGGTGGCTTTGGCACAGGCCGTTGGAAGGGAGGGTAGTGGGGGGCCCTGACTTGCTGGTCTCCAGGCTTCTTTCCAGCCTGCAGGGCACAGCCCGGGGTGTCGGCCACGCTCTCTCCTCTTGGCTTTGTGACATTAGCCAAGCTGCTCGCCCTCTCTGGGCTTCTCCTGGCCAGTGCCTGCAACTGTCTGGGTGTGGAAATGTGATACTCAGCACAGAATGCTGCTCACAGATAAGACGGGACCTCATTAAATGCTGTCGCTACTCTTACTGTTCATGTCACGGATGCAGTGTAAGGTGAGGATCAGAGAACGGAGCCTGATACCCACTGGCTGAGGAGTGTGTGTGCATGCGTGTGTGCCGTGTGCACACACTCACGCATCCTTATCTGTGCTCCTCTCCCAGAGATGCACCACCATCGCCCGGCCCTCCATGGTCCAACCTCAGTGCCTGCAGCCCCTTGCCAGTGAGAAGAGCCAGTTCCCACCGAGCCCTGGGGCATCTACGTTCTGTTCCTCAGTCCCTGTACCCGCCCTGGTCTCTACCCTCACTTTTACGGCCTTTGATCAGGACACCATTGCTTCTGACCTCTGCTCCAGTGTCCCCACATTTTCTACCAGTCTGAGCTTCCTCCAGGATGAAAGCTGTCTGTCTGTCTGGAAACCTCCCACTGCCTGCGGGATGAAGTCCGGATTCCTCACCTGACACGCAGAGCCCTCACACCTCTCTGGCCCAGCAGCTCCAACACGCCATCTCCCGTGTTCCCACACCTGCTTCTGCCCTGGTCTCTCTGCAGTGGCCTCTCCTTTCTCTGGGGCATTGGCTCACCCTGCAGGGTCCAGGTCAAGTGTGTCCTTCTGGATGTCATGGACAGAGCACTGGCTCTCTCTGCTGTGGGCTTTTACGGAGTCCTGTCTGTACCTCTGTGGTGCCTCCCAGGCCTTGCGAGGCAGGTTACCTACCTGTTGGTCCCGCAGTCTGACACAGGAAGGGAAGGGGGTTACAGAGCCTGCAGCCCTGCTGGCTAGTGAAACATGGGCTCTGGCCGACCGGGCCAACATCTCCACTTGGGGGACAGCTGGAAGTGGGCATGCAGAGGGAGGAATTTGGGGAAAGAACATGGAGATGCCCCTCCCCCTTTCTTGTACTGCAAGCTCGAGGCAAGAAATAAACTTTCCCTTTCTCCCGCCTGGCAGTACCCTCCCTCTTGTCCACCTGATTTAGCTGGAGTCCATTCCTGAAGCAAACCCCATCCCTACAGGGCTCTTAGGGTCTCCGTCAGCAAAGGAAGGGAAAGAGGGCTCTCTGCGCTGGTAGCTCCTGGCATTTCCAGGTAGAGCATGTGACGATCAGCTGAGAACTCGTCCTTCGCACGTTGCCACCTGTGTAACATCTGTGTGTGTGTGTGTGTGTGCGTGCGTGCATGAGAGACGCATGTGCACATGTGTGACTGTGGACGTGCATGCACGCATATACTGTACACATGTGTGGTCGTGTGTGCGTGCACTCGCGTGTGCTGGAGAGTGGAGTTCGTCATTTCAGCCAAGGGCCCAGCCATCACGAACAGAGCTGATTTCCGTTGATAACGCCGGCGCGTCTCGAAAACCAGCCAGCAGGTCACCGCTCGCCCCTCAGCGCTGGACAGAGAGGGAGTGGGCAGTCGGCTTTACCCAGGGGGAGGTGCCCAGCACCGCCGCCCGGCGCGATGCCTGTGCTGTGTGTAATACACCAGTAATTAACCTTGTAAACTCACTTTTTGAACAGCCCTCGTCTATATTTTAAATTAATTAGGAGATCCACAGGGACCGACTCGGAGGGAGATAATTACTGCTCTTTGCGGGGTTACAGGGAGCTTCACTAGTCAAGAACCATCTTCTTTTCCCTGGAAAATTAAACCAGTGCGCCATTATCCCATCATTTCTAGATGAATAAAGGACTGGGTCTTAACATCATGGTTTCATTTAGGCAAGAAAGACACGCTGACAAGCTGTTTTGTCACATGCTTGTTTGAGCAGAACATTCTGAGAAATGTCTCTGGGTCCATTTGGGAAGAGGAGCTGCCGGGGAGGAAAAATGTCCGCGATGACCAAATGTGACAGGGCTATTTGCCAAGTAATCACCCCACGCCCGAGCCTGGGGAAGAAGCAAATGCGCGTCCATTTTCTGCTCTTAGGCCAGAGGGGCCTTGCTAAGGGTGGGGAACCGGAGTACGCCTGGTGGAAAATCATGACAATTCTGCCTGGCCGTTGACACGAGTGAGCACAGCGATATGAAACCAGCCAGCTGTGCCTCATGAAATTGTACTCTTCTGTCACAGGCCCTCCCAGGATGGCCTTCCAGCCGGTACACCTTCTGTCACCCCAGGAGTGGCACTCTGCAGCCTCTGCTGTCTCTGGCCAGAGCTGCTTGGGCACGGAGGCACAGCTGACCTGAGCCAGGCCAGTCACACTCTTTCCACCAGAAACGGGGCCATGGCTCACTTGGTAGGCATAGTGCTAGTGACGGGCCCCTCCTCCCTGGAAAAGAAGGAGGAAAGCAGGAACTTGGAGCCAGATTCTGAAGCCAGACATTTCTGGGTTCTAATCCTGGCTCTGAGTCTTGGGTCTGATCCCAATCTTATAACCTTGATCATGTGGCTTTGCCTCTCTGACTTCGGTTTGCACACTTGGAAAATGGATATTTGGTAAAGAGAGAGAAAATTGTTATTTAGAACAACTGTCACGAGCCTCTCTTGCTGGTTGTGAAATTCCTTTCTAGGGCGAGTGGACCTTGGCTACCAAATGCTGATGGAGACTTAGGTGTTGAAAACAGAGTCTTGAGGATGTGGCTGGACTTTTGCAGACCAAGAGGGAGGGAATCACTGCCTTCTGCATAAGGAGGTAGAGTTGTAGGGTTTCCCCGAGGAGCGGGCTTGGGGGAGGAGGCTCCTTGCCGGTGTGTGGGGAGGAGTTCCAAACCCAGGATAACGCGGGCTTCTCCTGTGCTGTTCTTACAGAACCCAGAGGCCAGCAGCCTCTGCCAAGGATGGTGTGCAAATTCGGGAAAAATTCCAAATTAAAATAAAACAACAATAACAACAAACAACTGTGCTTACAAAAACAAAATGGGTTATCAGGGTTATCAACTCGCGTTTTAGGTCAAAGGGCATTCTCCTTATCCTGGATGTTTTCAGATTTCCCCATGAACTCTTGACAGAGAATTCTTGTTTTCGTCACAACTATCCTGATGGTCTGGTGAGCTTTTCCGCACTGATGGTTGTGTCCTCTCGATCTGGTGAATTCCCTAGTTCTCTTAGAAGGTCTTTTCTCCCTCGATCTCCTAGGAGCCGCACTAGTTATCCCGTATCTGGTGGGCCTCCCAGACTTGCTGGCCTCTCCTATTTTTCCTCTCATCTATTCTGTCTCTTTTTGTTATATTTTCTGGGCTATTGGATTTGACTTTTTTTTTTTTTTAAACAGTCCTTCTACATGTTTCAAAAATACCTGTGGCCATATATTTTTAATCTCTAGGAGTTCCTTCGTGTTCTGAGTGTTTAGATTTTGTAGAATTATGTTTTTTTATAATAGATGCGATGTCTTGTGGTTTCTCCCTGAAGCTACTAGTTAGGGTTGGTGGTGGTGGTTCTCATCCCATTTCCAGAATTATTTCTAATCCCTCAGGGGTCAGCTTTTTTCTTTCATAGTTCAATGCCTTCTCTTTGACGTTACAGGGTTTTTGTCCCCTGAAGTGTCTGGTATTCTGGTTGACAAGTGCATTTAGATAACTTGTGTTTACATTTAGAATAAGACACACAGGTGCACAGGTGTTCCGTGAGTATGAGGAGGCTTAGTAAATGGTGGAGTTGGCTTTAAATGAGTCACAGGGAACTGTCTTTAGGGATGGTGGACCCCTGAACCCTAGATGAGGAGGTCTGTTTTTCTGGGTTGGGGTGGCTTTTCAATCGAGCTGTAAATCTTTGGGCACACCATCTTGGAAGAGGTAGAGCTTAATTCCACTTCCCTTAAGTGACTTTATTGTCATGCATAGAATGTGGCAAACGTGACCGTGTGTGACTTCCACCGTTGGGTCCAAGCGGCACTGTGCGTTCCTCTTGTTCTTGCCATGTGGGAGGTCAGCTGCTGGGTCATGGACATGGTCAGGGGCTGCTAGAGAGTCTGGGTAGTGAGGGACCATCCTGGACAGACTGCCCGGCACCATGCGGATCTTCAGAGGATGCAGCTCTGGGTCCTGTCCTGACCACACCCTCAGGAGAGAGCCAGGCAGGAAGCACCAGCTAAGCCTCTCTTCAGTTCCTGACCTGCAGGAGCTACACATTAATACGGGGCTCAGCTCTGGGACGAGCTGTTGTGCAGCACTGGGTGACTAAGACACGGGCTGTCCATCTTCCTTGAGACGCACGGGCCTGGCTGCACAGTGTCGGCCCCACGGCGGGTCACACGTTCCGTGTATCATCGGCTTAAGCACCTGCTCTCGGCTGTGTATCTCAGTTCCATCTCTTCGTGACGTTTCCCAGCCCCACCCACAGGCTGCGGAGGGCTAGGTTTGTCTCCACGTGTGACCTCAGTGGCTGCCTCCTTCACATAGCCTCCCCCGTGCCCCCATGTCCCCCACCTCCAGAGACTGACCTGCTGCCCCTGACCGCAGATGGCTCTGCCCCCGTGGGCTTGGTTCACACGCATCTGTGCCTGGCACAGCCGTTCACGTTCGCTGTAGTGTGGTCTCAGGTGAAGCAGGAAGTGAAAGACCACGATTATTCAGGTTTTTTTGTTTTTTCAGAGACTCAACCTATTCATTTGACAGAGACCACAAGCAGGCAGAGAGGCAGACAGAGAGAAAGGGGAGGAAGCAGTCTCCCTGTGGAGCAGAGAGCCTGACGCGGGGCTCGATCCCAGGATTCTGGGATCACGACCCGAGCCGAAGGCAGAGGCCTCAACACACCGAGCCACCCAGGCGCCCCGATTATTCAGGTTTTGATCCTACCTTTCTAGAAGACTCAAAGGTCTGCAACCGGAAGTGATTAGGAAGATCCACAAGTTGATACAGTAAAGCTTCTTTCTAGTTTTCCAATCACGGAGACCTGATCACAGCACGAGGCATGGATATCTTCATTGCCCACCCCAGGTTTGCAGGTCTCAGTAGAAGGGCTTGTCCTGATGACCCCAGAGCCCCAGGCAGCTCGTGACCGTAAGGCCTGGCTTGCTTTTGCTAAGCCTCTGGGTCATACAAGTCAGGTGTGGCAGCTGTTTCCATGTGACAAAGCCTTTGCTGAAGGTTGGGAGTCCTAATGAACCAATAATTAGTCTTAAGAAGCTAAGTTGACACCAAATTTCCACTAATTCCCTTTTAATTGTTTTTGCACTCGTGTTTTAGCAAATGTGTACCTCATGTCTCATGGAACCGCGGTCACTTGGGCACTCGGGGACCTGGAGGCCCCAGGCTTCCATGGGTATGCTGTAGGGCAAGACCCTCAGGCTTTGATTGGTTCTCTCGCTCGCCCTCGGCCGAGGACGGGAGGTCCGATCCACAGACACAGGAAATACTTCCACAAACGGCTCTTCTGGTCCAGAGCCCTCAAAAGCCAAGGACGCCCAAGATCCAGAGCCTTCAAGAAGCAGACTTGGGGGAGGAGGTTGGGAGGGGGGGGAGCTAGCAGTATCTTCTGCTACTCCTTGTATGAAAAAATTCTGTATCTCCGTCTCCAAACGTGGCTGACAGCTGTGTGGAAGGAAGCTCCTTCTCTGTAGTCTTCAGCTTCCGTGTGAAGGTTCTGTCCTCGGTGTGGGTGAGACCATCAAGTGAACAGGCATCAGATACAAAATAAAGCCATTCTGCCTTTGATAAGCATGTAGAGTGAGCAGGCTAGGTGCTGCGGCAGAGTAACTAGGGACACTGTTCTGGGCTCATTGTTGGGAATCTGAAAATAGCTCCAGAAGGACAGAATTCATTCTCAGAAGTAGAGTTATGATGGGAGGGAGTTTCGCCACTGGTACTTCTAAATTGTCTAGTGTTTCCTTTAAGAACATGACTTTTGTCATAAAAATTGAAAGAATATTTCCATTTTAGGGGAAAGGAAGGATCTTGTTCTGAAACCTCATGTTTATTTTCCTTGTGCTGATTCACTGAGTCAGCAGACATTTTTGAGGGGTGGGCTCTGCACATGCCCCAGGCTGGACCGTGTGTCAGGAGACTGGAGGAGCCAGGCTCTGGCCTCGTGGGCCTCAGAGGCTGGAGGAGGGCCCCGGAGATGCCCCGTGAAGACTGGCTGCATAGTAGCTATGGGCTGGGTGGATGGGCAGATCGTATAATGCACAGCAATGTCGCAACCAAGCCTGCATGTCCCCTTGTCCTGCCGCCCTCTTCCCGGGTATGTGCAGACGGTGGTGGGCGCCTGAAGGATGAAGGTTTTTGTCCAGTTTAATCAGGTCTGTGGGCTTAGCATCAGGGGAGTGCCTGGCTCACTGCAGAGCCTTGACAGAAACGCGCTGCTCTACACGTGTCTACGGTGGGTTGTTGTAGGGTTACAGCTGGTCGGGAGAACAGGCTTGTCATCACGTGGCTTCCAGTTTCCATGTCTTTCTCTCTGCAGTGGGGACCACAGGGCATGTCCCACACAGGGGATGTAAGCGGTAACCGAACAAAGCCTTTCCACGTTTGTCCTCGTCTGGTACCCAGCACATGTAGCTTGATGATCATGATGGCCTTTTAGCTTGTTTTCAACATTTCCCCTTCCAGGAAACGTGCAAGCTTTTCTAGTAATTTCCTTCAGTAACTGTGTGTGCGTGGAAGAGCTGAGTCAGAAAGCGTGTGCGATTGGAATCGTGATACAGGATGCAGGTTGTACCTGGGACAGTCGGTGCCACTCCCCACCCCTTGTCCACGCTGGCAGGTTCCAGGGAACGGCAAGGTTATGGGATTCTGTGTCCCTCTGATCTCTGGGGAGGTGACACATCTCTCATGTGCATGCCCCCCAGGTCTTGGCTTAGCACGGGAGCTTAATCAGAGAAGCAGACGTGCGGCCCCAAGTAATTAAAAAGGAATCAGGCCTTCCGTGTGTCTCTCTGAAGAATATTAAAGGCGCTCTAATTCATAACTGAAAAGGTCCTTCTCGCAAGTGATTTCCCTTCCTCCCTCATCCTCCCCACCACCCGACAGACGGAAGCGAGAGCGCTAGTGTGGGTGCACCCTCAAGTTAATAAGATGTGTCCTTGTCACATCTGTCCTTTTCCTGTGAATTGCCAGTTCATGCCTTTGGCCCTTTCCCCCATCATGACATTTGTACTTTTCTCTTTGATTTGCACAAAGCTCTTCCATATCTGCTGGGAGCGATGAAGTAGGGCCCTCCCTTGTGGCAGGTGGGTGACAGAGACCAGTGTCCTGGGCAGGCTTCCTCCACTGAGCCATGCCAGCAATTCTTGGGGCTCTGAAAGAGTCCCCGAAGCCCAGAAACGGTCCTCTTTCTGATGCTTCCTGCCTCCATGCCTCTCCCTGCCTCTTAGGCGAGCCTTAGGGGCATCTGCTTGTGGAGAGTGGGGGAGTTACCATGGAGACCTGAGCTGCATTGAGTCATGCCAGTGCATTCTGGCTGGCATCTTGGTTTTAGTGAAACTGACTGCACGAGAACGGAAAAGACCAGAACACAGCGCAAGTAGTAAGCGTGAGTCCTGTGTCAGCGAGACAGGGACACATGCTACGCGGAGCCTTGCTGCAAGTGCATCTGACTTCGGCTTCCATGCAAACCACTGGGGCCCAGTGAGTCAGAGCCTGGACGCTGCGCGAAGGCTCTGGGGCTCCAGCTGTCTCCGTCGTGCTTGTCGGGGTGACTTGCAGTTGGCCTTCTCTCCGGCCTCAGGGCCACCCCCGTAGCCTGTTTCTGCACACCCCTCTTCAGACGGGACCACAGGCAGGGTCAGTTGCTCCCCGCAGCTCATGCAAGCACTTCTGGCCCACACGCTGGCTGGCAGCCTCTTGCTCGGGTCCCTCCCTCCCTTGCTCCAGGTCCCTGTTGCCTTGAGCTTGGAGACCTTCCTGGGCTCTGCTGAGGGTCCTCCCTGCCTGCTTCCCCGATGGGCTCCTCATTTCCTTGTAAGCTTCACGAGCCATCCTTGTGTGAGTGTGTGTGTGTGCGTTCACTCCCCGTGCTGACTGTGTTCCTCCGTCCGTCCTGAGAGCAGGCTGCATGCGCATTTCTGCTGCAGGCTCTGCTCTGGACTGACTGACTGTGTCCCACTGGCCTGAAGCAGCAACGTGGTATTTGGAGGCAGGACCTGGTGATGAGCCCATGAAGGTGCAGCCCACGTGATGGGACTAGTGTCCACTGAAGGAGACCTTGGACAGCTCCTTCCCACCTCCCGCCAGGAGAGGACATGGTGGTGGTGGCCTGGCCAGACCCCTTGCTCGTGGACTCAGCCGCTGGAGTGGAGAGAGATGCACTTCCTTCGTGGATAAGGCCCCAGCTCGGGCATGTTTCTTACGGCAGCCCAGGCCGGGACGCGCTCTTAGCTTCCTGTTGCTTTGGTCATCTCTGTGCAGTTTTGGGAAGATGGCTCTGGTGTAGCTGTATTTGTAGCTTATTGAGGAACCTCCACATTCACTTCCACGGTGGCTGCCGCAGCCTGCATTCCCCCAGCAGTGCGAGAGGGGCTCCTGCTTTCCGCATCCTGGCCAACATCTGCTGTTTCCTGTGTTGTTGATTTTAGCTCTTCTGACAGGTGTGAGGGGATACCTTATCGTGGTTTTGATTCACACGTCCCTGATGGTCGGCGCTGTCACATATCTTGTCCTGTGTCTGCTGGCCGTCTGGCGTCTGCTCTGCACAAATGTCTACTGAAGCGCTCAGACCGCTGGAAAGAACGAGTGAACTTGTACTTGTTCAGCTGTAGGAGTTCTTTATGTGGAACTGGTTTTTCTACTCTGTTTTGGTTTAGGCCCCCACCCAGCTGTAGAGGGGAAGGATGGGCTTGCCCTGGGCCAACCTGGAGCTGAATGGCCAGATGGAGCTGCACGGAGGCCAAAGGTCTGCAGTGTCCTCCAGTTCTCTGTCCTCGGCTGTCTACTGGGGATCTTTATTAGTCGGTGGTGTCTGCTTATCAGCTGGGGGCTGGGGGATGCCTAAGAAGAAGTCTGCAGAGTGTCTGCCGTACACGAAACAGGACCTTAGTGATGAACATTTCATGGTCCGGGGATGTGGATGTAAGCAGCCCAGCGGAGGCGGGGAGGCTCCGGACCTCCTGGAAGGTGATATCTTTGCTCAGGGAAAGGGGATCCCTAGTTCAGGGGCTATGTGTGGGAGCCCTGGGGGTGGAGGGGGCCATCAAGCCTGTCTTCAGGGAGTAAGGTCAAGGAGACGTGCATGGGCATCTCTTGATGGTCTTGGGTCTCTAGCCCTGGAGGAGGGGCCACACTGCATGGACCTGTGGGGTTCTGGGACCACTGGAATTTCCTCCGATTGATTACTTTGTTACTCCCTCTGCATTTCTTCCCAGTTGTCATGAGAAAAACACCATTTTTTTGACCTTGGGCTGTGCTTGTCTTTGGGGGGATCAGGAAAAGGAGAGCTGTGGGCACGGCTCTTGGTTCACGAGTGAGGAGATTAGATAAGGTTTGTCTCACAGGTAGAATGAGACGCACACATGCCGAGCGTAGCATCTCTGTGTGGCCAACACCCACCGCATGCTCCGACCGGGCTCAGTGGCACGGGGGGTCCAGGCCTCCAGTAGCCGCCCTTGGCCCATGACAGATAGCAGCGGGCAAACAAGGAGCTCAGTTTCCTCACTTGGGTGGTGGTGATGGGAGCGCTCCAGACCCGCTGCCCACAGGGGCATCCTGCTGGTGAAGGCTCCTGGCATCGGCCCCCTTTCCTTCCCACTCCCCGCAGGGCTCCTGATAGTAACCAACATGGAAACACCCGTGTTCAAACCTCGATCTTGAAATCTACTTCTGGGGGAGCCCAGACTGCGATACCACAGAGGGCTTGAGGGAAGTAATCCCTCCCGTGACAAGAAAGGGTATGTGCTACAGGTGGCCCTACCACGTCCAGCCCAGAAATCCCAGCCGTGACAGCCCCACGCTTACCACAGTGCTAAAGTGGGCAGCTGTCTTTCCCAGCCAGCAGTCAAGGGCTGTGCGCCGTGCTCCGGAGACCAATGTCCCGAAGAGCCCTGCACTTGGTGTTTGTGTAGAGGGCATGGGATCTCAGTGGTCACAGAGCTGACTGGGGGGAGTGTGATGCTCCTGATTTCTGCAGCTGGATTTATTTTCTGACTCCAAGTGCCCAGTGAGTGATTTCATCCCTTCACCTGTCCACTTACTGGGACCGCTGGCCCACTCTCGGCCCGAGTCCCTGACTTGGGGACCCTGAGGTGTTCATGCCTGTCTCTACACCCCTGAGAACCTGGCCTCCCCACACCTTGGGTCCCAACCTGGACCTTCCTCCTCCTCAACATTCCCTCCCCAGGCCCCGGGGCAGGCGGGCACTCAGCTGCGCTGGTCAGAATCACCTGCTCCCTCCACCGCCCTCTCCAGAGCAGTGGAGGCCTTCCCACATGGAGCAGGGTGAGGATGGCTGGCTGGTGGGTCAGGGCTGCCTGCATTTCTCGCCTTTCTATGCTCACACCCCTTGTCTCCATCTTAGAAGCCCAGAGAGAAACTCCACATCAGCAGTCCCTGCAGTGACGCCGGTTCTCACACTTAAATGGAGGGAGGGGTGTCTGTGTGTGTGCAGTGGGGTGGCAGACAGCAGAGCAGTGTGCCCTGTCTGAGGTCCTTGGCGTCACCCTCCAGCCTCAGGTGTCTGGAATGCAACAAGCATGAGCAGATGGCAGCAGCTTCTGCACACCCCGTGCCCCTGAAGAGCGAGTCCAGTGCAGGGAGTGCAGGGTCAGAGTGGCACCAGGGAAATGTGCCATGAGGCCCCTGTCCTGCTGTCCAGAGCTGGCCTGGGGTCCTGGCTCGGGTGTGGGCAGAGAGCACGCCCAGCACAGAGCTCTGCAGCCTCCCCGTCTGCCCTCAGAAGCACGGTGCACATGCGGTCCGCGGCTCCTCCTGCACTGGGGCTGTTGGTGCATGCTCAGTGCGGAGCCCATGGCAGATGGCGAGGTGTGCTCCCCGCGGGTCTGGAGCGTGGGCTTTGGAGAGCGCTAATGTTTCTCAGATCTCCTCTGCAAAGCGCCAACTGTGGCAACACCATCGCTCAGGCCAGGAAATGGAAACACGCTGCCAGGTGGTGGGCCAGGCTGCTGCTTAATTAAGGAGCCTCCCAGCTTGCGGGCACTGGGTGAGGTTTGTAAATAGTTTGCGCACCGGCTGCGCCCACCCACGTGCGGTGGAAGTGCTCACTCACTTAGAGTAGGGGCTGTCCAGGCCCCCACCTCCACTGGGAACAGGAGGGGTCTCTGTCTCTGTCAGACATTTATTCTCTGCCAGGCACGTTGTCTGCGTTCATCCTGAGAGCACAGCTGATGTCGAACTCACAGAAGTGCTCAGAACGTGTCGTGAGGCAAACCTGAATTCTGAGCATTGCTTCGCTATGGTGCAATAGGCGGTTCTGTGTACCTCGGGCGTTATTGGGAAGATTCAGGAAAATTACGTGGATGGAAATCTTCCAGTCTAGAATTTGCCAGTTAACAATGCCTGCTGTGATGGTTAATCTTCTGTGTCAACCTGGCTAGGGCCCGATACCCAGGTACTTAGCCAGACGTGATTCTGGATGTTTCTGCAGAGGTTGTGTGTGTGTGAGATGAGACTAAGACTTAAATCAGCGGACTATGAAAGAGGGATTATTCTCCATGGTGTGGGTGGGCCTTGTCTCATCAGTTGAAAGCCCTTCTAGGAAGGAGGGATTCTGCTCCCAGACTGCGTTCAGGCTGAAGTTGAGATGCTCCCTTGGGCCTACTGCCTGCAGCCTCACTTGCCACAGTGCACATTTGCCAGCCTTCACCATCCATGAGCCCATCACTGGAAATAAGTTTCCATCTCTGTACACATCCCATTGGCTCTGTTTCTCTGGCCGATCCTGACTAAAACACCAATGAGGAGGAGCACAGTTCAACAGTTCAACAGCATGAGGTGTACCTGGACGGAGTAGCAGGCATTCATTGAAGAGAACAGGTCACATCTGTGTCTTCTGACCGATGTTAGCCTCACAGACTAACTTTTATAGAGGTGGTTGAGCCTGGCCACACACAGGTGGCCAGTGAGATCGCAACAAACCGAGAAAACTGCACAGTCATGCTAGGTCAGCAACACGGGTGGCCAATTGAATTTTAATTTACCCTAGTAGATATATGCATGCCCCACTGATTGGATGTCTCCACCTGGCCTGACCCACCCTTGTATCTGGGCTTTGCAAGTAAGTTCCTTTGGGAGGGGCAGGGTCGACCCAAGTTTACTGCATAGGGTCAATCTAAGTTTATTACTGCATAAACAACAAAATGGCTCCCTCTGGCTAAGTAGGCCCTTATATTCCCCCCTTTTCTTTGGAGATTAGTCAAATCCTTGAATTTTTAGCCAGTTCTATGTTCTCCTGCTATAAGGGGTTATACTGAGCATGTAAGACTAACATTTTTATCGCTCTAATTTTCTTTTGTACAAATGACATTAGGGCGTTAATAATGCACGGCCAAAAAGTAACATTAGTGCACAGTTGGCTGATGAGTTAGCCATTCACCGCTTTGTATAATCTTTCCCATTTTTCCTAATTCCGTTCGTCTAATTTCCCACCTGTATTTTTTTGTCTTATGAGGTGACTCAGAAGCTCTTATACAAACAGTTAACAACAGGAGCAACAATGAACTCAGTCTTTTGAGTCTTAGCTTTAGTCCATGGTCAGCGGGGTCCATGGGCTGCGGCTTCCATCTCTGAGGGACGTCCTCGTCCTCGGCTCGTTTGATGTGACCCACGTGAATCCAGGCCCCGATGCCTTCTATTATTGCCATGGGGGTACGCAGGATGATGGTAAATGGTCCCTTCCAGAGAGGCTCCAAGTTTCCCACTTGGTGGTGGCATATCCAAATCAAGTCCCCGGGTTGGTAAGGATGTGATTCCACCTCCGTCTTCTTCTCAGTGTGAGCAGTTTGGATCCCTGTGTGGGCTAGACAGACTGTAATGCCTGCAGTGACTGGAGTACAGACTGATCAGTCATTTCTGCTAGAGCAACCTCTTGTAGCTGAGGGCAGAGCGGGGTGGGGGGGTGTCTCCTGAACATTATTTCAAAGGTCACCTTGTTTAAGTAGGGTGTACACCACTCCCTGAGGAGGGTGAAAAGAAGGAGATCCACCCATCCATTGCCAGTCTCCAGAATTAGTTTTGTCAAGGTCTCTTTAAGAGTCCGGTTCATTCTCTCTACTTGCCGGGAACTCTGGGGCCGGTAGGCACAATGTAGTTTCCAGTTAGTGCCCACAGCCTTGGCCAATGCCTGTGAGACTGAACTCACAAATGCAGGGCCATTGTCTGACCCGATCCCAAGAGGCAGCCCAAACCTTGGAATTATTTCTTCTAATAGCTTTTTGGCTACCACTCCTGCCGTCTCATGTTTGGTGGAAAAATCCTCTACCCAGCCTGAAAAGGTATCTACAAAAACTAATATATACTTGTGTCCATACTTTACCTGTTTCATCTCTGTAAAATCTACTTCCCAATAAGTTTCTGGTTCCTTACCTCTTTCTCTTTTCCCTCTTCTCATTCTAGTTCCTCCTGCATTAACTGCCTGGCATTGAGCACATCTATCAACTACATCCTGAACCATAGGCCCTAATTTAGAAACCTGGAACTGCTTGCCTATAAGCTCCTTGAGTTTTCTTGTCCCCAAATGAGTACCTTGATGTTTCTAGTCTACTAACTTCTTACTTAGTCTTTGAGGAAGAATTAACTTTCCTGTTTTAGTCTTAGCCCAGTCCCCTTCATAGTCCATTTTAGCCCATTTTTGTAAATACTTTAAATCTTCCTCTGAATAGTCTGGTTTTTCTGGTAGGGCTGGAGCCGAGAATGTAACCAGTTCTTGCACTGTTTCTTGTGCTGCTTTCTTTGCAGCTTGATCTGCTAATTGGTTTCCTTTTGAAATCAGATTAGTCCCTTTTTGGTGTCCTGGGCAATGCATAACAGCCACCTCTTTTGGGTCCCAAATAGCCTGGAGGAGAGCAAATATTTCTCCTCTGTTTTTAATTCCTTTTCCTTCTGCTGTTAATAGGCCCCTTTCTTTATAAATAGCTCCATGTATATGGAGAGTAGCAAAGGCATACCTGCTGTCCGTATAGATGTTGGCGGTTTTACCTGTGGCCATCTGCAGTGCCTTGGTGAGTGCAATCAGCTCCGCTTTTTGCACTGAGGTTCTGTGTGGCAGGGCTGCCATCCAGAGTTCCTGCTCAGGGAAACCACCACAGCCCCCACATACCTCTTTCAACTGACCATGTAGCTACTCCCATCTGTGAACAGAGTCATCTCTGCATCTGGGAGGAGAGTGTCTCTGAGATCCGGCCTTATTCCTGCGACTTGGGTTAGGACCTCCCTGTAGTCGTGTGGGTAGTCAGCCAGCTCTTCTGACAGCAGCTTGGCTGGATTTAGCACCACTGGGGGCTGGAATGTCACTCTTGGTTTGTTGAGGAGGAGGGCCTGATACCCTGTCACTCGGGTGTTTGTCATGCATCAGTCTGGTGGAGTCCGGAGAAGGCCCTCGATAGCGTGGGTGGTGGTCAAGATGAGATTTTGACCCAAAGTCAATTTACTTGCATCCTTGACCAGGAGAGCCATGGCAGCAATTATGCGGAGGCAAGTGGGGAACCCAGCCGCTACTGGATCTAGTTTCTTCCTAATATAGGCTACTAGCCTTTGCCAAAGCCTGAGTCAGAATCAAAACTCCTTTGGATACCCCTGCCTTTTCACCCACATACAAGTGGAAGGGCTTGGTAACATCTGGGATGGCCAATGCTGGGGCACTCAGTGAGGCTGTTTGTAACTCCCGAAGTGCTCCTTCTGCCTCAGCTGTCCACTCTACCATAGTGAGTCCCCCTTTTGCCAGTTCATAGAGAGGTCGGGCAATCTCTGCAACCGCTGTATCCACAGCCTACAGTAGCCCACCATCCCAAGAAACTCCCTCGTGGAGATCAAAGCCTAAATAAGTGGCGTGGCTCTGACAGAGCTGGGCTTTCTTTGCTGACACCCAATACCTTTTTTCCTGCAGAGTCTGTAAGAGAGCTGTCATCCCCCACAAACTCCTAGTCCTCAGTGACTATTAGCAAGTCATCAACATACTGTAACAGAGTGACTCCCAGGTTGGAGGTTCTGTACTCACGTAAAGCCTCATGTAGGGCCTCGTCGAAGATAGTGGGTGAATTCTTGAATCCTTGGGGAAGTCTTGTCCAGGTGAGCTGGCCTTGGAATTCTTCCTGTGGGTTGGACCACTCAAAAGCAAAGAGGGGCTGAGACTCCCTTGCTAAAGATATGCAGAAAAATGCATCTTTGAGATCTAAGATGGTATAGACAGTTCTTTGGGGGCCCAGGAGGGAAAGTAGGGTACAGGGGTTAGGCCCAATTGGGTGGATATCCTCAACCCATTTATTTGTCCATTTATGTCTTTCTGTGCCATTTGCCCCTTGTAGCAAGACTTCCTCTCTAGATAGTTTTCCCATTGGTTTAAGTAATGATGAAAATTGGGCTCCATGTCCACTAAAAAATCAATTGACTTCCCCTCCACTTCAATTTTTACCTGAGGTTTGGGGAGGGGCTCTGAACCACAGCCCCTTCAGTCTCTGGTGGCCAGCATTGCCGTCTTCCATTTGGGGTACTCCCTGGCCCACTGTCCTTTTTTCTTTATAGTAAGCGCACTGATCTGAATCTAAGTCTTCCCTGCCTTCTCTGTGCTTAGGCTTTTCCTTCCATTTACCATCCCCTACCTGCTTTTTCCCTTTCCATTGACCTCTTTCCCCTGGCTCTTCCCCGCCTCATGTAATGCCAAAACCTTAACCAGTTTTTTTTTTTTTTGTCTGTTTTTCATCCTCTTGTGCATCACTGTTGTTAAACACCTTTTCTGCTATTCCCACTAGCTCAGTCAGATTATTCTCTTGAAATCCTTCAACTTTCTGAAGTTCCCTCCCTATATCTGGGGCTGGCTGGCTGGCAAAGGCAAGATCATTTAAATGAGCTATCGTGCAACTTCCCTGAAGTTTACCTCAAGTTGTCTAGCTTAGGTAAACAAACATTTAAAGACAACCAAATCTAGAATTTAACACCCATAAAGGTGTGTTATTAAAACATAATTGTTCTCTCTAAAATAACCCTCATTTCCAGAGATAGCCAAATCAGGACTAATTTATTTGACTTGCTGAGACCTTTTGGTTTCAGAGGGTTCAGATAGAGAGAAAAGTTGAATGCCTTGATTTGTTTACAAATGAGTACTTTTACATCTCTGTAAGTTACAGATAACTTAAGAAAACGTTTCCCTAGTCTGGAAGAGCAAACATTACAGAACCAGTAATGGTTAAAATAAGACAAAACATTAAGAGACACAACATTACAATCTTTCAGTTTATCTAGTCCCATGTTACTAATTGTCATTTAGTCCGAAAGCAGCTTTTACTTCTGGAAATTCTTACCCATTTCAGTTTTAATATTTTAACATATCAAAGACCTGTATTTGTCCTGAAAATCTCCCATATGAATTTCCTTTAAGACAGAATTCATTTTACAAGAGAATTTTTAGAAGGCAAATTTATAAATCAGTTAAGCACAAAACATGTTTACCAGCAGATTTCAAAAGCACAAACCCAGTTCTAGCAACCAATGCTCTAGCATTTTATCCCATTTGGTTAAGACCTAGATATCCAACAAATATAATTCCATTTGTCATCCAAGCAAAACTTTAAAGTTTCAGGTTACCAAAGACTTTGAGAGCTACTTTAACAATTACCCATTAAAACCCTGAGACAGACAATTAACCATCAGTTTTAGTCATCTCTTTGCTAACAGATTTCACGTTCCACCTTTGCCCACTCCACTTTAGACGCCATGCTTTCCCCCCAGCAAGGGGGAGAGGCTAGGCAGTCCACGTCGGGCCAGAGAAGACAGGAACTTCCCCAAAACAAAGGGAGTTTCAGCACCTTCTTGGGAATATTCCTTAAAGTCTCTTGTCTTGAGTTTGACTAACCACAGTTGGCTCCAGTTATAGCCATTAACACAAGAAATGAGCAAGGGATAAGCCCCACATCTATTAGGAGGAATGGAGGGATGAAAGTCAGAGTCCCCCGGGGGGACTCTCTGCCCCATCCCTTCAAACACAACAGACAACAAAAAGACAAGACAAGGAAAACCGAAGACCCAGCGGCCTTTACTCAGAACCTGCTGACGGTGGGGATTTTCTCGGTCCCCGGTGACCGCCTAGGGGGACTCGAAACCCCTGTCAGGTCCCTGACTGCCCAGGGGGGGACTCAAACACCCCAGAAGTTCCCCTGACCTCCTAGGGATACTTGAACCCCCTGACCACCTGACTGCCTAAGGGGACTCAACCCCCCAGTGACTGCCTAGGGGGACTCGAACCCCCATTGACCATCTAGGGGGGCTCAAACCCCCTGGCCACCCAGGGGGACTCGAACCCCCATTGACCATCTAGTGGGACTCAAACCCCCTGACCGCCTAGGGGGACTCGAACTCCTTGTGACTACCCAGGGGGACTTGAACACCCTGGCCGGTCCCCAGACCACCCAGGGGCACTCAAATCCCCTGATTGTCTAGGGGGACTCGAGCCCCCTGGCGATCTGGCAGTGGAGGGATGGGGCGTCCCTGCATCCTCTCCAGCCCTGGGGAGCATGGCTGCATCTAACTTCTCCCTGGTGGGCTATACCCTGGAGCTCCACAATCAGACAAACAGACAGGATCCCAAGATCTTACCTCTGGAGGCTTTTCCCAGAAATTCTAATGTTGGCTCTGTTCTCGTTGTTTGATCCCGGACGAGCCCCCAATGTTGGGTCTGTAATCAAAGGAACAAGACAGATACAAAGCAAAGGTCAAGCAAAGCTTTATTTCATGCTAAGCATCAAGAATCAAACTGACTGGTCAGGGCCATCTCTTACAAAGAGGTGACCCCTCCCAGCCTCACAGACTAACTTTTATAGAAGTGGTTGAGCCTGGCTATACACGGGTGGCCAATGAGATTGCAACACACCGAGAAAACTGCACAGTCATGCTAGGTCAGCAACACAGGTGGTCAACTGAATTTCAATTTACCCTAGTAGATATATGTGCGCCCCACTGATTGGATGTCTCCACCTGGCCCGACCCACCCTTATATCTGGGTTTTGCAAGTAAGTTCCTCTGGGAGGGGCAGGGTCAATCTAAGTTTACTGCATAGGGTCAATCTAAGTTTATTACTGCATAAACAGCAAAATGGCTCCCTCTGGCTAAGTAGGCCCTTACACCTAAGAGTGGGTGCTCCGTGTCGTTTGGTTGTAATCTCGTGCACTGCTCCGAATGACCCCGTTTCCAGCCCCCTTCCAGCCAGAAGTCCCAGGGACTGTAACAGCCATGTGGGCCACAGGGGCCAATGACACCCCCTCTCCACCATGGGGGAGCCGAGGGAGGGCAGCCCCGGGGCTGGGGTCAGGGTGGACTGCGTCCAGGCTGGTCCTGTCTCCCTGGGACACCTCGGGGATTCTCAGGGATGATGATGGCAGCACCCTGGCATGGGTGGGTGGCACTTCCTTCCCAGGTGCCCCTCAGCCCTGGCTTCCTGCTGTGCACTCTGCAGACTCTGATGGGATCCCCTCCCCCATCCCCGAGCTGGCCTCTGACCAGCAGACGTTCCTGCTCACCCTTTGGTGGTCCTGGGAGGCTCTTGTGCTGTCAGCAGGGTGCCCATGCTGCAGCCCGCGTGGTCTAGACCACTCTGTCCGTGTCAGCCTGGAAGCCTGCCTTGGGCTTATGAGAGGGAGGAAACCCCTTTCCCCGGGGGAGGAAAGGGAAGTCTCCCCAGAGCTCTGGAGAACCCCAAGGGACCTCATCTCACCATCCCATCTCCCTGGGCAGACCTCCGGAGTGTGTGACTCTGGGGTCACCCCATGCAGACCCTCCCGAGATGACCCAATGTGTCTTTGTAGCGAGCGCCCTGTTCTCATCCTGTGATGGGACACGGCGTCCCAGCATGGACCCAGTGAGCCCCCTCCATGAAGGCACACAGTGCTCTTCCCACCCGAGGATAGATCTTATCCCCTCCAGTAGCACTCGGCTGCCCTGCAATCTTCTCGGATGCGCAGAATGTGCCAGAAGCAATGCCAGGTTTTTTAGGGCTGGCCTTTGAGAGGCTGTCCCATGTTCCCACTTCCCCACCATGCCGCCAGGGGGAGGGGCCGCCTGCAAAGAGAGGCCCCTGGGGAGGACCAAACCGCAGGCTGCTCCTGCCGGTCGTCTGCCCAGCACGTGTGAGCGCCCCTAACCCCTGCTGCCCAGCAGAGGGCTGCTGTGCATGTGTCCCATCCCACCCTGTCAACCCACACTCACAGGAAATGACATGACCCTGTGGTTCGGCTAGCCCCCAGATGCTGGAGCAGCAGCGGCAACTGGAGCCGGGAGCCACAGCAGGTTTTAGAGGGAAGGGGTAGTGCCATCGACTTGGGTTGGTGTTGAGTCTCCATGCGTGACCTGGCAGGTTGACAGTGTGTCCCGAGGTGAGAGGCAGGGGAAGGGGTGCTGTGCGGGGAGACTGGCGGGGTCGTTGGGGAGCCTCCCTCTGCTGGGGACACAGGCACTGCTTAGATCCCAGTCTTCCAGTCCCAGGCTGTGGTCTGCTGGGGGGTGAGCTGTATGTCCCAGCCTTGCCGCAGGCCTGCTGTCCCACTCTCTGTACACATTTCTGAGCCCGTTGCTGGTGTAGGGTTCAAGCAATGCCCTGCACTCTCTTTTCCCATGGTGGATGTCCGGGTCACCCAGATGGTGGAGACAGAGCCCCCTGGGTGCAGTTGGAGGCCAGCATGCCACCTGGGGGCCCTGCAGCCACAGCTCGGGGCTCCAGGAAGCACGGGCAGATGTTTTCTGGCTGCAGTGGGCCAGCAGTCCTGTTCCCCCTCAGAGGGGCCATTAACCCCCTCTCACGGAGGGAGAGGCATCACACATTTGGGGACCGGCTATGGAACCATCCTGGAGGCACTGAGTTTGTCCACCACTGGCTTGGCTTCTGTTTCTGCCATGAAAATGCTATGTCCCAGATGGGACTTCCCCCTCCCTGGACGCCGGGCCCTGTGGCAGGAGAGTGGCCGTGCTGTGGTTGCCTTGGGTGATGGTGGTGGTAATGGTGATGGTGCCACCAGGCTCTGAAATGGGGCCTGCTTGTTAGTGCAGCAGAGCCGGGTGGGGCCTGCCGGCTGGAGGTGCAGGACATGGGGCAGGACACAGGGTCAGCCAAGACATGGGGAGCTAGCTGTAAGGCAGAAGGGGGATGGAAGGTGGAATGAGGAGGGGCTGGTAGTCAATAGGCTGTGGGGCTGGGTGGTAGCCATCTGGGGAACCCCAGGAGCCCCTGCATTGGGGTGGGGCTCACCCTGAGGCCAGTCAGCTGGGCTGAGTAAAGGAGGCCCAGAGGAGCCTGAGGAGTCTGCATGGAAGGCAGCTTGTTGGGGGGGTCCTCGAGGCGGCCTGCCTTGGGTGATCCCCCACCAGAGTGCACTGGACTCCCAAGGACTCAGCCTTGAGCTGGTTCAGTGCCCTGTGCGTGGGAACTCATGCACTCATCGTTCCTTCAGCCAACTAGCATGTTCCGAGGACCTGCTGTGTGCTGGGCGCACTCCTCCAAGTGGGACATAGAGGGATGGACAGGACAGAATGGAGCCAGCCCTCAGAAGTTGGAAGTCCGGTAAACAGATGACTCTGGCCTCCTGCCCATGCCCTGCGTTCCCAGGGGAGGTGGTTTCTCCAACCCTCTCTGCCAGGACGTCTGCCGGGACCTTCCTGGCATCACTCGCGGGCTTACCCTGTGGGTGCGTGCCACATTTGGCCGACGGGTTAAATCTCTGTTCCCACTCCCACTTGACCCTCTCTGCGTCAGCCTTTCTCTTCTGTCCCGTGTGGACATGGACCCTCGTGTGAGGATGGAGGTGTGCTCATAGGAAATCCTCCATCCCAGGGACAGGGAGGACCTGGCCCTTGGAAGCTGCAGCTTCTGACACTGGAGCCCCAGGTGTCCTAGTGCAGGTGGTGACCTTCACAGCCCCAGCAGTGACGGTTCTAGCTGCTGCCCCCAAATCCAATTCCAAAAATAACATCTGTTAGACTCTCACGGTCTCTGTCTCTAACTTCTGTCCCCACAGCTCCTTCACGCTCGCGTTGACAGCATCTCCGTTCCCCAGGGTGGTTGTAAAACAGAGTCAGGGTCCATCATGTCTCCTTCCCAGGGCTGATAAGTGCTGCAGAACAGACATCCTGTTTTCATTTTTATTGTTGAAGGATGTGTGCCAGATTTCCACAACATGGGATTCTTGTTATTAGTGAGGAGCTTTTATTAGGAGGGATTTTTCCTTGCTAGCAGAGTGGGAACCGGTAAGAGTGTTTTCAGGGTTGGGCAAAGGCTGTTCAGACAGAGGTCAGGAGGTCTAGGGGACACTTGTCGCTGGAGGTTGTTGCTGGCTGAGCAGCGCGAGAGGTGTTCCTCTAACCCGTCTCAGAGCCATGCTGAGGGGCGCACGCATCTTGGAGCCGAGAAAACTGAGCCCCGGACCCGTGGCTGGCTTGGTCACCATCCCTACACCCTGTCCTCTGCTTCGGGACATCCTGGTGGGAAGGCGGCATCCTCTGGCCTGTGGTAGACCCTTCGTCACACGCTTCCTGCCAGCCCTTCCCGGCTTCCGGCTAATAGCCCCAGCCAGGTGGCCCTTTCTAGGACCCCCGAGGGCTTTTTTCCTCTGGGAGGCCCTGTAGAGCAGTACTAATGGAAGTTTTTATGTGTCGTGTTCTGAACGTCACACCTGAGCTAAATCTGTGCTGATTCAATTAGAACACATAAGCCGAGGGACTTCTTCATTGTCCCACGACTGGGTCCTGGGCCAGTGGCTTCTCTCTGGACACAGTCCTCCTCGCTGCCGGCCTGAAAGCGGCTGGCCAGGCCCTCCCTGGTCAGCCTGTGTGCCTAGCGGTCTTGCGGCAGGACGGCAGAACTGGAAGCCCACTGCCCCCCTGCCCCCATCCCGCACACATGGGAGACTGAGGGCTGGGCGGCAGGGGTGGCACACTGCTCGGAGCCACGCAGATGGGCTTCTGTCCCGGGGGGTCAGCCCGAGGCCCAAGGGGCTGTAGAAGCTGCACCTGGGGACCTGGGCCAGATGGGGTCCCGGGCTCCAGAAGATGCCACGTCCTGCTGCCCCCAACCTGGGAATGTGTGACCTCACCTTGCAGGAGGGGCTTTGCCGATGCGACTGATTCAAGGTTCTCACTGGGGATGGGGGTGATCCTGGACTGTTGGGACATGCCCCAGGTCAGAGGAGGAGCCTCCTATGTGGAGTCAGGTGGGTCTGCGTCAGATGAGGTGAGACAAGGGGGGCAGAGGTATGTGTGTGTGCACATGTGTGTACGTTCCCATGTGCGTGCATGGAAGAGACACTGGGAGCGAGGGAAGCAGGTGGAAGTTCACCGCCGCTGCTGGAGGTGGAGGAGGGCCCTGGGTCCCAGGGCACAGGTGCGTCTGGATTCCGTGGAGAAAAGAGAATGCACTTGCCCGGGTCCTCCAGAAGGAGCACGGCCCCAAATTCAGACCTCGTGGCTCCAGAGCTGCAAGAGAGTGTGTGGTGACTTGTCCCGGTGGCCGCAGGAAACCCGCTGGAGGCATGACACCCCGCCTCTAGTTCAGGAGGGAGATGGGCCATGAGCGGTGGGTCTCGGTGCGGACTGTGACCTTGGGGTGACAGGGGTGGCGGTGGCCCGGAAGCTTCAGGCCACACGCGCACAGTGGCTTTCTTGGCGCCTGGAAGACAGGCTCATACAGTTTTAGGCAATCAAGTCAATCAAGTTAAAGAACAAAAACAGCTGAAGAAGAAAAAAGTCAAGTGTATGTTTTGGCACACGATGGAACTTGTAAAGTCTCGGAGCAAAGTTTTCTATGCAGACGCCACCATCCGCTCTGCGTGTTCAGAAATATCTTTCCACCGTGCGCTCCCAGTTTCAGTTTTCTGGAGTGAGGAGCAGACAACAGGCTTCAACAGACGCCTGCCTTCCTTGGCTGGCGGACTGTCACGGGCCAGCCTGATGGGGTTCTCCCCCACGTGGACAGTTTCCATGAGCCCGGGGGAACGGTTCTCAGGGGCTGCCCATGCCTGGACCCCGCCCCCCCCCCCCGGAGCCCTTCCATGCTGGTCACCCGCCGGCCTCTAGCGCTGGAGGCCCAGCTTCGGGAGCCCCGTCCCAGCCAGTGCAGGGGTGGAGGGTGCGTCAGCCTCGCTCAGGGAGGGGGTGTCCCCGTGGTTTGGCCACGGTGGGTGACCGGCCACCAAGGACCTACTTCCCTGAGACAGGAGGGTCCTCCATTGAGCACAGACTGTCGGTGATCTCTGCTTGTCCAGGTGCCGAGGCCCTGCATGTCGGGGAGCAGCACGGAAGGATCTAGGGCAGGTGGGGCACCCACCGTGTGAGCTCCTGCGGGGGCCTGATAGCACGTGGCTCCGCAGCTCAGGGCTTGGGACCATGTACCTGCTGCAGGCCATGCCTGGGGCTTAACAAAGCCACCAGCCTCAGGGAACTCTTTGTTTCGAGAAAAAAAGCTGATCCTTGCACAGGTCAGGCTGCAGGCCCAGCTTAGACAGGTGTGCAGGATCACAGGGAAGAGAGCATCGCCTCGGATCACGGGGGAGGTCGCTGTGGACACAGGGGTCTCTCGGAGGAGCTGTGCCTCCCACTCATGCAGGAGAACCAGGGAGGGGCTGGACACTGTGATATTCCAGTGGCTTCGGGGCCACGGGCTGGGGCGCTCCTTTAGGCCTTTCTTGCCCTGTGGACTGAGAGTCCCCGGGGACGAGAACTCTGTCTTCTGCTCCTTCTTGCCCCTTGCTCCTGAGGGGATGACCAGCAGGCCGACAGGACCTGGACATGGTCCAGCACCAAGAACGTGGTCTTCCTCTCTGTCCTGCTTTCCCAGGGCTGGGCCTGGGCCTTGACGTCCAGGGAAGGAGCTTGCCCTGTCCTGGGGCTCTCGGGTGGGTCCTGGAGATGGCGCTCACAGTGCTGGTGGAGAGGCCTGGCAGCATCTGATGCCTTCTTCCCTCCCTCCGTGCTCAAGGCCTGTGTCCCGACCGCACGCCCGGGTCGCCATTCAGATGGTTTGGATGTGGGGACCGAGGCTTCCATGGAAGCCCCTCGCCTCTGACAGGCCACATCCTAGGGCCAGTGAGGCCGTGTTCTCTCTGACTTCTGCACCAGCTCGCCCAGATCTGAGCGTGCTCCCGGGGTCCAGGAGGCATCCGCAGCCCTGTCACTCCGTCTGCACTTTGATGAGTTCTGCTTTGAGGGCTGCAGAAGGATCCGTCACGGCCAAGAAGAGGACATCCCCGTCAGAAGGACAGCTGCCCCCGGCCTCCAGCCTCCTAGGCCCTCCTAGTTGTCTGTCCTTCCTGCCGCAGGAGGAGCTCAGAACCAGCAAGTCGTCAACTGCTGGGGCGCCGGCTCAGGTCCCAAGAAGGTGGTGTCTCTATGAAGCGTGGGGCTGTCCTGGCCCCTGTCGCATGCAGGGCGAATTCTAGGTCCCTCGTCCTGGCGGTGAAGACGCCTTTCTTCCGGGGCCGACCTCTTCTGCACGCCCCTCATCCCTGCATCCTGGGTGCTGCACGGAGGGCTGGTTGGGCCCCCAAGCACTGTGCAGTGTGGAAGCGCCCACATGTGTGCTGCTTGGAACAGCCTGACTGCTCCCGGTCAGAGCCAACCCCTGCTCCTCCAGGCGGGGCCAGCCCGTCTCACACCATGTCCCACAGCGCTCTGCTCGACCCGAGTGCGAACAGGTTGCATTCTGGTGGTTTGCCTCACGGTCCATCCCCCACTGCTCTGACCCTTCCCTGAGGACAGGCTGCGTGTCACGTGGGATTCTCGCCTGCTCCGTCCTGGCACAGGGACGCTCACGGTATCCCTGGGAAGAGTGGCTGGCACTTGGCCCCTGCTGGAGGATGTGAGAGCCCGTCTGTGAGGAGCTGCCCTATTCCAGCCGAGCTCAGGACCGGAAGAGGGGGCCAGAGGGGCTGGGGACAGGGAGCCTTGGACATCGCTGCCGGTGGCCGGGTGAGGAGTTCCCGACTTAGCAGAGTCACAAGGCCTTGTGAGTACCCAGCTCTGGTCCACACCAGACCTTGCGACTGCCCCACCCAAGAGGAAAGCTTTTCTCAGACGGTCAAGTCCCTGCTGACAGGGTCCACAGCGTGGAGAGGATCAGAGTCTGGTGGAGAAGGTGAGCACCGAGAGTGGTTCATGTTATGACAGAGGGGAGCGCGGGCCCCTGTGGGCACATGCAGTGGGGCTGAGGACTCCTTTGACATAGAGAGGGTGAGAATCTTCAGGGTGACTCCTGAGTAACCAGGGAGGGCTTCCTGGCAGAGGTGACCCGAGAGCAGTCTCAAGGACTTCATCATCAGTGGCAGTTGTGCAAAGGGAAGAGGCCGCTGGCGTGAAGTCCCCGTCCCGCATAGCGCAGCGGGGTATGTGGAGAACTCGCACGTCGTGCTGCAGCCGGAGCCTGACACGCTTGCTGGAGGGCAGTGCAGGGGGGTTGCTGAGGCACCAGAGGAGCGAGTCGGGCGGGAGTTGGGGAACTGTCAGGAAAACGTCCACCTACAGGAATCTCGGGGCCTGGTGAGAGCTGATGCCCTCCCGTGCTCCTCACTGAGCGAGCGGACGGGACCCACCTGGACCCTGAAGGACGGGCCTCATGTCAGGCTCCCTTCTGCCTTCAGGCTGTCCTGAGATCCCGGGGCACAGAGGGGCGAAAAGGGGGTGGCCGACAGCCGGCATCGGGAGCCTGGTTAGACAGAGATGTGCACGTGCGGTCAATCGCGGATCGGCACAGAAGGTGCCCTGAGACGCTGGCTCTGACGCACAGCAGGCGGAACGCGTGGGCATTTTCCTCCTGGACACTGAGGCGTCGTCATTTCAGAAGCGCAGGGAGCCGAGCCTCGAGCCCCCGTCGGCCCGCAGGGTGAGGACGTCTTCCCCACGGTGTGCTCTAATCTAATTACCGCGCTGGGCACAATCAGCTCCGTGGCCACTCATTACCATCCAGACGTCAGCACATATGACCAAAGATCCCCCACTCGTGGAGGTTCCCATCCGTCTGGGTGTTTCTTCCCATGCGAGGTTGAAAACTGCAGGCTCCAACCCCTACTGTTCCCGTGAGTGTCAGAGGCTCCCAGTTAGCGTCGGTCTCATTTGCTTGCACCTGTGAGCACCCACAGGCCGGGCACAGGGTGGGCCAGCCCTCAGCAGCATCTAGACGTCATGAGTCACCAGCACCGTGGCCTCTGGGAAGACTGCATGGAGAGAAGTGGTTTCTGGGCTGGGGCCCTCGGGATGGCTTCGAGAGCTCCTTGGTGCCCCAAAGTTATTTGCAAAATGGGACTTCAGTGTGTGTTTCTGTAAACAAGGACATTGTCCCACACAATCAGGACACAGCCCCCGACCCAGGGGGTAGCCACGATGTGTCTGATCCCAGAGCCCATGCCCTCCAGCTGTGCTGATGACGTGTGTTACCCCAGGACCATGTGCTGCCCTGAGTTCTCCCATCCACATGGCTCCCTTGGGCTAGAGAGGCCCTCGGCTTTACCCTGAGGTTGCAGAAGGCTATGGGACAGGAGTCTGGGTCCGTGTGGGGCTCCTCAAGAGGAAGGTGTGTCGATGCATCCTCCGAAGGAAGAGGGGACCTATTCCCAAATGTCCTGTTGCTGGAGGCAATGGCTCCAGTCCCCTCATCAGGATGACATCTGTCACGCCTCTGCGCTGAGACCATGCTTCACCTTGTGTCAGTATTTACTCCTCGTCACATTTTCAGTTAATTTGTATGTGCACATCTATGTGGACTCACGATTTCCTGTTTTACTCAGCAGGTTCTAACCATTGCTACCACCGTTTGATTTCATAGTCATGTTATCTCGTATTTGGCCAGTGGGAGCTCTCTGTGTCCCTTGACCCGTCCTGGCTCTGTCCCCATCATTCTATGAACACCTCCTTGCTTCAGGTTCACCTCGACCTCCCCAGGTCTGGGATTAGTCCCTTCTCTGAGGAGCCCTTTCTTCTTTCAGTGGGAAGTGGTATGTAGAAGCCCAGACACAGATGCTAGATATGCTCAGGGCTGTTGGGGCGCCCCTGCTTTCCGGCTCTCTGAAAGGACAGAGCTGAGACGTCTGTGAGATACTGTGTTATGCTACATTACGTGTTGTTGCTTTCTGCGTGTAGCTTACATATTGTATGTATGACCGTATGGTGCATATCCGGACATACCGTCAGTCCCTGTTACTCACACACGCTGATAATTCTGCATTCGTCTCCAGACACCGGAAGCCCTGAGTTCACATTGGTACACCAGGTTCAGATTTGGGTTTTCTCCCTGTCAGTATTTGTAACTCCCTCCCCATGATGACCCACTTGGTGCGTCTGAACACAGGGGTATGCGCAGCAGAACTAGCTCGTGTCCCAGTTTTGGAGTGTCAGGGCGGCGGGGTTGGTTCTGGCTGAGGCTGGGAGGAGAGAGTGGCCCAGGCCTCACCCCTGTGACTGTGGTCACCAGCAGTTTCTGGCATCCCTTGGCTTGTAGACGCTCATCCATGTCTCTGCCTTTGTGCTCTCCATGTGTGGATTTCTCTGTTCAAATTTCTCCTTGTAAGGATGTCAGTCAGACCAGCTTAGGACCTGCCCCGTTCCCGTGTGACCCCGTCTTAGCCAGTCAGGCCCACAACAGTCCTGGTTGGAGGCTGCCATGTGGGCACTGAGGGGCCGCGAGCTGCCTGCAGCATGGCCAGGACTGTGGGTGTAGAACATGAGCAGAGAACAGGAGTTGGCTCCAGCCGCCCACGTGGGTCTGTTTAGCAGGAGGCCCTCACCCACGGAGCGATGTCTAGCGTTGAATTCACTGCTTACACGGAGCGCACCAGTTTGCAGCTTAGGGCTGGGGTCAGGGGGAAGGTGCACATCCGATGTCACTGGTGTTAGCCGTGACGTGTCACCTGAGCAGAGATGCTGGAGTGGGCACAAGGGTCTGGTGGAGGTGACCACCATCCGAGTGGGGCTGGGACAGGCTGCAGGCCATCGCTTGTCAACCCCTGTCTGATGGCGCCTTGCAGGAGGGGAGAGAATGTGGATGTCCTGACTCGAATCTGTCCCAGGAAAGTCAGTCCCCTGTGGGACTTCTGTTGGTCCCGTGCCGAGGACCCCTGTGTTGAGGAGTGAAATTCATACCAGGTGGATGGCAGGTTCAAGGCCTGACTCAGCCCTGGACCTCAGAACCTGCCCATCGCCCTCCGACACAGGGACTCCACAGCACCACATCTGCTGCCCGACAAGTGTGGGGCATGTCGGGGTTAGGGGTTGTGCTGGTGTCCTGACCCGTCCAGTCCTCACAGACACGCTCAGAGGCCCAGAGAGATCTATAGCCAAGGAAACGCAGTCCTAGGCCGGATTGATGGGATTGGATGGAGGGGGGTGGAGGGGGCCCAAACTTCTGGAGCCACACACCTCCAATCGTCAGACTCGCGCAGCCCCCACCGCTGGCCGTGTCCACTCCCCCCAGCCCCGGCCCCTCTACTGTGGATGCCGTGCTCTTGCTGACCAGCTGGCTTCTCTGCCTGTCCTGCTCTCCCGCTGCCCTCAGCCCCTCCTCCGCTGACCAGAGCCCGGCCTCTGATTGTGCCCGCCACATGCATGACTCTGGGCCCCCACCTCCTGGGTCTGCCCCAAGCGCTTTGACTCTCCAGCCACTTACCTCCAGGGAGGCCTCCCTGAACCACCCACCCATGCCTGTGAACACACTGCTGTACCAAGCACTGTGTGAGATGGTCCCCTTTCACCTGCTTTGTCTGTAGTGACCTCGGTCTTGGGGTCTCCAGGGTCCACCTCATCCTCTCTCCCTGACCTGAGGGACCTGGCTCTGCTTCCCCAGACCCAGCAGAAGCAAATCAGTCCAATGCAGATGACGAGGCACGGGCTTTCATGGACCTTCGAGGTCACCTGCTTCCTTGGCCGTGCTGGTCACCAGGTGTGCACGGACTCTGTCGTCATCAACTTGTAGGAAGTCCCCAGAGCTCTGGTCCACACGGGGAGGTGTGCAGGACCCAGGTCTTGGTGTGTCACCCTCGCCCCTGCCTGGCCCCAGAGCATGTGGGGCCTGGTTCCCCAGTTCTGGCAGAAGCCTCCGAGGGGACCCATGAGACGTAGGGGTGGGTGTGCTGGGCGGCACTGCTCTGGGCTGGGTTGATCATTGTCTCCGTCAACGTGGCTAACTCCTCATCTGACCACGGAATTCAGAAATCGTGCTTCTACAGTTTCCCCATTTGACAGCCGGCAGAGAATGCTAATCCCCCACACAAGGTTATGTTTTATTTTTCTAGAGGGGGAATGTTGCCGTCACTCACGTAATGACTGTCCTTGACACGGTAACGAGGGAATGGGAATTTAAAGCAGCCTGCGATGCGGAGCGATCGCTGTTCTCTGGGGGGCTGGCTGCCGACTGGCTGACCGGGTCTCCGTTGAATTCACTGCTTACAAAGACTGGAATTTACCAAATTAAATTTTAGTGAGTTCTTTATGTTCACATAAATGGCAGAATTAAAACTTTGTGGTAGAGGGACTGTCACCGGGCCGACCTTGCATGGAGCCATGCTGCAGAGTCAGACAGAGTCCGTGTGCTGCGTGGGGACACCTGTCCACACATGGAGGATGTGTGACCCCAGATGACCCCCCCATTTCCCACTCCCTGTCAGTGTCTTGGGATGTGGACAGACCCTGTGCAAGCATGGGCTCGACATGCGGCTGTGCGTCTGGCACCTGTGCCCTCGCTGCTGCTCCATCAGAAGTAAACACAGAGGAAATGGACCAGCCAGCTTGGTGGCACGGACCACAGTGGGGGCAAACCCGCAAACTGAGGCCGAGTGGCTGGCCCAGCCCAGGCAGCCCCAGCTTCCCTGTGGAAATGTGGACAAAATCACAGAGATCTTTGTGGCTGCCTGTTACACAGCAAGAACTGACTGGTACAAGGTGCTCTCACAGCCACTGGCCTGTCCAGTCTGCGGAGAAAGCCGCGTGGTCTGGACAGCCTAAATAATTTTATTTCACTCTTCCACCAGAGAAAACAGGGGCTCAGGGAGAAGGAATGACATCCTAAGGTCATAAGCTGGTCAGAGAGAGAGCTCAGTGTGCGATCGAGTGTTCTCTCCCCAGGGGGTCAATGGCTTCTATGTGGGGCGCTGGGGGACCTTGGGGGGCCCTGCACCTGGTGTCCAGCTGCATGGGCTGCGGTGCGGCCATCTTCGCTGTTGCTGGGCATGGACGTCCTGTCTGCATGCTGGGCTGGTGCCTCTGAACCCCAACCCCGAGGCCGTGGGATCTGTTGAGCTGGGGGCTGCGTTTCTCCAGCTGCGGTCTACATGGGTTTGATGCGTCCCCTGCCCCCACTGCCCAGCACATGACCCGGTTTGGAAAAAGGGGCTTGGCAGAGGAATCCAGTCAAAATGAGGCCACCAGGCTGGGGGTCCAATCCAGTGTGGCTAGTCTGCTGAAGTAAGGGAATAAAGAGGAATTAGGACAAAGAGACGGGCACAGAGGGAAGACAATGAGGGGACAGAGATGGCCGTGTGCAAGCCTGCAGAGGGGCCAGGAGCAGACTCTTCCTCTCTGGCCGTGAACCCGAGACATAGAAGTGCCCTCATGCTGCCCGGTCTCCCAGTCTGTGGTGCGGATTTCCAGCAAGGTCCTGGCCCGGCACCGGTGTCCCACACCCACCATGGAGCCCACCTGGGTGGGACCATTGCTTGGGCCTGGACCCATAGAGCATCTTGCCTTCTGCCCACTCCCGTTTTCTCTCCTTAGGGCCGGGAGGTGAGGGTGAGCTCAGCAGCATAGCTGCGTAGACCCACGGTAACTTAAAGACAAACAATCGGACGCCTGGACGTGTGCCCATCGCACACGGCGGGTCCTGGGTTCCACCGCCGACCCGGCCGCCCAGACCGTGACGCAGAGAAGGGCTGTGTTTGCTCGCCGTGCACGACATCCCAGGCCACTCAGCCAGGGGCCATGCCCAGCACTGAGCCACGGGGCCGCGTTCTCTCCAGGTGCCCGTGTCGCTGGCTGGACACGCAGCCAGACTCCTCTTCCCATCTGCTTCTAAATCCAAAGATTTAGCTTTGTTTTATCATTTCTTTGTATAATTATGCAGAATATTCACATGTTTCCGACACAAAAACAGCAAAACCAGGTTTAGTCAAAGAAACGGACCCATGGCCTGCAGTCTGTGGCTTTCCTTCCGTTAGGAGGAGCACGCAGGTGCGTGGTTTCCTTCCCTCCCTCTGGGGAGCCGTGTACACTCGTTCAGCCCGGGTTGTTTTTACTGTAACACCGCACACCGTCCTCCCGTGCTCCAAGTCTGGAGCCTGAGACTCTGCCGTGAACACAGCTGTCGAGGGAGGTGACCCCTCTCCTCCCTGCCCTGCTCCTCCCAGCACCCCTCGTGCAGCCAGACGGCCCCTCCTCGCAGACTCCCACCAGAATCGCACGCGGCCCTGCATGGTTCTCCAGCCGGGGCCCTGGACCCAAGCCAGTGGCATTTCCTCTGCTCTTGAGGACACCTGGCGGGAAGGAGGGTTTCTGAAGCTCTGCTGTGACACAAGGGCCTGGCAGTCCTCTGTCATTCGCGTTTCCGGGCCTCCTCCTGGAGATCTGGAGGGGACTGGGACCCCAGGAGGGCGCTGTGGTCATTATCGCTGCATGGGATGACGACAAGGGCCCAGACACGGGCTGTGTGGATGGGTGGAGGGTTGGGCTCTGGGTACCCCTTGCGTTCGCTGACCAAAGCTGCTCTTCTCGAATGGGGAGCCTGGAATTGCGCTTCCTTCCCGATCCACTGGCGGAGGCCTGGGCACAGGAATATTAATTGCACTGGGGCCTCGGGCCATGATGCTCTATGAATCCTGCCTTTCCTGAGCTAATGGGACGGCATAAATCACTCTGGGGGAGGACCCTGGCCCGGCAGCCCCCAAGTCAGACGAGTTCATCAATCCTTGGCCGACACATCGCCAGAGGCTCTGGGGTTGGTCAGGGGTTGGCCTGTCTGGGCAGAGGCTGCTGCACAGAAACTGGTGCCCTCTGGCCAGAGGAAGGCTGCCCTGGGGGGCTAGGAGTCTGGCCTTCTGTCCCTGGTGGCCCAGAGACAGAAGTCCATCCAGCTCCCAGAGTGAGCTGGGCAGCCACAGCTCTCCCTCCGGGGCCCCAGTGCTGTCCCAGGACAAGCAGGTGCAGGGGTCCTGCCCCATCTCTCACCTGTGCAGCCAGGGCTTGACCCCATCCTCTGCTGGCTCTGGAGGATGACCCTGCCCAGCCCAGGATAGGGCTTCAAAAGACGCCACGCATGAGTGCGGGTGAGCCTTAGCCCAGGACGTGGCCCGCTGGGAGTGCTCCCGTCCGTGAGGACCTCATCTGCCCTTGTGCCCTGGCCTTCCACCAGTCTCCCAGGAGCAGGCTTTAGGGCCTTTGGGATGGCCATCTCGGCTGGGGTTCTCAGATCCCAGCCCAAGTAGGGGTCAGCCCCTCAGATGCTCTCAGATGGTGGGCTGCTGCCCTCCTTCATTGCTACGGGCAGAGGACCACAGAGACCTGGGGGACAGTGGAGAGAGGGTCCAAGTGTGGGGTTGCAGGGTCTTTCTCACTAGTGGGTTAGACTTCACAGTCCACAAGCCCTGTTGCCCCTCCTTGAGATCCTCTGAGCCTGTCCAGGGCCCAGGGAGTCTGGCTGGGCGGAGCCCTCCCTGTGCCACCAATGAAGAAACTGTGGTAGCTTACAGAGGGGACGTGGTGGGCACAGAAGCACACGGCACGGCGGGATCAGCCTTCCCGGCCTAGGGTGACCTGTAGCCCGGCAGCCTCTCCCAGCAAAGGCTGTGCCCTACAGCCTCAAAGAGCTGAGCCCAGACTGCTTGCTGGGGGCAAGGGTAGCAGGGGCCACAGGCCCCGAGTGGGAGCAGGAAGCCCGAGGTTCTGACACATAGTTATTTTCAGAAGTCAGTGGGATGCACCCAACTCCCAGAGATCTGGGTTCAATTCATTAAGCTTAGATGATTAATTACAGGGCAATTAAATATCTAATTAAATTAATCCCAAGGTGTTTAAACATTCTTTTGTAAAGAATGTTTGCTCATTAATTAGAATGGCTAAACACAGAAGGAGACAGGGATGGGGGTGCGAGGGTGGGGGAACAAGGAACTGGAGCCCACCCCTCAGAAGAGGCTCTTTCCTGTTCTGTGTCCTCATTTGCAAATCTGGATGGAGCCTTCAGGAAGCCCCAGCAGGGCAGGACAGCATGAGAAAACGGAACATCCTGCCCTCCCTTGCAAAAATGTGAGATTCCAAAGGCAAGGAAATGAGGGGCATTGTCATGGGGACTGAGACCCGGCAGGGCTTGGGAACTTCGAAGGGAAGGAATACAGTCTACAGGAAGATGAGCAGGACCAATGTTTGGTAGCAGGTGTCTGCTGGGCCATCGGGAAATGATGGGCAGGGGATTCTGATCACACAGGCCTTCCTGGGCTCCTCCCGCTCCCCCGTACCTCGCTCACAGTATGATGTAGCTATCTACCAAGAGAGTGCTTCTCCTGAGTTTTTCTAAACTTTCAGGCAGTTTGAGGAGGTCACAGTTTCTTCCTGAGTTTTTTGGGCCTTGATTGTTTCCAGCTCAAAATTATCTGCGTGGCCAAGGGGTCCATCTTTGGACAGTTCATTCTGAATCCCAGCAGTGATCCAGACAGAGCAGAGGGCAGGGGACCCTGGGTCCGGACAAGGGCGACTCCAGGGGTGCCGGGACAGGAGCCAGGCCAGGATGGGTTAACCAGGGCAGGAGGTGAGGGCTTGGAGCTACAGACAGCACTCACAGGCTTTGCTGAGGGACCTGGGGGCAGAGACAGGGTGGTGGCTGGAGGGATGTGGGGCCAGGGAATGACAGGATGTTTTATTTTTATTTTTTATTTTTAGATTTATTTATTTACTTATCTGACATAGATCACAAGTAGGCAGAGAGGCAGGCAGAGAGAGGGCAGCAGACTCCCTGCTGAGCAGAGAGCCCAATTCAGGGCTTAATCCCAGGACCCTGAGATCATGACCTGAGCAGAAGGCAGAGGCTTAACCCACTGAGCCCCCCAGGCACCCCGACAGGATGTTTTAGAACAAGAATCCCAGAGAACCTGCTCATGCTGTTGGCAGATTCTGCAGGGAGTGAGGCCTTGGTGGGCAGGTGCTTGTTCTGGCCCCTTTCTACAGATAGCAGCCACTCCCAGGTGCATTTCTTTTGGTCTCAGGGTCCTGGGGCCTCTCACTGATCTGGCCAGGACCCACACTGGGATGGGGTCGCCTGTGGGACTCAGCGGGTGGGCAGCTTGGAGCCCTGGACCTGCCCTGCCTGCTGGGGTACTGCAGGTGTAGCTGCTCCAGCGTCCGTGGCCCATCCACAGAGCCCTGGCTGGGGGATGGGAGCCCTGGGTTCACCTGCTCTGCACCTGCGGCTGTGGGACCTTGGACTCCTCACTTCTCTGACTCTGGAGGGTTGTCCGCTTCCCCTCACGGTGTTTTGTGAACTAGCCTCTCAACTCCGTCCACAGCCCCACCTTCTGGGCTGGTGTTCCTGCTCTTCTCCTTCATTCCCCATGGGGTTTTCCATCTGTCCCTCCCCCCTAGTCCCCTGGGGCCTCTTCCCACTCAGAATGGAGTCTGCTGGGATCTCTCCCACCTGTAGCCCCTCCTCACCTGGCAGGCCAGACCAAGCCCCTTCTACCAAGTGCACTCTATCCTTGAGCCCCTGGGGCACACAGGCTCTCCTGGCTGGCCCTGAGCACCCGTGGGCAGAGCGCTTTATAGTAGAATGCCTAGGCCACCCCATTTCCTTCTGTGCCCACCCACCCTCCACTCTGCTCAGCATTTGGGTCACTGAGAGGATGAGAATTGTGAGAATTAAAACAAAATGGGGCAAAGGCAGTGAGGGATTCCCTGTGTACTCCCCAGCCTGGCAACCTCTGCGTTTCACACACTGGGAAGTCTCAAGTTACTTAAAGCTAATGCACACTTACCTCCTGCGGTCGTGGGTGTTTGAATTCTCTAGTTCGAGCTTGAAAGGAGATTTCTTGCAGGAAGACAGTGTGATATGGTTAAAAGAACTGGGGGTCTGGAATCGTATTGGAGTTCACTTAGAAATTTCTGCCCTGCCATTTCTTAGCTGCATGTGTTTCGTGTCCATCCATCCATCTGTACAGTGAGGGCCTTAGTGGTAACCCCCGTCAGCCCGTCCCATGGGCTAGGCCTCGGGTCAAGTGAAATGAGATGTCTGTAGGGATGTTTTGGAAACCCGTGTCCTAGAGAGGGTGGGCAGGAATGTGACTCAGCTCACCGCCAGCTGCCCACATAGCAGCAGGAACAGCGCTCCCCGGGCTGTCCTGTGCCCTGCTGGATCCCAGGGAACAGTACTGTTCTGGCTAATTGGAGCAGAACAAAGTCTCCCCCGGTGCAGCAGAGAGAAGAGAAGGCAGCCAGAGAGGGTGGGGGCAGGAGTTACAGATTCCAGAGGAGGACTAGGGGCTGTGGAGGGGAGCTGATGGGAAGTCTGATGCCCTCAGAGAGGAGGCAGAGAAGGGGATCTGGGTGCCGAGTACAGGATCTTCCTTCGCCACTTGTGCTTGGGCCTCCGTTAAAGTTTAGTCAAAAAAGCCTAGTTCTCTGTTCAGAGAGAGAGCATTTGCCATTAATTCTCTGGTCTTTGCAAGGTTTTTGTTTTGTTTTGTTTTGTTTTAATTTAAAAGTCAGTGTCGTGCAGATGCCTGGTACTGCCTGTTTCCCCACTGCTGTTGAATCTAGGTGTCCTGACGTGCTGCTTCGAGGCAGAAAGAATTCTGTCCAGAAGCACCTTTCATCTGCCTGTTCGCTGGTATTGTGGAGGAAGAATTTTCCTCTGCCCTTCGGGATTCTTCCGGTTGGCCTGAGCCTCAGGTCAATGTGAGACGGACCGGCAGGAGAAAGTCAGACACAAGTTTACATGAGTACCTCCTGAGTACATGGGAGGACCCAGAAAAATGGCTGAAGCCATCACCTTAAACACCGTCTTCAGCTCAAGACAAAAGGGTTGGGGATGGGGAGTCTGTTATGGGAGGTTGCCGGGAAAGCACAGTGAACAAGGGTGAGGCCATCATGCAGACTTAAATCCATGCCTCCTCCACTGGTAAGAGCTTCTAGAGATTTAGAATCACCAGCAAAGCAATGGGGACACCCTTCCAAATGGAGATTCCCTTGTGCATGGAAAGGTCTCTTACAAAGGGCAACTTCTCCTTGATTTTTACAGTCCTCTTGGGTCTGCATTTTCTTAAAAACCACCGGCTTAAAATAATATGCTGGAGAGGCTTCCTCTGTGGTGGCAAAGTTTGCTCCCCTTCACTGGTCCTCTCACAACTCTGAGCCACACTCCACCTTTGTGAACCAAAACAAAGCATTGGCCACAGTTGAGCGTTTAAGAAAGAAGACGATTGTGAGCCACACACATGAAAGTTGTTGTCTTCCTGAGCATGAGCAGTAGCCGGAAAATATAATGAAAAAAATCCAGAAACAGGTGATCTGACTTACTTAGGAATAAACATAATATATGCCTGACCTTTGTAAAGAAAACTATAGCCCCCGCGGGGTAGGGACAAGGTGAGAGACATGATCTATCCCACAAAGAGCACACGTCATCGGGGGAGAACACGTCACCAGCTTCATTTGCAGACACAGCCTCCCTCGAATCAATCCCAACCATGTTTTTCTGGATTCAGTGTGTTCTGGAGAAGCAAACATGAGGGTTTCAGAGGACACTTGAGAAATAAAAAGAGCAAGTCAGACAGTCTCACCTTTCTACGGTAGAACACTTTATAAAATAATAATTAAAAATAATTAAAAATGAATGATGTTGATAAACCGGATAACATAGAAGAATTTTAATTTAGATCCACACCCCCCACCCGCTGTGCTGGAACAGACAGCAGATGCCTCAAAGAGCCAAACCTCTTTAAAAAAAAGAACAGTTAGTGCATAATGAAATATTTATTATCCTAACGAAGAAAGACCACTCTCAGCTTTGAAGCTGCACAAGAAGTCACAGAGGGAAGCACGGGCAGATGACAGCAAGAAAAAAGCCAAGACCTGTGTACATGGGGAAACACCAGGGGGAGGGAGGAGGTTGCGCCAGCTGGGGTGTGCAGATGGGGAGTAGCTGTGCCCACGAAGGGCTCGTCACGGTTCACGAGAGGCAAACGGTGACCCGGTAGCCAGCAGGCTCCGCGTTCCAGCCCGGCTGCTCACATGGGGTGCTCCAGAGGGCCAGCCGCTCTGGGAAAACTGGGAGCCTCACTGGTCGTCAGAGCGAGGGCAGTCGAAGCCGTCTTGAGATGCTGCATGCTACCTGCTAAGCTGGCAGAAAGTGCCCCCCCCCACCAGATGCCCTGACAGGGTGACAGAGTCCGGGTCGGGGCGTGGAGATGGGGTCACCCATGAACTCGGTTCCTCTTGGCAGTGAAGGAGATGTCGCTGCTCTGTACACAGGTGGTGTGCGGTACAGTCAGAAATAGCCATCCTTTGGCTCAGTCAGTTTATCCCTGGAAAGAAAAAACCATCCCCTGGAGATATGCAACGCAGCCTCTGTCAGTAGTGACGGTTCGGCAGAAACCCATGCACCCAGGGACTTATCTAGTAAGTTAGGGCCATCTACACGGTTTTGTTTTGTGCAGCTATTAATTTGATTATGAAACCTGTGTGGAAACTTGACGAATGTTTATTACATATTGTTAAATGGACAGCACCCCCCCCGATGCAAAATGACGTACATATTACACTTGCAGAGTGACAAGGATAGGACGAGGGCTGGAAGGAGGGCGAGACAAGTGGGAGCAGCTCTGAGAGGCTGGGGCTCGGGTGTCCTGGCTGTCACTGCTGTTTTCATTTTAAGCACCGGGGGGTGCCCCCCAAGGCTGGTGGGGCCTGCATCCCAGGCTCCTTCCCACCCACAGCCCTTTCCCTGGGTCAGTCTGGGTACCCAGTTCACCGGTGTGGGAGCCCTCCTTGCCTTCTCCAACACCAGTGTGTGTCTGCACCTCCTGGATGGGCACAGCCAGGCCAGCAGTGTCCCAGGAGCCCCAGAGGCCCCTGTGCTCTCAGCAGCTGCAAGCCCTGCAGGTCCACCACTTCTACAGGACCAGACTGTCCACCCCCCACACCTGGACATTTATTGCTGCCATTCCCAAAGTCGCCAGCTCAGCCACGGGGCAGAGCCTTCAGCCCCAGAGCCAGCAAGGAGCCTTCAGGACCAACCCAGGGCCAAACTCAGCCCCCCTCCCCACCAAAACCCCAGGCAGGGAGTCAGGAGCCAACTCCCTGCAGCTGTCCTGTGGGCTGGGACCACCCCCAAGAGCTGGGGGACCCTACCCTGAGAGGAGCACCAGGCCTCCCGCCCCAGGAGCTGCCAGGTCCGGGATGCCCATGCCTCTACCATTCCAAGAGCTGCTGAAATGTGTGCGAATGCATGGGTGTGTGCCTGTGGGATTGTGTGTGTACTTGGGATTGTCTTCTCCTTCTCCCCCTCATGCCACAGGCATTTTCTGGTTGTCTCCCCTGTCCTGGCTCTGGGCAGTGGCGTTTCCCCGATGCAGGACAGGGAAGGGGATGTGATGACTCAAGTTCAGGCACAGCTGCAAGTGTGCGCATTCCAGGGCCTCCTGAGGGTCTGCAGCAGCTGGTGGGGAGGTTAGAGTCTTCCAGATGGGCCCGGACCCCCTTCTCCCACACTCAAGGAAGGCACCACACCTTCTCCTGCCTGGCAGGTGCTTCTAGGTGGCCTGCATGGTTCTGGGGAGGGGCTCCCTCTGTCCTCACCCCATCTGGGAAGTCACCCCAAGCTCTGCGGTTGGTCCCTCCCAGCAGCTCCTGCCCCCAGGCATCACCCACATCACCTCCCAGTCAGGTCCTACCCATCCCAGTTCTCTTGTTCTGGAACCCTCCTGCGTCCCAGCCCTGGTCCTGAGCAGCCCACTGGCTGGGGACCCCTGCATCTGGCACAGGTGGTGGGGGCGGGCCAGCCATTCCTGGGGAGGATGAGGGCCTCATTCAATGACTGCCACTCCCTGGACCTGCGTCCTTTGCTGGGACCGGCGGGGTGGCTCCTGCCCCCTCGTGCTCTGAGCACATGTCCCAGCATCCTGCAGCGTTGCCTGAGAAGTGCCAGGGAACCTGGGGCCCAGGGGAGCGGAACTGAAGGTCCCGGGCTTGAGACCAGCTTCCTGGTCAGGACCCAGGACAGCGACTGTCTGAATGCAGACTTGCGCCAGAGTGGACGTCCAGGTCTGGCCTCTGCTTGGAGACTCTCCACCGGCTCCTCCTTCCTTGCACCCTCCTCACATCTGCTTCCCCGCCTGTCCATTTAAACACACACACACCCGTTCCTGACCTTTCTCCTCATTCATGTGCACATCCCATGTTCCTCTTACCCACAGCCCTATTGAGGCACGAGGCTCTGGTCACATTGGAAGGGCACAGTTAGGTCAGCCTGATTCACACATGTCCATAAAGCCGTCAGCACACTTGGGACAGTGAATACATCCCTCATCCCAGAAGCTTTCCCCTGCCCCCTCCCCACCCTGAGCTGTCCGCTGACCTGCTTTCTTTCACTATAGACCACTTAGCGGTTCCTGGAGTTTTGTAAGCAGAATCCTACTCCTTGTTGCCTCCGGCTTCCTCTGTCATGAACACTCTCCATATTTTCCCCTGATAGGATTTCCCTCCTGTCATATGGCTGACTCGTACTCCACACCACAATGCCCACAGCTGGGTTCCCCATCCTCTGTGGAGGAACACTCGAGGCCTTTCCAACTTGGGGCGATTACAAATGACCTTGCCATGAATGTCGACTTGCAAGTCATTGTAAGACGGTTCCACATTTTCCTTGGGCGCATACACACCTAGGGGGCAGGACAGTCAGATCTTACGGCAGGTATGTGTTTAGCTTTCTTTTTAATTGAGATTTTTATTGAGATAAGTACAGTTTTAAGAAATAACACACAGAGGTTCTGTGGGTCTTTACCCATTTTCCTCCAGTGGTAACATTTTGTAACATCACCATCAGGACACTGACATTGATACACCCACACCTCTTATTCTGTTTCCCCAGGGTTACTAATGTTACTATGTTACCAATGTGGGCCAATGTCTTCAGTTACCCATGGCGGGTCATACACCCCACCCCACCCCACCCCCGCCTGCCAGACTGTTCCAACCATGTGCACCTCCCTCGTGCCCCCGCCCCATTCATAACTCCGTACAGCCTGTCCCCTTCAGCCCCAGCTCCCTCCCGCAGCACGGCGCCCCAGAGAGCCTTCCAGGCGCTGTGTCTGTCTGTCCTCGGTTCCTGTTGATGGCTGAGCCATATGCCATGCTGTGGACATGCCTTCCGTTCGCCTGTCAAAGGACATCGGCTTGACCCCAGTTTTTGGCTCTGAGGAATCAAGCTTCTGTGAACAAGTCTGCAGTTTTCTGTGGACACAGCCTTTGTTTCTCTGGGACGCTGGTTAGTAAGAGCTGCACGTTTCCCTTTACAAGGCGCTGACAAACTGTCTTCTAGAGTTGCTCCCCACAGTGCATTCCTGTCTCCATCATCATGTCCGTTTCCGCCAAACTGATGGACGTGCCGTGGTGTCTCACCGTGGTTTTTCCTTTGCGCTGTCCTGATGACTGCTGACGCCAAGCATGTTTCATGAGCTTTTTTCTCAAAACTGAAATGTCTGATTACGTGTTTTGCTCATTTTCTGATTGGATTGCTCGTTTGGTTTTGACTGTTGGGTTTTCAAGGTTCTCAGTATATTGTGGCCATGTCCTCTGTAGGAACAATGGTTTGCAAATACCTCCTCCGGGTCTGTAGCTCTTCTTTCCATCCCTTTCCCATTCTGCTATGCCCCAGCTCACCCGTTCTCGTGCTTTCTGGTGTCAGCTCTGAGAGCAGCTTGCGTAGTCAGGTCTCAGATTTTTTTCTTCCTTTTTTTTGTTCTAAAAATGTTATGATTTCGCATTTTAATCGAATTCCCTGATGCATTTCGAGTTAATTTTTGTATCAGTCGTGAAGTGACGGGCGACCTTCAGTTTCCACCTGTGAACGTTCTTCCTCCACAGACGGTCTGTGCACCTCTGTCAAACGTCAGTGACCCACACTGCTGTGGGCTTGTTTCTGGGCTCTCGGTTCTGCTCCGTCCATCTGTGTCTCTCCCCCTGTGGATACTATAGTCATGGTCTTTATCACTGTGGCAGTGGTTTTGAACAGGGATCGACCCCCTCGGCTCCTCTCCACCAAGATTGCTTTAATTATGCTGGGGGCGGGGTGTCTGTGACTTTCCAAATAAATTTTAGAATAAGCTTGTCTACGCCCATAAAAAACTTGCTGCTGTTTTGACAGAAATTCCGTTAAACCGTACATCAGTCTGGGGCTCATTTCACCAGACTGGATCTTTCAACCCACGAACACAGCTCATCACTCCTGCCGATCCTGGGCACACCTGAGGATTTCGTCCTCTTCGAGGTGGTTGTACATGGCCTTGTGTTTTTAATTTCGGTTCCGGCATATTCATCATTCGCATACAGGACCAAAGTGGATTTTTGTGAGTCGGTCCTGTATCCTAGAACGCGTCGAGCTCATGTACTAGTTGTAGGAGTGTTTTTGTTGATTTCTTGAGATGTTACACGTAAATAATCTTGTCATCTGCAAATAGAGACAGTTTATTTCTTCCTTTCCAACCCACAGGACTTTTATACGTGCACATATTTCCTGCCTAGCGCAGTAGCGGGAACATACAGGACTATGTCAGACGAGCTTTGTTCCTACTCGTAGGGAGGAACATTCCATTTTTAACCATTAAATATAATGTGAACTGTTGCTTGTTTTTGTAGCTGTGCTTTATCAATGAGGTAGTTTCTTTCTATTGCGAACTTCCTAGTTTTTAAAAAAAAATCACGAATGACTGTTGGATTTTGTCAAGCTCTTTTTCTGCATTAATTGCTAGGGTTTTCTTTCATTTATTGAGGCAGTAAATTACATCGATGGTTCTGAATGTCCAACCAGCCTTGCACATCTGGAATAAATCCCACTTTGTCATGACATGGAATACCTGTTAGATTCCATTGAATTCTCCTTGATAATGTTTCGTTGAGAGTTTTTGCATCTTAACTCATGAGCGATATTAGCCTCTGTGTTTTTCATTCTTTGTACATAGTCTGCCTTTTCTTTCAGGGAAACCCTGGCCTCATGAGATGAACTGGCAAGTGCTTCCTCCTTTTCTGTTTTCAAAAAAGATCGTGGGAAATTGGAGTTAATCTTGTCCCCAGCTTTACTGATGTATAATCGATGAAAAACATGTATACTGGCCAGGAACAGCGTGGTGCTCTGCTGTATGTGCCCGCTGTGAAATGCTCACCTGGTTAGGCTGTTAACACGTCCATCCCTGACGAAGTTGTTTCCGTGTGTGCCAGAATATTCTAGAACTTCTCTCCCAGCGCATTCCGAGGGTGCACTGTATCGGTGTTGGCCACAGTCACCGTGCTGCATGTCTGACTCACAGAACTCCGTCCTGCATAACTGAAGCTTTGTCCCTTTTACCCAACACCCGCTCACTTACTCCTAGTCCCTGGCGGCCGCCCTTCCGCTCTGTGCTTCTGGAGTTGACTTTCAGATTCCACACATAAGTGAGATCATGCCAGGCTGATGTCATTGGGCATAGTGTCCTGCAGGGTCTCTCCTGTTGTCCCAAATGGCAGGATGTCCATCTTTGTTAAGGTGAGTGAGATTCCATTGTGTGGACAGCCCGCATTTTCTCTACCCATTCATGGGTTGGTGGCACCAGCGGGTGATCCCACATCTTGCCTATTGGGAGTCACGTTGCCGTGAACATGGGAGTACAGGTGCCTTCAAGATGCCACTCCTTTGGGCAAATACCCGGACGTGGGGTTGCTGGGACGTAGGGCAGCTCTATCTTTAAAGTTCTGAGGAACCTCCGTGCTGTTCTCCCAAGCAGCTGGACCAGCCTGAAAGCCTGCCAGTGGTGCACAAGGGTCCCCGTTCTCCGCTCCCTCGCTGACCCCTGCTGTCTCCTGCACTGCTGATTCTTGCCATTCTGACGGTGTGAGGGGATACCTCATTGTGGGTTTGACCTTTATCTTCCCGATGCTGAGTGATGCTACCATCTTTTCATGTGTCTGTTGGCCATCTGGATGTCTTTTTCTGAAAAAGGTTATTATTATTTTTTTTAATGTTTGGTAGAATTCTTCCACACAATCATCCAGGCCTGGGGTTTTCTTTCAAGGGTACTTTTAGTTAGGAATTCAATTTCTCTCATGGTTAAGGGGGATGTTTAGACTATGTCCTTAATCTTGGCTAAGTTTTCGTTAAGTTTTCTAGAAATTGGTCCCTTCCTTATTTGTTGTATTAGGAATCGTTCATCCTCTTCTCTCCTTATCCTTTTAATGGCTACAAGCTCTGTAGAGATAATCCCTATTTAATTCCTTTTCCTGGAGAACTCTGGCTCCTTCTTTTTAAATTTTGTCAGTTTTGCCAGAGGTTTGTAATTTTACTGACTTTCATGCAAAGAACCAGATTTTTGTTTCATCGATTGTTTTCTACTATTTTCTTTTTTTTTAAGATTTTATTTATTTATTTGACAGACAGAGATCACAAGTAGGCAGAGAGGCAGGCAGAGAGAGAGGAGGAAGCAGGCTCTCCGCGGAGCAGAGAGCCCGATGCGGGGCTCGATCCCAGGACCCTGAGATCATGACCCGAGCTGAAGGCAGAGGCTTAACCCACTGAGTCACCCAGGTGCCCCTATTTTCTTATTTTCAATTGCATTGATTCCTAGTCTGATATCTATAACTTCCTTCCTGCTCCCCGCTCTGGATTTAGTTTGCTTTTCTTCCCCAGCTTCTTGCAGGACGGACTTAGCTAACTGGTTGGAGACGGTCCTCATGTCTGGTGCACTTCATGCTGTAACATTTCCTCTCGGCACTGCTTTGAAATTGTGGTTTTGCTAGTTTTTGGCATGAGAAGGGACTTCTGATCATGTGCTGGATGTGCCGTCCTTCATGTTGGGGATGTGGGACCCGGTTTCATTTCTCTATTTAGCAGGAACCACTGTTGACTCTGCGGGCTGTGGTTCTGATGACAGCTTCACTGAAGGGCTTTGTGGTGTCCCTTTGCTCATTGCGGGTCTGCCCCAGGGCAGCATCTCCAATGGGGGAGAGGCCTCTCTTCTCCCACCTCACCCCCATTCTCTGTCCTCCCTTATTGCTTGCAGAAATGGAATTCCCTCTCAGACTGTGTCTGGCCACATGGTTGCCCCATGGAAAGTGCATGTCTCTGGCATCCCTGTCTTCTCTACTTCCCCACTGCAGGCTCCACCACGTGTGCCCGAGAGACATGGAGATAGGTGTGGAGACCCAGCGTTCTGACCGGTCCCCTGGTACAGCGCTGGCCGCGGACAGTGCACAGGGACCGAGCCTGGGAGCAGACAATAGGCAGGCCAACTGTGGTGTCTTGTTGGCCATGGGAAGGCGTCCTTCTTTATCCTGATGGTTTGAGAAGAAGCAGGTGACGGGATGTGTGCGTTGTCGGGATGGGTCTGGTTGCTGCGTGAGGAAGGACTGGAGCTGATAAGAGTGTAGTCGGCAGGGGGTGGGGAGGGCAGAGCGGCAGCCATAGTTGGGGGAGCAGCTGATGAAGACCCGCCACCCCCCCCAGCTGCCACGGCAGAAGAGGGACCCCAGCGCCCAGCGCAGCACGTTCGTCAGGACGGAAAGGAAGGCAACATTTGGGAAGCAAGTTCCTGAGTGTGGTTCTGGGTTTGCTGAGTTGATGGCACTTTGTGACATCAAGCAGACAGGGGGATAGACAGACACAGACAGGGCCCAGAAAGACTGGAGATGCTCCTGAGGGATTGAGGACCCTAACGGGCAGGGCCCGGTGTCCCGCCTGAACCCCACTGCCTGAGGAGAGAGCGTGGAGTCAGAGGACACAGCCCCAGAGCACGGCTGCTGCAGGGGAGGGAAGAGCGCAAAAGAGAGACACAGACGTGTCAGAGGAAAAGTCAGGAAAAATGTGAACTGGGGTCCTGTGGGGGAGAGGAGTCCTGCCCATGCACATTGCAAAAGACAAAGGTGACGATCCCCAAATCCCATAATAAGGAAGAAGACACCGTAATGGGAAATCAGACACGGGCACGGCACACACAGCCAGTGTGAGCCACACTCCTGGGAAGCCAGTGAGGAGGGCTCCCTACCCGTCCGTCTAGCAAAACTTAAATACTAGATTTATGAGCACAACAGAGAAAAAGGGACACTTGCATCCTGTTGACAACGTGTGTTTGGGGGGGCAGTTTGGCAGAACACGTCGAAATTCACCAGCTGCAGAACCCACGGTGGAAGAAAGCCCCGAACCAGAGGACATTTTGGCAGTGTTTCGACAGAAACAGTTAGAAAGGCCAAGGGAGTAACGGCAGCCCATAGACGCACTGGACAGAGGACGCCCCTGTTTGTGTGGGCGCTGGTGGCCCCGGTGTGACGTGGGGCCGGCATTCTCTCTAGAAACCCCTGCGTGGTCTGAATCACGAGAATGCGCTCTTCATTAACTGTGGGTAAAACAAACTACCAGACAGAAAAAGAGAAATCAGAGTCGCTTGCCCAGAAGGGAGGCCGTGGCAGTCTCCTCCTGTCCCGCTGGCTGCAGAGCAGGCCCTCCATGCCTGGGGGACAGGCCCAGGGGCTCCATCTGGGGCAGGCGCAGAAGCTGGCGTGGGAGAGCGGCCGTGAGGGGGAGGCCGGCACCTGGGAAAGCGCTTTGACCTCCTGCTCAAAAGCAGGCTGTCGTCCCCATTCATTCACTAAGCTGGCAGAATATTTTCGAATAAATCATGAGCGCGACAGTTACATTCTCTAAACCACACTGGGAAAAGGATTATGGTATTTACTATGGGGACAGAAAGATTGATTCTCGTCCAGAAGATCTGCCAGGTCCTTGATTTAGGGAGCTGGTGATCAGCACGGGTTAGCTCTGATTTATTCCGGCTGGCTCTCCCCACAGCCTCCACCCCAGGGGGCCCAGGGACACTTGGGTGGGATGGTCCCAAGCACGTGCTGTCCTGCCGGGTCCTTGCGAGAGGACACACCCAGCCAGGCCACGGGCAGAGATCGCTGCCCACTGCCGCCTCCTGCTGTACTCCAGATCCCAAGCCCCACCTGGCAGCTTCCGGCACCGCTGTGTACTGTCTGGCTCCTTACCCTGGAGTTGCCGGGCCTCCTGGTGGGGCCTCTGCCACTGGCTTGTCCTGCTCGTGGCCCTGATGCCGGTCCCATGCATGACTGTCTCTCCCCTCAGGCAAGGGATGAGCAGAGGCCAGAGAGCATCCCTGCCCTCAGGCAGCTCAGGGTCCAGGGCTGGACGCAGACCTGTGGTCAGTCCCATGTGACAGGTGGCCTGAGGCCCATAGAGAAGGGAACGTCCCTGCCTCTCCACATTGGCCATCTGTGTACCTAGTGTCCCTGGGTCACCTTCTGGTCCCTGCACCTCAGTCAGTGCCCACGTGCTGTTTCTGCAGAACTAGCAGTCACCCTTGGGAGGGGGCGTCCAGCCAACCCAGGGTGCCAGGTACTTCCTTAGGGGCACTGAAGGGTCAGCACATGGCATGGTCAGGACCACTCATCCTCCAGGACAGTGGGGTTTGGAACTTGTGGATTCATGTGGACTTAGGACCAGCCTTCCCCGTGCCCGGGTACCTGGAGAGGGGCCCCACTCAGACTTGCTGTTTCCTCCCCAGCCGGCACTTCCCCAGCCCTCCCAGCTCCACCAGATTCCATCCTGTTTGGGTTAGTTTCTGGCTCTTACCCTCCCTCATCTGGGGCCCCTGCCGCCCTGTCTCCAGTCTCTGCTGCGTCTCTCCTGGGCCACCTCCCATAGTGGACGCTGCCCGAGCCCGCCTGCGCCCCGGCCATGGGACGCAGAGGAGAGGGTGATACATGTGTGTCCCAGCTGCAGCAGCATGTGACGCTTGTGTGGGGACGTCTGCATGTCAGAGGTCACGGAGCACGAGGGTCAGTGTAGGCGTCACAGCCCCGTGATGATGCAAGCAAATCAGACGTGGCCCCTCGGGAAAGGAGGAGAGTCCTGGCCAGCCGGGGCTTTGGCTCTGGCTTCCCCCTCCCCAGTGGCCTCAGCTCTCTGTGCCTCGGTTTCTCCGTCTGTTAGGCGGTGTTAACGCTCTGCTTGCCTCCAGGAGTCGTGCCAACTACTGGGGCCCCGATTGGAGGAAGATTTGCAGGAGCTCCTGTGAGGGCCCAGCCCATGTCGGCGCGTCAGAGACCGTGCCTGTCGTCACCAGCCGCAGGCGTGCAGGCCTGGCTCATCACGCACACCCGTCAGGCATGTCTGTGAGCCTCCGTGCAGCTGCCAAGCCACAGAATTCGGCAGAGCGGACTTGAAGGTCACAGTGGCTTTGCGGAGTGGTTCATGGATCGGGCAGCGTCCTGTCCAGCAAATGCCAAGGAGCTACTGGAGGGGAAAGGGTTTTAGTTGCAGAGGGAATGGGAGCAAAGGGAATTATCAGTAAGGAATGCAGTTTCAGGCAAGGCTGCCCTCCCAAGGGGAACGGAAGGGGCCATCTGCAAACTCCCAAGCTGCCTGGAGCTGCCACGGGGTGGATTCAAGGTCAGGTTCCTGGGGGCTGGGAGCCGCAGTCAATCAGGTGTCTGGCCAGGGAGCAGGTGTGGGGCTCGTGGCACCTGTTTCGGGCCTGTGGTCTCCTCTCCGCTCCTGCTCCTGTGCCCAGGAGGAGAGGCATAGACCCGTGGATCTGTGTGCATATGGGGGGAGCTGGAGACCGTGCTGGGCATGTGTGAGCAGGTCAGGCGCGAAGCCCCCTCCTCACCCTCCACTCCACACTGTCCGCCGCCGCCAGACCGCGTGGGCACTGGCTTGTTTTCTCGGGCCGTCACTAACCCGGTATATTCACCGACACATTCAGTCTTCCACTGTTTCCAGTAACACTGTGTTTTACAAATTGCATTGTCCCTGTTCCTTCATGGCTTCCGCAAATCAAACCTGTTTTGCTGTTGAAAATGTCCAGAGGATTCAGCGGAAGGATACCCGAGATCTCTGGGGCTCTTGAAGCCAAAGCTCCTGGTCTCTGAGCCAATTCCCTAAAGCGGGAGGGAGTCCCACATCCCCCGGAGGAGAAAGATTTCAGATATGTTGTGGGACCAGGGGACCCGCGAGCCTGGGCGGTCACGGGGCATCACCCATGTGGCTCTGGGTGCTCTCTGTTGCCTTGTGCAAGGGGTGAGGGCTAGGATGACGTCCCAGATGACAGTGACCAAGCCGCCCGCCCCAGCTAGGGTGATGGCGCCCAGCACCAGGAGGGGGCGTTCCAGGACATGCAGTGGGGTCCGATCGCCCTGCCGCTGGCCAGCTGTGCAGCCCTAGTCCTGTCGCTTCTCTGGGAGTCTGGTCTGCAAAGCGGGGAGACAGCACCTCCCAGGTTGGCCTTCACTCCAGGCCTTCAGGTCCATGTGTTGGATCAGAACTCGAGTCTACACCTAACCAGGGTCGGGCATGTGTGTGAAGAGGTCACAGGCATACAAGGTCATGCGTCTCAGGGACTGGGGTGCCAGTTTCCCAGGAGTTCAGAGGCAGGGGGTATCTGTGGTCGCCCCGGGGTACAAACACAGATAGATGGGCCAGTTCCTGAGTTCCAGCAATCCACCGTGTGGGATGCAGGTGAAACAGGGGACCAGCTGCACAGGATGGAACACGGAGCGCTTCCTGGAAGGGGACACCTACATTGTGCAAATGAAGGGCAGGCGCATATGGGGCTCACAGTGCAGGTGGGAGCATAGGCTGGAGCTGGCGCAGCACGCAGGGGCCCCGAAGGTGAGGCGGGCACCGGTCAAGGGAAGGTGAGGCGGGGACCAGTCAAGGGAAGTGCAGGCTCATCCAGGAAGGACGCTGGTAAGTAGAGCGAGTCGGGTCCCCAAGACCACCCCCTGTCTGGTGGTTTGCTGGGGACACTCATGGGGCTCAGCGTGTGGTCACCCTGGGCAACACATCTTTGGTGGATGGAGGCTTGGGAAGGTCAGCAAAGGACAAAGGCCCACGGCGCACACTGGGGAGACAGGCACAAGCCTCCCAGGCTGTGTCCCCGCGGGTCCCTCGGTCCACCCAGGATGCTCAGGCACTGCAAGCCTCTCACAGCATTTAGGGTGAATCCCCAACATCCGGCAGCTCGCAGAAGTAGACGACGGTCCAGGAAAACTTTCTTCTGAGATGAGAAAACCGGCAGCACGATGACCGACCGTGGGTTCTCCTGCCCAGAAAGTCCTTCGGCTCCTTCATTGAGCCATGAGACAGCGAGGCAGGAGGCCGCGGCCAAGGGATGCTTGCCCCCCGCCATCACTGCCTACGCAGCAGTGAGCTCTCTGGTAAACTGAAGCACAGAGACGGGGGGCTGGCTCGTGCTGGCGGGCCCCGTCCGCAGAGTCCCTGCAGCAGCCGGACACGGCAGTCATGCTCAGATGGGCGGAGGTGCCGTCTGCTTCCGAGGGTTTCCTCTGGCTGAGCACACAGGTGCGGGGGTGGGGCACAGGCCACGTAGCAGCCACGTGGGTCCGGGAGCAGCCACACTGGCAACAGCCACAAACTGACTTAGGGAGTCTGTGGGAAGGACATGGGGTACTTCTTGGAACTGAAGGGAGACCTGCAGCTCCGGGCTTTGAAAGGGCTCAGTCAGGCCAGCAGCTCCCAGCTCCCTCAGGCGCCGGCGTCACTATACGTCCACTCAGCCACTGTCCGTCCTGGGTCCCTTGGTGATGATTTACTGTCCTGGAAGGGGGTCTCCCTGGGCTCTGTCAGGGCCTCCCGGTGGATGGCACACCGAGGCCACAGCCCCCAGAGGAGCGGGCAACCCCGGCTGGAGGACGGGGTGCTAAGCACAGCCCATCTTCCTCCTCCCTGTTTCCCTGGTCAGGAGATCTGGGAACCGCTCCCTCTGTCTGTACCCTCCTGGCCCGCACGGCGGAGCGCCACACTAACCGGCCTGGGGAATGAGGCGATTTACTGAACGGAGAAGGCGGTGGTGGTGGTGGTTCTGTGACATTTCAGTTCTGGGAGGAAGCCCGTTCCCAGCTGCGTTCCTGCGAGTCCATGAGAGCAGGAGGTGCCCCGGTGGGACTGAGTGTGCACGAGTGTGAGCGTGTGCAAGAGGGTGAACACACGCACAAGTGTGGGCGTGTGAGGGTGAGTATGGGGTGAGCATGTGCATGAGTGTGAACACACAAAGTGTGGGTAGATGTGCATGAGCACGTGGGGTGTGTGTGTGCACAAGTGTGAGCGTGTGCGCGAGTGTGAGCACACACAAGTGTGGGTAGGTGTGCGTGAGCATGTGGGGTGTGTATGCGAGTGTGAATGCACAAGTGTGAGAGTGTGCACGAGTGTGAGAGTGTGCACGACCAGCGAGCACTCTGGGTCCTTGTGGCGGATCCTCTCAGGGAAGGCAGTCTTGCATTGCTGTCTTCCGGCCGGGAGCCGCTCTAGCCAGCCCCTCTTGGGTGGTTTCTGTCGGTTCGAGGGATCATGAGGGCTCATCCCTGGGGCTGGCAGCCCAGGTCCCCCAGCCTGGGGCTCGCAGACCCCTCACCAGGAGCCACGGTGTGTGTGAGGAGGCCGGCTGTAAGGGCCTACTTAGCCAGAGCGACTCCATCTCAGTTGAACAGCCGTTTTGTTGTTCGTGCAGTAAAACTTAACCTGACTCTGCCCTCCACCTCCAGGGGAACTTAGTTTGAAGCAAGTCTGGGAAACGAGTAAAATATGGTCGACCAGGGGCGCCTGGGTGGCTCAGTGGGTTAAGCCGCTGCCTTCAGCTCAGGTCATGATCTCGGGGTCCTGGGATCGAGTCCCGCATCAGGCTCTCTGCTCAGCGGGGAGCCTGCTTCCTCCTCTCTCTCTCTGCCTGCCTCTCTGCCTACTTGTGATCTCTGTCTGTCAAATAAATGAATAAAATCTTAAAAAAAAAAATATATGGTCGACCAGTCCCTGATAACAGAGCCCAAATACAAGGACGGGTCAGGCCAGGTGGAGACAATCTCATTGGCCAGGCTCAGCCACATGGCCTTTGCTCTGTAGAAGCTAGTCTGTGAGGCTGGGCGGGGTCGCTCTCTCTATGAGACGGTCCTGGCCAGTCAATTAGATTCTCAGTGCTGGCATGAAATAAAGCTTTGCTTGACCTTCGCTTTGTATCAGTCTCACTCCTTTGATCATGGACACCATCACCGGGCAAGGGCTGGGAGGGAGTCCCGGGCCGTGAATCTGTGGTTCTCGCCTGGGTCGGCCCTGCCTGGGAAGCTCCCAGGGACGGCATCCCCCATGCCAGGGGCAGCCCTGGGTCCAGCCCCACCTCCCAGATGCCAGGAATGGCTGGGTGACGCCCCCTCCCCGAGCTGAAAGGCGTCCCCACATACAAGCAGCCATCACAGTCAGGGGTGGGCTCCTGAGGGGGCGTCCCCACCATCTCTCTGCCTCCACCTGGCACCCCAAGGACCCATTTTGTAAGTTCAAACAGCATCGGGTGCTCTGACGGCCATCGGACTAGGGTCACACCCCGAGCCCCCCGGGCACGCCCGCCAAGAGCTTGACCAGGTCAGCTGCACTCGCTTGACGCAGGGGAGGTCTCACTTCCGGGACCACGAGGCGCCCTGCTGAGGGGATCCAGGCTCGTTGCTGCGCTCAGGGAGTGGAGCTGTGCCCTCAAGAGGCCGCGGTGATCCTGGGGTCCAGGGTCCTCACCCTTAGCCCTAAAATACATGAAGCAAAACCCAAAGCCCTCGCAGGGAAGTTGGCAAGTCAGCAACGTAGTGTGTGGTGCTCTTCCCCACCAGCGGGTCACAGGTCCTGAATGGTCGTGGGCGCGTGTGAGTGCACAGGCGTGCCGTCACCCCAGGGTCTCCACGTTCATGCCGGGCTCTCAGCCAGCGCCAGGGAAGAGGTGACCAGCCACCCACAGACCTGGACGGGAGTCGTCAGTCGAGTGAAAAGGGGAGAGTCACCCGTGCCAACCCAGGGGAGGCTCTGGGGCTGGGGCCCGGCCGAACGAGGGTGGTGCCGCCTAGTGAGGGGAGGCGCAGGGGTCCGCCATGGAGGAGGAAAAGCCCCTGGGGAAGGAAGCGCAGAAGGACCTGCCGGTGTCCTGGGACATCCCCCCGGCCTCGCTGTCCCCCTTCCGGACACTGATCCCTCCCGCTTCCCCAGCTGCGCAGTGCTGGAGCCGTGCACACAGACGTGTGTGTGTGTGTGTGTGTGTGTGTGCATGTTAGAAGCAGAAGAGCAGCTTTGCGCTGTGGCTGTGCGTGTGGCACAGGAGCGTTCTCCAGACGAGAGCCTGCTGGAAGCGTGTTGCCCTCCCTCGGCCGGTCAGAGGCGCGGTCTCCCGGCCTGGACGCAGCGCGGACGTCAGGAGCTCCTCTGGCGTCCTCCACCCAGGCCGGCTGTCACTGGTGGGCCTCGTGGCTCCGGAGGGTGCCAGCAGATGCTGCTGCCAAGTGTGCTTCCCCGCGGCCCCGCTCTGAGCACCCGCCCTCTGAGGATGCCGAGAACTCCGTCCTCATGAGTCTTCATGAATGTGCTGCACCAAGTTAACATCCGGTTGGGGAGACCAGCCTGCTGCCTTGCGTTAAAGAAACTTTTTTTTTTTTTTTTAAATTTTAGAAAAATCTAGGGCCTGCTGAGCCCACTGACCCACACTTCCAGGCAGCGCTGGCCTCCATGTTCCCACTGGAGCCTCTTCTGTGCCAGGCCCTTTTCACCACCGTGCTGGGTCTGGAAGGGCTGACGTGCGTGGGCAAGCATGCCTGAGGGGCACAGATCATTGCAGGGTGGGGGGCAGCAGCCAGGGGCTGTGCTGTGAGCTGGGAACAGGTGCAGGCCAGGCGGCATGTCACCATGGGAGAGGAGCCATGTTCATCAAGCTGGGACTGGGAAGGTGTCACTGGGAGAGGGGTACGTGGGTCTTGAAGGGTGAGAACGAGCTTCTGGACACGGGTGGGGGGATATCCAGGCAGAGGCAGGGGAGTGGCAGGCTCCGAGGCAGGGGTGCAGGGGAGCCTGGCATGGGTGGGAAGCATTGCGGGGCTGCAGGCAGAGAGGGGCAAACCGTGGCTGCATAGGGTCTGCCCTGGGGTCAGAGGGCTGCTCACTCTCTGGACCAGGGTCCTGGAGAGGCCCTGGGACCACTGCCCAGGGGGCTTTGGTTGAGGATCCTGATGGAGGGCCTCGGTGCCACCACCAACAACCCGCCGCCCTCCCCACTGTCCCAGTCCGCCGCAAGTGTGGGTTGTGGATTTGCCCAGGTGTCCGCCCAAGGCAGAAGTGCCTTGTGTGGTCGGAAGAGAGGATGTTTGTGGCCTGTCTCCTGGGTGTGCACCGGGACTGGAGCAAGAGTATGGGTTTCTTGCCCACGACGCTGCTTGAAGTGGCCAAATGCCGCAGGGATGTCTGAGGTCAGTGTGGGATCAGCAGGCCCAGCGGCTCTGTGGGTCCACGTGGGAGTGCTCACAGTTGTGGCAGAGGGGCAAGGACAAGGGGCATGTGAGGCCTGGGTTCGGCGGGGCAGGTCGACTGCCGCAAGGGGAGATCCTGCAAAGGGCAAGAAGCCGGGAGCAGGGCGATGACGGGTGCGACCTCCAGCCCCGTGTTGAGCGCCGGCATCGCGGAGCTCCCCCACCGCACCTCCTCTGTCCGGGGCCTCCGTCCACGCGCTGTCCACCTTCCCTTCTGCTCTGCCGGCACTCACTGCACCAGCTGCAGACCCAGGACCTGCCGTCAGGGGTGATTCATGCCCTTGAGGGGAAGTCGCCCCTTCTGCCTGCAGCAGCGAATCTGAGGCGGCAGCTGGGCCACGTGGGTGGGCAGACGGACAGACGGACAGATGGACAGACGTTGGCCTGCAGCCGCGTGAGTGACAGGGCGGGCTGGCTCTGCCTGTCTCCACGCACAGGACCTAGCGCTGCCTCGGCAGGGGCTCTTGCCTGCGGGGTCCGGGCTGCTCCGCTTGCAGGGATCCCCGGGGCCGCCTGCCGCAGCCCTGAAGCTTAGTTAATGTGAAGATGAAGTGCTCTCTGTGACGGGTCACGCTCAGTGGCCGCCTCCGTGCCAAGGACCCCGGCGGGGCCTCTGGTGTCAGAAGTCTCGCCAGCTTCTGCGCCGGCAGCAGCTTCCTCCAGGAGCCTCATTAGAATTCCTTTGGTAATTAAAGCAACAGATGTTCTAATTAAAAGGCTCCTCATTAAATCACAAGTAACTGTAGCTCGAGGTGTGTCCTCCCTGAATGGTGTCATCCAGTCACCTTTGGAGGGAGCAGGAAGCACGCGGGGACGGGAGGGGAGGGGTCCCAGGCCGGCTGCCAGGTGCTGAGATGTATGCATGGAGGGAAGCACGGGGGGGGGGGGCGGTGCTCGGGAGCCCGCTGGGGGCAGTGGGAGAGCCGGCCGCCATGAAGGGCTCCATGGGGCTGGGATGGAGGACTGTCCCGCAGGAGGAGATGGGAGCGCCTCGTCTCCCTCATTCTTTTTGTTCTCAGGGCCAGGTGCAGAGGGTGCTCTGATGACACCCGAGTCATGGGGAGCTTGGAGCAGGAAGCCCCTGAAAAGGGCTCAAGACACTTGGTTTCCCCCAGTGGGCTGTTCATTCCCATGCTGTCCCCGAGCGAGCCCTGTCTGAGCTGCAGCACCCTCCCTGGGAAAGCGACAGGATGTCCCCCACGCATGAGCTGCTGGGGTGAGGCGTGTTCCTTCAGTGTGTGCGGGGACCAAAGCATCTGGGGTGTGAGCTGCGGGCTGCCGCATTTCTGAAAGACCCGGTGTCTAGGCGCTCTCTGGGTCGGGCTGCGTCTGAGGCTGAGCCTGGGTCCTGCCCCTGGGCATGGGACGAGCTGCTGGAGGCTCTCCCAGGAGAGTGTGGGGGGGTGTCTGGTTCGGGGTGCTGTGGCTCGCACCAGTGTCCGCCACACCCAGCAGAGGGGCACTGCCTCTCCCACAGCCCCACCCCGGCCACGCTGCCCAGCAGGGCTCCGAATGGCTCTGGGCAGTGACAAAGGGCTTTCGTTGGAGGACCCCACTCCGCCCTCACCGCAGGAGCAGAAGAAGAGGAGGCTCTGCCAGCTCTGCCTCCCTTTCCACCTCCTCCAGTCCCGCCTCCTCCCAGCTTCGTCCCCAGGCAGCTGTGGCTCAGCCTGTCTCTCATCTATAAGCCAAGGGCCACAATACCTTGAATGAGTTGCCTTGAGCATCGAGGTGATAAACCGGGGAAAACAAAGGTCCTTGCAGAGCTTACCACATGCAAGGAAATTTCTAGAACTTCACCTATGTCAATTCATTCAGTCCCCACAACAGCCCTCTTGGAGGGGCTGAGAGAGGGAATAGATGAGCTGGGAGTGGGACTCTGGGGCTGGGGGCAGGGGTGGGATCTGGCACTGCCCCAGGAACCTCCATGTGGCTCAGGGGACAGCAGTGACTCTGGTGCCCCAGGCCCTGGCCAGCACCATCTTGAGCTGTCTCAGTCATCACTGAGGTCCACCTCAGGGCAGCCCAGGTCCGTATGCCTCAGGCGGACAGGTGCAGAGGGAGCCAGCACTCCTCCTCCGGGTGGCCTGACCCAAGCCAGGGTGCCCAGGTCAGGTGCGGGTGGGGTAGAGGGGGCTGGATGGAAACCAAGGCCACTGCCTCAAACACCAGGAGCAGAAGAGGGAGCGTGGGAGTGAGGGAGCTACATAGCGCACTCTTGTTCATTTCCTCCCTATTACATCACAGGTCTTTGCCCTCAAAACATGCAGTAAATATTGGTGCATGGATGGATGGATGGATGGACAGACAGAAGGACGGAAGGATGGATGATAGATGGGTGGTAGATGGTGAGAAGATAGAGCAATGGAGGGGTCCTATAGCTACCATTGATCAAGTACCTACCATGTGCCAGACACTGTATACCTTTCTTATCTATTTCTTACATTAACCCTGCAAGGTCAGCTTTTATTATCCTGATTTTACATAGAAAACTGCAGTTAAGTGACATGCCTAAGTGCACCCTCCCAGAGGGTGACAGCACAGCATTCGAACCCTGAGAGGAGGACGTCCAAGGCTGTGTCCTTCCCAGTGAGGTCCACAGCTCTTGCAGGACCAGAGCCAAAGTCAGCTCACCAGCTCTGTTTAGATGAACTCTGGCCTTCCCTAGGTGTCCCCACAATGCAGTCATCCCCCCCCATGCCAGGCCCTGTGATGAGCCCCAGGAGGACAGAGTTGACTGTGACCGTGGTCTCTGCCCTGGAAAGATCTGTGGTCTGGATTCAGTCCTGGCCACACAGTGGGGGGTTCTGGGTTTGAGGGATGTTCAGGGACAAAGGCGTAGACAGATTCCACCTGGCGTCTCCGTGAGACTTCTGTAGCTGAACTGGGTTTTGAGGTCAAGGCTGGAGCCAGGCAGATAAGGGAAACTGGGGAAGGGTCCCTCCAGGCAGAAGAAATGGCATGTGCACAATCAGAGAGGCCTGAAGCAGACTTTGAAGGTGGGCTCCTTGCTGGGGGCAGTGATGGGGTGGGGTGGCAGGGATAGGAGATGAGGCAGGAGAGGGGGAAGTTGAGGCCAAGCTATGAAGGGCCTTGAATGTCAGGTCAGGAAGAAAGGAGCCATCAGGGAGGTTTGGAGCAGGGGAGTACTGTGCTCAGGTGTGTGGTAGGGAAGCCCCAATGGTATTGGGGGTAAGGACGGCCAGAGGTGGGGACATCTGGTGGGGACATCTGGGTGATTCCAGTGGTGCTGATAAACCACAGAACTGGGGCAGATTGGGAGGAGATGACCTGCGGAGACCATCTCTGACTTCCCTGTTGCATAGCTGATGAACTTGAGGCTCAGAGAGGGGCAGTAACTGGTTCAGGTAGCTGACCGGCTTGGTAGCAGTTGGGAGGAGACGTCTTTGTCTTCCGTGACTCCTGGGTGGTGAGCAGAACCCAAGTCGTGGCTTCATAGATTGTGGAATCCCAGCACATCCGAGAGGTTTGTGTAAAATGATGCTTGTAATAAATTTTTCCCCTCGAGGACCATGAAGTACAAAAGGAGGGGGCGAGTGCTTCGCAAGGGCTCTGATTACAGCCAAACACAGACGTTTTCAACAATTCAGGCTGCCGGCACTGCCGAGAAAAGAATGACGTGGAAGACAGCAGCTCCAGGCCCGGCTGGGAGAGCGGGGGTGTGGGGGGTTCCGGGAGACTGGGACAGGCTGAACGGGAGGCTGCAGGTGCACACCCGCCCCCCATCTGCAGGGGACAGTCTGCTCCCTGCCCTGTGTCTGCACCCCTATGCTCCTCCTGCCACACAGGACAGGGCTGGGTCATGCACACCGCCCTCGAGGGGATGTGTCTGTGTGGATTCGTACAGAGGTGACACACTGAGTCACCCTGCGGTAGTGTGACTCTGTTCCCTGTTTTCGGAGGGGCTTCATCACTGTGCCATTGGAAAGGAAGTAAGTTAAGCGACTGAAACTTATAAAAATCTAGAATTGTATAAAAAATTATAGCCTGCAGCCCAAACGCCTTCCTCCATTCCCCAGACCTGAAAGACCTGACCTGTGTGTCACCTCCTCCACAAAGCCTTCCTGGATTTCACCAGTCTGCTATGCTGCCTGCAGACCAAGACCCACAGCCACTTTGGGCTCTCAGAAGGATGGGTCTTCAGTCCCTTCCTTGGCTGGTTATGCCCCTGGACAGACCCTGCCCGCCCCCATGCCCCTGAGAGCAGAGCAGAGCAGAGCAGAGAAACAGACATGGTCTCCCACCCAAAGCCTCAAATGTCCCCCAGAGACGCAGCTGGGACCCGGGTGAGGGGGCCTGGCTGGCGCTGTGTGCAGGAGAGGAGAGCTTGGCCCCACCCAGCTTCCATCCTGCAGGTGCGACGCCTCTCCTCAGGCGTGAGGCCCCATGGGGCAGCAGAGTCCCAAGTGTGGGATGTCAACCGTGAGGACGTGGAGAACGGACGGGCTGGGCCGGCAGGGATGGAGACGTGTCCTTCTCTGCCTTCTTCCAAGGCTCTGACTGCAAACACGCCGGTTCCACAGACACACGGGAGGAGGGAGACTGTGTGCTGTCCTCCCCGGGGGTCCTGGCTTTCTGCAAAAGTGCCCTTTCTTAGCTTCAAAACAGGATGCCGCCTCCCCGTGTCCCCACGCAGGCTGAGGAAGTGCCTTTCTTCTGGAATGTTCTTTCCCTGACCTCCCATCCTGGGGTTCCTCCCAAGAATGCCCACCAGCTGCGTCTGGACGCAACACATGTCATTCTCCGAGAGGACATTGGAAGGACACTGTCCCCTTGCAGGACGTCACCCTCCTGACCCCGTTGTCTCAGCTCAGAAAGCCGGCCCCCAGTGCTCACCCAGCACTTTGCACCCACACACACCCCGGGGCATAGTCCTGTGTGAACACCACAGGCTGGGTGGCCACTCAGCCCGTGGTCTGGCAGTGGTCACTACACCTTGTCACTAAGGAAATGACCCCGTTGGTTTGCTTCAGAGGAATAACAGGAAGGCGCCTCTTAAGAAGGAAGGAAGGGCTGGACCGTCCAGTGCGGTGAGGCCGAGCCCCGTGGAGATGCTGGGCAGCTGCTGGGGAGGGGACGCAGAGCCCTGGTTGCCTCGCCGGCTCCAGCTCACTGGCCATGGGGCCCAATGTGCCCGCCCTGGACGTGGTCATAGCGCGTCCTTTCCAGGTGGTTCCCTGCCTGTCTCCTTCCCTCCCGCCAGGTTGGCCTCCTTGCTCCTTGTGGGCCTGGACAGGTCTGGCCATTGTCTTGGAGCAGCTGCCTTCTGCTGGTGGGGGGGTGGGGACTGTGAGCAAACCAGGACAGTCCCATGGGCCATGGCCCTGATTTGGAGCATGCTGTGCTCTGCAGAGAGGCCTCTCCCAAGCCTAGGGGGCCCCGGGGGACTTCCTGGAGGAGGCAGGGTTAGCACTGTCTGGTGAGACTCTGGCCGGCTGCGAGGCCGTCCCATCAGGAGACTCTTAGAAACCTGGCACAATGACCCAGACGGCTCACCCCACGGGTAGGTCATTTCTGGGTGTTACTGTCCTTCAGACACAGCATTGGGATAGTTTCCACATAAGGTGATTCAGAAACACATGCATTAATTTCCCTTAAAATTGTCCACTTGTGCTGCTTGGCAGAGTGCAGCCCGGGACCTGAGAAACGGGAGGCAGCAGAGATATGCATGGGATCCTGGGCCAGGAGGTCGCAGGAGCTGGAGCGCCGAGATTCCCCACCCCCCTGCCCCCGGCCATGGTCCAGCCACGGGGCTCAACACAGTCCCACCATGAAGAATCTGGCACCCACCGGCCCCATCCTGGCCGAGGAGCAGGCTCTGCGGAGAAACCCATGACACTCTATGTCTCTGAATTTGCTTGTTCACGCTAATGTTCACATTCATGCGTGTCACCCCCACTGCACCCGTCCGATGGGTCCCCCGTGTGGCACCAGGCGGCTGGGGTCATGGCCAACCGTCTTGGACGTCGCGGACGCTCATGGAGGCCCTTGACCCCTGTCCGGGTCACCGGCGAAGGCTCCTTTGCCCATGGTGGTTCCACTGGGATTTGCGCTCCCCTGGGGCTGAGCGGTGACTTACGGTGTGTCTGTTACAGCCCTCGGGCTGATCCTGGTCCCTGAGACTTGGTCCCTGAGACGCTGCCCACGGGCCTGTCATCCGATGTCGGCAGGGCTTGGGTACGGGCCAGAGAGAAGGAAGTCGGGGAGGGTGGGAGGCCGACAGGGCAGAGTGATGGGCTGGAGTCAGGAGGCCTGCGTCCTCCATCACTGGACCCACTGGATGCAGGGGGCACAGCTGGCCCTGCCAGAGAGGAGTGTGGAAAGCGGGCATGCGAAGGTTAAGGCAGTACCCGGGAGTGGGGGCAGGGAATGCACACACGTGAGGTGTGGCCGGAGCCCCGGGCGGGGGCGGACATGCAGTCCACACAGAATGGGGAAGGCTTGGAGCCTTCAAGAGGAACAGAGAAACCTTGTGAGATCTGTGGCTGGGGCAGGTCCACAGTGCCTCAATTTCTCTGGTTGTAAAATGGAATAACAACAGCACTGTCCTCCCGGCGCTGTTATGAGGACTAGAATAGGCATCTGCAGGACGGAGCACAGGGCCAGCCCACCCTAACCACCAACCAATTTTGATTATTGATGTTACTGGTGTAGCCACAGAGGCTCTCAAGGGCCGACACTGTGGATGGCTCCAGGGTGGGGGTGGCGGGCATGCTGGAAGGGAGAGGCGGGCTGGGGCCTGAAGGACAATGCCAGGACCGATGGACACAGAAGTCGTATCTGGAGGAGCCCGCTCCTAATCACAGCTGGCTGGATGGGAAACCGGGTCTTTCATTAGGTGGTGAGCTCCCCATCACTGGAGGCGTGCGAGTTGATGGTGAGCAGTCAGTGGGAAGAGATGTAGAACGTGAGTGTGTGGGTGGGTGGGCGGTGGGCACAGATCTTCTTCCCTGAATCCCGGCCACACGAGCCCTTCTGTTCCTGATGGTCTGTTCTCTAGAGGTCCGGGGCTGGGCACCCCACAGCTAGCTCAGGCTGGGCTTCCAGCTTCGGGGAAAGTTCACACAGTTGCCAGGCTCCTGCCAGCCCTGGACGGGCCGCCTCTCTGGGAACTGAGGGGCAGGTGTTAATCACAGTGCCAGTTACGGGTGTCCGCGCCGGCGCTCGGAGCCGCTAATAGAGCTTCGTTACGCTGTTTCGCTGGGAGAAGGCGATATTGATCAGGACTCCCTGGCCTGGTCACTCTGAACTGCAGTGGCTGGTGATGGCGGAGAAGGCCACGTCTTTCCCTGCTGCTGGGGGAAGTGCCACAGTGACCGAGAGAGGGAGGGGAGCACGGAGGAAAAGAGAAGGAGGAAGGGACAGGAGGCAGGGATGGGAACCCACGCTTTTTTCTGCCCCTGAAAAGTGGGATCTGACCAGCCAGCAAATGCCTTCACCTGGAGACAGAGGTGCATCCCTTGGGAGGCGCCGCACTCACCAGCTGTCCCAGGGTGCGTTTGCAGGACTGAGGTTTCCATGTTATCCTCGGGGATGAGCCGCTATGAATCCCTCCTCTCTGCTCTGCCTCCCTCACCCCTGCTGCAAGCGTGAGACCTTCTGTGACATGCTCACGAGGGATCCTACAGCCTCTGAGGGTGAGAGCGGGGTGCTGGGGGCACCTGCTGCAGCCAAGGCCACAGGAGATGGGGCTCAGGCTCTCTCCAGCCATGGACGGCAGGCAGGGCTCTCCCTCTGTGGCCCGCGTGTACTGCTGACTGCAAGCCCAGAGTGCCTACCCCGCTGCCCGGCGCTCAGCACTGAGGAGAGAAGTAGGAAATGGCTGGAGAGCGACACGCACTGTGCCGGTGCTGAGAGATAGGAGCAGGGCCAACACGAGGCCAGCCGGCAGAGAAGGGGGCACAGGACACTCCGTGGAAGGGCGTGGTGTGGCGTGGAGCCATGATGCATCTTCTGGAGAGCAAGTGCATGGCTAGGCGTGAAGCCAGGGCTGCACCATGAAGAGCCTCTAAGTTCAGCGCCATGGGGGTGTCCCGGGAGATAGTACAATGGGGAGTGACGGGCAACGCGTGGATTTGTGGGCTGGGGACAGGGCTGGATGGCGACTCCAGCTAGGGAGGCCACAGAGGAGGCACTGGTAACCACCCCTGGGGCAGGGGCTGCTGAGACTCTGAACTGGGGTAGTGACGGGAGTTGTGACACCAGGACAGTGACGGAGGAATGCGTGAGTGGTTGGGCGGGGGACAGAGGAGGGGCACTCAGGGCCATGTTCCAGTCTCGGGTAACCGAGGATACAGTGGGGAACATGGCTGTGCTAGATCTGCTCTCCCAGCAAACTCAAGGCACAGGTGCTTTGGGGGAAGTTGCAGGGCTCAGGGCACAGGTGCAGGTGCTCAGGGAGCAGGTGTGTTCAGAGGACAAATGCAGGTGTTCAGAGCACAGGTGCTCATGGCACAGGTGCAGGAGCATGGGGTAGTGGAGGCGGAGAGTGGGAGGCGGAGAGGGTCCGCTTGGAAGGAGCAGGAGCATAGAGCAAAGAAAAAGCCTCTGACTGAGAAACCCCTGCGCAGCCTCTGGGAGCGAGCTTAATGAAAGGCAGTCCAGGACTTCCACAAATTCTTGGTTCTGAGAAGCGGGAGAGGGGAGTCCCGAGTTTTAATAGTAATTTATCTCAATTTAGGCTTTTAAACCTCAATTTATCATTGTCGTTGACAACACTTGGATTAATCTGCTGCCCAGCATCTTGTGGCGGCTGTGAACCCCAGAAGGATGAAGGGAATTAATACACATAAAGCACTGGATTTCAGTGAATGCACACGCGTGCTAATTCCCCAGCACATAACCCAGAAACATTCGCATTCATTTCGCTTTTGTCATCCCAACCCTCGAGGGGAAACATGCCCAGGGATTTATTTATTCTTCCAACCTTAAATTCATCATCAAGGGCATTTTGGGGAGAGGGGACCAGCTGGCCCTCACTCCTCCTAAGGGTCCACAATTGGATTTGCAAGGAAGGGACTGACTGCCCATTCCAGAATTTGCTAGAAGTTTCCTGAGCACCTTCAACAATGTTGCAGCAGCCGGAAGTTGGCGTCCTGGATGGCTCCCCGTGGAAAGGCAGCATCTGGCACTGAGGCTGGCCAGTGTCTGCCTACCCCCCAGACCCAGTTCCTGACTGCCTGGGTGGGGGCCACATGGGGTCCTGATTCCAGAGCCTAATTCTGGTGCGGCAGACGGACTTCACCCTGGTGCGTGGGAAGAAGACAGGACTCTGGGATGAGTGGCCTCCCACCCACCCATCCTGCACCTGCCCCAGTCTTCTCCATGTTTGCAGACCTCCCTAAGCTTGCCCGCCCTGAGCCTGTGCACCAGTGGGCCCCTTGCCCAGCTGCTCCCTGTACGCACCCACCACCAAACTCACCCTGCTTTCTTTGCCCAGAGCAACCCAGCTACTGATCTGGAGTGCCCTCTCCGTCTGCGTTCCCGTAGCTGTTCACCAGGGCCAACGGCCTGAAGACAGAAACAAGCCACCCACACAGAGGTGTGCCCAGAGCCCCAGCAACGGCCCAGGGGCTGGAGGGTCCTCGGGGACCCACTCTGCTCAAGCAATCCCGTGTGTTTGTAGGGAGAGGGCACCCCGCTGCCTTTGTCCCCAGCACTCTGGCAGGTATTGCCCGTAAGTGACTGTGTCTGCCCAAAGGGACAGCTCTTGCTAACCTGTGCTCCTGGACGGTCCCCTTATTCCATCTGACACAAAGGGTAACCCTCACCAGTCACCTGCTGCGCTTTGCCAAAAACACTCGGGCGCTCAGGCCATAGTCCATGCTGGAGGACACATGGTCTGCATCTCTTGCCCTTCTCGAGCTGGGCCTCCCTGACACATCCTTACGCGCCGAGGGCAGTGATCATCATGAGGAGTAAGGAGCAGCATTAAGGGCACGTTTAAACGGTATCTTTTTTAAAAAGTGGGTGGAGAGGTTCTCCGGCTTGGCTTTCTCTCTTTCTTAGAATTGGGATTGCAGGGTTTAACTCAGCTCTGGGGAGAAAGCCCTGGGCACCTGCCCCCCATCCCAACCACCTTTGCCCCCAGATGGCTGCTAATGGTGTCTCTAGGCTGGGGGCATCTCCCCATCCAGTTGGCGGCCAGGGCCTCCCCTGACTCAAGCTCCTGCTTCCTGTGCACCAGGGGACACCCACCTCCACCCAGCGGACCGCCTCCAGGCTGGCTCTCAGCCCCCTCCTCCTGTCACCTTCCCTTGGGCGGGGCCCCAGCATGAAGCTGGTCCTGTGAAAGTTTACACTCATGAGGCCTTCCTAGGGAAGCCAGTGGTGCGGAGTGCTGAGGTGGGAAGGGAAGGCCAGCACGGGGTCGGCCTCTGCTCAGCTCAGACCCCCCAGGGTACTTAGACCCCAACCCTTGCAATCAGAGGTTAGGCCACGGCTCGCCAACCATGTGCCACGCCACCATGGTGCTGTGGAATGCTTTACGTTTTGAGACCAGACATGGAAAGCTGTCAGACACCACACTCAAGACAGTTCACAGCTCAAAGTTTGACTGTCCTACATTCCCTTGGATGACGTCATTTCTCTTCCATCTCCCTGTTGGGTGGCAGCTGGGGGCAGGGAGGTGGTGGGAGGGAAGCAAGTTCTGTGTGAAAATCCACAGGAAACAAGGAAACGAGGCTGGTGGTGTTGTCCAGTCCCAATCTAAGAACTGAAAAGTTGTGCAGTGCCCAACAGGCACACATGTCCCACTAGTAAGAAACTATGGTTATTTATGAATGAGGCAAGAATAGTACTTTTTGTTTTAATTTGCATATATTGTATTTCCTGCCAGCTGCTCAGTTGCTAAGCTGTTAGGATATAAATATTTGTTAAGTTGTTTGGACCTTGTTACTTAATCATGGGAGCTATTAGGTATTTCTTTTGGGCTCGGAATGCTTGCTGTGAGGAAATCACTGAGCCATCAAGGGCTCCTTGAGCTGTGGACCTTCTGCAGTCTCAGCGTTAGGGCTGCCCTGGAGGGCTGTCAACTTCCAGGCTCTTCTGGCTGCCGGCAGAGGGGCCTCCAGCAGCCCCAGGGGGCGGTCCGCATCTGCCGGGAGGAGACCCGTGGGAGCGGGCATGGGAGCCCCCCGGTAAAGGGAACTGAGTGGGGACGGGCAGATGCAGGTTCACGCCCGTTCTGTGCCATGGGTGCTTCACGGGCGCCCCCCGGTGATCTTAAGGGCTGCCATTCTGGCTCGGGGTCCTGGAGTAAGGCCTGAGACGCCCCTGCCTAACATGCTCACAGGGGTCTGTTGTCCCCACGTGGCGCCCCTTCGGGGCGCACAGACTCCCCGTCCGCGAGGGACGCGGGTTCGCAGGGAAGCCCCAGAGCGCGACGGCCCCGAGCCTGGTTCGGGGCCCGGGTTCAGTCTCGGCCGCTGGCAGTGAGGAGCCCCGCCCCGAGGGGCTGCAGCTAGAATCCAAGACTCAGACCGCCGCCTGGGATAGGGAGGGGCGCATGGAGACAGCGCAGGCGGATGCGGGTGGGGGAACCCCACCACCAGAATGCTGCCCCGGGGCCTGGATGCGCCGCCCTGCGAAGGCCCTGAGCACCCTTCACAGACGGGACACAGGGCCAGGCCGGCGCTCAGGACCTGAGACCCCCAAACCGCCCCAAACCCGGTCGCTGGCGATCCCCGTGAGTCCGCGCCCAGCGGAGGGTGCCTGGAGCCCCAGGCGCTGGCGCGGCCGCCCGCACCAGACTTCCGGGTGGAATGCTGCCCGCTACCTTACCGGCGAAATGGGTTTATTCAGGGACAGCAGCGCCTGGCCCAGCGGGTCGCAGCGGGCGGGACTGGAGCACAGCTTCTCTGTGGGCGGCAAGGCCGCTGTTAGCCGAGAGCCCATTAGACCGCGCTGGGACTGCAAGTGCGCTGGCTTCTCATTGGCTGGGCTGTTGCTGGGCAGAGAGAAAATCTTCCTTCCCGCTGCGGGGGCGGCAGCTCCTGTCCCTGGGTTGGCTGTGGGCAGTGGGCGCCCCACTCCACCAGAGTGGTTTCCCTCTGTCCGTACTGGAATGTGGGGCTCGGTGCCCTGGCCCAGGCATTGGGGCACACGCTGGGGAGAGCAGCGGTGTCAGCGGCCACCCTGGGCAAGCAGCAGGTGCCCCCACTGAACCTGCTGTGGGGTGGGGGCTGGCGCCCACAGAGCCAGGTTGGGGGCTGCAGTGAGCATCCTGCAGGGCCCCCTGATGCACCAGGCACCCAGCCCACTCTCCTCCTGAGGGCGGCTGCGTCTCACAGACTCCTGCCTCCGTCCATCCCTGCTACCAACACCGGAGGGCCCCCAGCTCAGACTGTGCCGGGGAAGATGGCTGGAGAAGGCAAGTGGGCTCTCTGAGGGTTTGGATATCGGAAGGACCCGGGTCTGATCCTGGCCTCACCCACAGCTAGCTGTGTACTCAGACTGTGCCACGGTCCCCTCTCCTAACCCCGCTGCAGAGCGATGCTCCCACTCCCGTCCTGAAAGCACCTTGCCGACCCTGCCTGCTGAAGACCTGAACAGGGGGTGTGGAGTGCCTGCCCTGTAGAAGGCTCCCACTGATTCCAAGAAGTCCTTCTGTAAGTGCAGGACTCGACAAACAGGTGCCCACCGCACTGCTTGGGCCAGGCACCATGGGGCATGGATTTAAAACCCTCTTCCTGTTACAGGATTCTTATTAGCTTCTGACGGATGAGGTGGAGGTGGAGTCCTCCTTCCGCACATCTCAGACCTCCCGGCCAGGAACTGAGCCCACATTCTGGCTTCGTGGGCCTGGGTTAACTGTCTTTTTTATGAGTTTCTCGGCAATAGACACAGCTTTACCAACTCCCATCACTCCAACAAGAGAGCAAAGGTGCCGGGTGTTTCCAGGACACTAGTAACAGCAATGCTGACTCAATGGTCCAGGGAATGTGGCTGGATACCCGGGGTCCTCCCCAGGGCCCCTCCTCAGACCTGCGCCCTTCTCTGGGGCCTGGGGCTCTGCTTTCCAAGTACATGTGATGATGAGCCTCACTCTGTGACCTGCTCTGTGCGTGGTCAGTCCAAGATTGGAGGGGGGGGTTGCTCTCAAGGTGGGCATTGGGGCCCTTCCTCGGGGCCTCCTTTGAATGCCTGTGAGTGGAGAGGGTGGCGGGTCAGTGTGGATCGTGCATCAGTCTGGACCCCTGGCGGTTCTGGGGTTTGCTGACGCCAGCTTCTGTAATGCCACAGGTCGGGCCCAGGGTCAGGAGTGAGGCCAGGTGAGGCCTGGGTGATGTACAGGGCTCCTGGGGGCATTGGCGGTAGATAAAGGTGTGAGCATGCCGGGGATAGCATGAGCCCTTAAGCCCGGCCATCCGTATCACAAAGGACATTGCACCCATGGTGAAAATGGCTTCCTCTGCTCAGACCTTGAGGCTAATATGTATTTTGATATGTATATTATATTATTTTATATAATATATGTATATATATAAATGTAGTATGTATATTATAAAGAAATTCAAATAAAAATATATAAGGAAGAAAAGGCAAAAAAAAAAAATCACGCAAGATATCACTACCTAGAAAGGACCACTGCTAACATTTTAGTGAGCATGATTTGGGCTGATTTTTCCTTATGTGTGTGTGTGTGTGTGCGCGCGCGCGTGTGTGAACCACTTTCTGAGGAGGGTGGGTTTTGTTTAATGAAACATCCATGGGGAGCTGGCCCCATGACCCTCAGTGGGTTTGGATGCAAGCAGGGTGGCCTAGGTCTGAATTCAGTCCTCAAAGGAGGATGGAGTTGCGGTGTTTCATGAGATGGGAAAGCACTCAGAGGGTTCGGGACCAGTCAGGGGCTAGAGCGAGCGATGGAGCAGAGAGTAGGAGGCCAGATATGGAGCCCAGCTGGGCGAGAGGCTGGACCCCTGGCTGCGGCAACGGCCATGGAACCTTCGAAAACCAGGTGAAAACACCAGGGACTGAATTTCAGGAGCTTTAACAGGCTTCCCCAAGCCTCCGACATGCTGGCTCCCCACACGAGAATGTGAGTGTTGGGGGTGCTTGGGGGACAGGGTTGAACCCACAGCGTGGCTATCCTGGTCTGGAGCCACCACAAGGACAGGGGCAGGAAGGCCATCCTTCTGCACCAGGACAGGACAGGGAGGGGGACAGAGGCAGCCACATGAGCAAACTCCTTTGGGAACTCACTGAAGGATTGGGATCAGGGGCTCCCCAACTTGTGGATGGGGGTTCAAGCCATGTTTCTGTGGATGAAAAGCGGTGGGCTCCCCCAGCCACGCGGAACATAGACTTACGCCCGCAGAATTTTATTTGAACTGTTTCTCCCCACACTCGCTGTTTCGCATCTTTTCCCTCCTATCCATGCCCTCCGCTCTGGGCTCGTCAGTAACAGGGTGTCCAAGCCTCTCTTGCCAACGTCCAGCCAGAAAGTCCCTGGAGAGGAGCCGCCTGCGTGTGCTGATTTCCTTTTCGGGGATTTCAGACCCTTGCGAGGTTAACTCTCTGCGTGTGCCTTTCACGCCCGTCGAGGCGGCCGCTTAAGGGCTCGGGTTAGAATCTCAAAAAGCTAAAATCCCACTGTTGGATTTTTATCTCTGTTTCCTTCCCGAGAATCAGTTGTCTGAAGGCAGGCCCCACGCACCCGGACGGTCTCCACGGACTGCAGAGGGTGATGCCGATTTTGATAAAAAGCCCTTCGGGCTGTTGCTGATGCAGAAGTCCCCCTGCCTCTGCCCCCCCGACTTTGAGGCTGGAGCCTGCCTGCCAGAACCTTTGCCACAGCCTCACCTCCCGGCCCTGCCCCACACCCGCAGCTGGGAAGAGGGCAAAGCCTACCCAGGGGGGAAAGGGTTTCGTGTCCCCCGAGACGTTCCCCAGTACTAGCAGCAGAGATTACCAGCCACAGGCCTCTTTGGAGCCAACCTGGTCTGGCATCTCCGCTTAAGACGGGGAAACTGAGGCCCATGATCACACATTTTGCAAGTAGGGCAGCTGCAGACGCTCTGAGTGCTGGAGACACTTTACGTGACATTTTAAGAGACGTTTTAAGTCTTTCTACTTTCCATGGCACCTTTCTACTGCAGTTTTTCAGCAGAGACTCGAGAGGTGGGAGGGAGGGGGTCTGGAGGTCACTGTGCCTTCGTGGCCCCGTAGAAGTCTCTGCCGTATGCCTGTCTGTCCAGGGGTCTGTCTGTCACCGCCGTGAGCCTGGGGACGTCCTGGCTGGACTGCATACATGAATAATTCAGTAAAAGTGGATAATTTCCATGGCAACCTTGCTGGCACGTGACCTGCCCCGGCCTTCCGGGGCTGGGCTTGCCCCAGTAAAGAGATGCGTTTGTCAGGCTGCGAGGAGGGAACGGGGATAGGGCTCCCGCCTGCGGGACTGGAAGGAAAGTAGGTCGGCGGCCGCCGGATGGGAGCTCACAGAGCCTTGTTTAAGGCGGGGGCGGCCAGACAGATGGACAGGGCTGTGGAAGGCCCCATGCCGCAGTGTTGGGAGGACTGCCCTTCCAGGCAGAGGACAGACACGTCTGTTGGCCCCAGGAGCCCCCGAATCTGGGATGAAGACTGTGTAAAACCCTTTATCACTCCCCAGCTGGCCAAGGTCATCCAGACCCTCAGCTGCAGAGCTGTTGGCACATCCCTTCAGGATGAGACAGGGAGACCGAGGCCCAGAGCTGCCTCACTGGCTTAGCTGGGCGGTGACCAAGCCTGGACATGGACCCCAGCCCGGCAGCCTCTCTACCGTGGCCCACCCAGACCCACGTGTGGAAGCTGCAGTCGGAAGGGGGAACGCGGTCCGTCTTCCCATTTAAATCAGTAACTCAGATGTCCGGGCCGCCTGGGGGGGGGGTCTGGGAACACCATCTGGGCACGTGAGGCTGAGGTGAGGGGTTGGCTTGGGGGGAGTAGAGGGCTAAGTCTACAGCGGGTCGGGGACTCAGACCAAGGTCAAGGTCAAGGTCAAGGTAAAGGCCAGAGTATTCCAGTTGGGCCTGTCCTGGAGGAATGGGAGCCGTCCCTCTGTGGAACTTGCTCACGGTGCTTGGTTGCCCTCGCTGCGGCAGCCAGAGCCAGGCCGCACCTCCAGGAGGGAGAGGGCAGGGTCCCCAGGGGCCCACCGGAGTCAGGGGAGAGCAGACACAGGTGTGGCTGGGGTCAGGAGTGAGGTCATACCCTGGGGCTTCGGGAAATGGGGGCAGCCGATGAGGGGCGGGGGGGCAGGCCTGATCGGGAGACGGCTGCCACTGTCCCGGCCCTGCTGCTTTCCCCAGTGGGGTGATGTGGCCTTGCAAGCCCCTGAGGGCCTCCCAAGTGTGCTTCCTCGGAGGGCAGGGAGACACAGAAGTCGGGGCGGCCCCTCCAGGTTGGTAAGCGGCCGGTCTCATCCGGGGGAAGCACGGGCATCAGGAGGGTCTGTGCTAGAGGAGGCCTTGGCCGGGCTCAGGCACACAGACAGACCCTGCAGGCGTTCTCGGCACCCCTGCAGTCTGGGGGCCGCGTCCTGGGAGCAGCCTCTGGGAGCAGGAAGGAGAGCTGCGTGCACATCCCAAGGACGGGGGGCTGGTGAGGCACCTCATAGGGCCAGGGGCCAGCTCTTCTCTATGACTGCCCCCAGCAGTGCCTGGGACACTGGGCTCCTCGTGAGCGGTGAGGGGCAGGGTGCTCCCTTCACACCCGAGGTGGAGCGCTGCCCCGGTGCGGGGACCCTCGCTCTCTCCAGCACTGTCTCCGGCCCCGCGGTGTCTTGCCCATCATCCTCCTTGGCTGCTGCTCTGTGCCACTGCCCGGGCCCCCATCCAAGCCCTGAAGGTCTCGTCTGCTCTGGGCGGAGAGCTCAGCACACGCTCTGGCACACCCCGGAAGTAGGGCTCTGGGCAAGCCCGGCAGATGGACCTTTGAAAGTGCTTCCTCCCTCCCCTCCACCCTCCTCTCCAGAAGCCTTGCCCCCCTCTCCCCCCGCCCTGCCCGAGTCAAGCCGCTCATCTCCTGCGCAGGTGGCCCTGTAGGTGAAGACCCTTCTCCTGGCGTTCTGGGCACTCTGGGCACTCTCCTGGCGTTCTGGGCACCTCGCCACACCCAGGTCTGATACTGGGAAGTCAAAGGGGCTTTGGTGGATAGGACTGAGTTTAGGGTCTGGGGATGGGAACTGACCCTGGATGACCTGGGGGACCCTCCCTCAAGAGGGAGGTACAAGGAAATGTGCTTGTAGAGGAAACACGTCCATTGAGGCAGGAGGCCGTGCCTAGAGGAGCAGGGAATGGGGCTGTGGAGGTTGGAAAACGCAGGAAACAGGTCAGGCCAGGGAGGCTGGCCCTGTGGACGCCTGGGTCCAGTCAGCAAGGTTGCTTAGGATGTCCACGCTCCACACTGCAAGAGAGCAGCGTTTGTGGTCCTGGTACTTGGGCGGGGGTCCTGCTCGGTGCCCCACATCCACCTGCTGCTCCCTCAGGCTCCCAGTCTCATGGACACCGGCGTGCACCTGCTCCATCCCCCAGCCTGACAGCCACGGCCAACTCAGGGTCTGCTGCGGAGCAGGAGTCAGGCCAAGAGGGAGCATGAGCTCCTGTGCTCCTACACAGGGACAGGGCGTGGTCATGAAGGACATCACTCTCGGATGTGTCTGGTGGGGGCCTGGGAGCCCTGTGCCCACTTTGTGCTGTCATGGACGTCAGCATTCGTCTGCAGTGTAAATGTCACCCTGGGTGGAGCTCCTTTGTGCAGTACACAACCAGAACAACCACACAGGGTGGCCCTGATGAGCTGCTTGGCCTTGGGCAAACTGACATCTCAAAGCCTCTCTCTCTTCTGTAAGATAGGAGTAGTGAGAACAGGCCCTCAGAGTGCTATCCCGACTCGTGTGGGCTCTGGAATAAGCCATTAATAAGCAGGCGTGGTGTCATCGTGGCTGTCCTTGTCCTGCTCAGAAAGGTAGTCCAGGCACTCCTGGCCCGAGGTCACACAGCCGGCAAAGGGCAGAACCGCAAGGACTCAGACCTCCTGAGTCTGAGGGACTTCGTGCTTCCTCCCCTCAGCTTCTAGGCAGAGGACAGGGGAGGGCGAGAAGGGCCACCCTGGAGCTCCCTGGGGAGGGGCTGGCACCGCCGTGGACTGGATTGCAGCCACAGGAGAGGAAAATGAAGTGACAGTCCCCGAGCGTGGTCTCTCTTTTTCCGATTCAGCTGCGTCTGCCGGCAGCCAGTATCCTCATCACAGGCCAGGGGGACCTGGGTCTTTGGGAACCTCTGTCATAGCGACATAAATCACGGCCCTGGCAGAGACACTCCTCCAAGTCACGCTGTGCACCCCCCACCTTCGTCCTGGGCGCGTGCCTGTTATTTGACGAGTTGATTCGGAGGCTTTGCAGACACTGTGAAGAGATGTCTCCTCCTGCGTCCCGTTACGGGTTCGCTCAGCAGGCTGGAACAGCAGGAACAGCCACGGGGCAGCCAACCCCGTGACCGGCAGATGGCTCACGTCACATCGCGGCTTCACGAAGCACCTGCAGTCACCGTACGGCTGGCGCCACTGCCCTGGGCGGGAGGGGGGGGGACAGTGACCTGTCTGGGCACCGCCAGCGCGGCCTGCCCACCCCCCGGCCTTTGCTAACCATCTGCCGGCTCCAGTGCTCCACCCGGCGCCACGGCCTGCATCCCAAGCCAGCTGCAAGCTGGAGGCCCAGATTCTGAAGTCCTGGCCTCTCCACCTAGTAGGCTGTTCTCCACCAGGGCAACTGTGTCTCCCAACCTGTGCCAGAGGGAGCCAGGGTCGTTCCGCATGACACGGAGCCGGGCCGGGGCGAATGCAGTGCAAGGACACCGCTCAAATCCCACAGAGCCTAAGACAGCCTCTCAACAGGGAGTGTCAGTAGTCTGGCTGCTGGGAAACATGTGCCCTGTGCCGGGGTAGACACAGAGTGGTGAGGGGGAGACCCCGCAGACCAGAGCGTGGAGCCAGGGAGACCCCACGGCCCAGAACGTATGAGCTGGAGAGACCCTGTAGACCAGAGTGCAGAGCCCGGGAGACCCTGCAGACCAGAGCTTATGAGCAGGAGACCCCACAAAACAGAGCACGTGAGCAGGGAAACCCCGCTCACGCACCTGTGCCTTCTCGCCCTCCCCTGTCCTGCATGAGCAGGGAACCCCGCAGGGCGCATGACCAGGGGACCCCGCAGACCAGGATGGGTGACCCTACAGACCGGAGCGTGTGAGCCGGGAGACCACGCAGACTAGAGCACGTGAGCTGGGGTCCCCGCAGAAGGGGAGTTACAGCAGGCGCCTACCAAGCACACGCTGTGTCCCAGGTGGGCCCTCCCTTCTGTACATGGGTCCATTCACCTGCACCCTTAAGTCCACACCAACCCAGGGGGCAAAGGGTTGTTTTTACCAACTGCCCCCTCCATTTTACAGACACAGAAACTGGGGGCGAGGGGTTAAGCACTTTGCCCCAAATCTCAGGGCTCCTGGTCTGCGTACTGGGGGTGGAATCTGCGTGAGCCCTGGCCTCTGGGAGCCCAGATTTTGTGCCGCCCAGACATGCGGAGGCTAGGACTCTGCCCCCTCAGCACCATGAGACTCTAACAAGCTGCCCGCTGCCCCTTAACTGTCCCTGGGGGATCCGGAATCAGTGTCGGGGGGGTGGGGCGGACGTCTGGGTGAGACAAGGGCACGGCGGCCACTCAGGCAAGGCTCTGAGGCAGGGTCCTTCCAGCCCCGCGCAGCTGCTGTGGCCCCGATGTCTGTGGCTGTGGCTGCGTCCCTCCATCTGTCTTTGTGTCCGTGTGTCTCTCCTCAGTGCGTGTGTGTCTGGTAAGGACACTTGTCCCTGGGTTGGGGGATGATCTGAGACCATCTGCTGTTGAGATCCTTCGTTTAATTACATCAGCCAAGACCCCTTAAAGGTAACCTCCGCAGGTTGCAGAGTCGTGAACGCAGACATGCCTCTCCGGGGGCCGCTACTCAGCCCCCTGCAGACCGTGACGCCTGCCGCAGTGAGTGCAGTCCCGAGAGTAGAAGTGCCACCGCTCACGGGGGGGGGGGGGGGGGGGGGGGGGGGGGATATCATAAGCACTTGTGCGCGTGGGAGGGGCTGGATGACCCGAGGGAGACACTGCGGGCTTGGCTGGCCTCGGCCCATGGGAGTGAGGCCGGGCCCTGCGCTCTGGACACTGGGGGCTATTGGCTGTCCGTGGCTATGGGCTAAGTGTGCGAGGTCACAGGCCGGGCACGAGGGGCGCTGCCCTTCCCACCCCTTCGGCTGGGCGCCGCCGTGGGACTGGCTCAGCGGGCGGGTAGAGGGCACCTGACATTGGGTTGGGGCCGTTGTGAGTCCGGCAAGAGCACGTTCACACACAGCGCGGGACACCGCAGCGCGTGGTTCAGAGAGCGGAGGAGGAGGACCCGGCTGCCCCAGGCAGGGTCCTGAAGGCTTGTGCCCCGCAGGCGGGGGCGGGCGGGCTGAGGGACACGGAGGCTCCAGGGAGCCAGCGGGTCAGCGGGATGGGCAGCTGGGGAGGGGCGGGGGCGGGGTCAGGAAGGAGAGGAGGAGGAGCCGGCAGGAGGACAGGCTACCTGGGGCGCTGGGAGCAGAACATGTGGCGGGAGCGAGCTGAGTGCATGGCGGGGGCTGGGCACGCAGGTGGGGGCGCGAGGTCTGGTCAGCGGGCAGATTGGTGGGTTTGCGGAAAGTCCCCGGCTGTGCTCGCCATCGCCATCGAGCGTGGCCCAGGGAAGGGACCGTCACGGATGGAGCCTGATTTAGGGGGTGTCTGCTCCCTTGGGGAGCGGCAGGGTCCGGCAGACCCTGGGCCCTCCGCTCTCGGGCAGGAGCAGGCGTGAGCGCAGAGCAGAGGGAACTGGGAGGCCAGACGGATGGTGTGCGCCACGCCCCCCAGAACTGGAAAGAGGAGCCTGACTCGCAGGGGACAGGGTGGGGCTTCGAACCCAGGGAGGCCAGAACCCAAAGCACGCGCCTGCGCCCCACACCGCGCCACCTCCTGGTCGCGGAAGGCTGCAGGCGGGGCCAGCCACCTGTGCGGATGCGCAGTGCCGCTGGAGGTGGGGTCTCGTGCCCTGATGGCCCCGCACCCTTCAGACCCACAGAAGCATAAATGAGCTCGCGCTTTGATGCTGGCCTCGGCTCCCAAAGACCCGTCAGCTCGGGGGACACTGAGGAAGCGTGACCCTTTGTCCTCCCGTCACAAGGCAGGCTTCCCGGAGCATGCTCAGGCTGGCCAGGCAGGCAGCGGTCCCCACTTCCCCCGTGGAGCACCGTGGACGCAGGGAGGCCAGGGCGAGGCCTACTTGGAATCCGAGGGCCCCAGGCAGGACATTCCCCCACCCCATCTTGGTACTTGCCCCCAGGGGGTGTTTCCTGGCCCATTATCACATGCGTGCTTGGCTGGGTCTCCATTTGTCGGGGCAAACATTGGGCATGTGGTAATGGTCCCCCAAACCATGGCCGGTTGGGTCTTAATGTCCGTTTAATGATACCTGCTATGAAGGCTCCCATAACGGAGCTCATAATGGCAGACGAGGGGCTGTTAGGCCAGGGAAGGACAGCTCTGGATGGCGGGCTGCCTCTGGGGGCGGGGGGAGGTGGGGGAAAGGGCTGGAGGGAGCCACCTAGAGACCCCCCCTTGTTCTGCTGGACCCCTGAGAGCAGGGGACACAGAAGTGGCTCTAGGGGGATGTGGCCAACACCAGAGCCATCCAGGTTTCCTTTACCGACCACTGACCCACACTGAGTGAACAGCAAGCTCTCGGTTTCCCGTGCGGGGCTGGGGGTAAGATATACCAGGGATGGGGAGCTGGGGACGGGTCCCTTCCTGCTGGGTCCCTTCCAGTGGCAAATGGGTCCCCCCCCCCGCCCTCCTGCCGCAGCCTCAACCTCCACACTCGGGTGCGGGGCAGAGATGGCTTGCGAGGGTGTGTGGAGACGTCACTGGCTGGCACATCCCTTCTTAGACGCTCTCTTTGTCCTCACGCCTCCCCCCTCTTGTGGTACTGAGGTGCGTCCCCAGGCAGCTGGTTCCTGCTTGCTCCTGGGGCACCTGCCCCCCTCAGGAGGAGGGGTCTCTAGGTGTGGGCGTCGTTGGTCACACGAGTAACCGGAAGCCTTCCACGATGAACAGAATGTCCCCTGTGCTTGGAGGTGCACGGTGGGACCAGAGGTCGAAGCGGTTAGCATGGCCAGCCTGCTGGGCGCTCTCAGACGGGAGCACACCCGAGTTTGCCAGCGGCTAGGGAGGATGCTCCATGAGGAGGGGATGGTGTGTGGAACAAGAGGTGACAGGAGGCCATCCCCCGGATGACAGGGAGCTCCTGCACGCCCTCTGAGGGGGCGCTCAGAACCGCGGCTGAGCACCCAGCATCTTCCTTGAATACGATTAATTCTTTCCATTGGCAGGAAAGTTAAAACATTTTTATATTGGAGCCAACAAAATATATCACAGTAAAAAAGCAAACATTGCATGATCTTTTTTTTTTTTAGGATTGAATTTTAAAAAGTGAGGTGAGTTTTGTGTCTCCCTGGGCCTTGCTGAAATGTCCGTGGAGGGCAGTGTCGGCACTCGGGGCCCAGAGGACGGGAGCTAGAGGGGCTGTTGACAGTGAGGGTCACTCTGGGGAGGTTCTCATCTGGGGGTGAGCTGGGAGCAGACCCGCATTGGAAACAAGCAAGGCGGACGGTTCACGAAGGACTGAAGGCAGGTGGCAGGCTTGGAACCTGCCGGAATGGCCAACATAGATGCCCCATGGGAGGGGACGATGGTTGGGAGGAGCGGGGGAGGGGGGTCTGCCTGGAAAGAACTCTGAGGCTCGGAGCCTGCAGCACTCCCGCTGGCTGGGACTGCAGGCCCCGTGAAGCATCTGGCGTCCGCACTCCGCTCACCATGCCCCATGCTGTGTGCTCACAACATCAGCAACCACACAGTGTGGCCCCACGGAGTGCTTCCTGCACGCCCGGCGCCCTGCGGGCTCCCACTCTCCGGGACATGTTCACCTGCGAGACAGCTGCTGAAGCCAGAGCTGCCTGGGACGAAGTAGACCGCGGCTCAGACAGGTGCCCAGGAGCACATCCGGAGCCCAAGGCCCCTCCAGCCTGTCACTGTCCCCTGGGTCCCAAGTAGTCAGAGGTTCCGTTCAGGTGTTTCTGGAGAGAAGGCAAACGAGCAGCATCTCTCGAGAAACTTTGTCCTTTTACTCAGAAAAGAATGTGCTCACCAAAATTTCCATCCGTGCTCATGGACGGGGACCAGGGCGCGTGGCCCACGTGGCTGCAGGGAGCCTGGGAAGGTGAGATGTCATCAGGAAGCATGGTGTGGTGGACACGTGTCGGCTGATGTGACTATCTCCACCGTCCTGGGATGTGATTACCGTTTCCTAATTTGACAGAGGAGGGGATTAAGGAACAGGCAAGCCAGGTCATCTTTTCTGAAGACTACATAGTAGATGGGGGAACCATATCTCTGTAGGCGACCTGAGGGCAGGACTGTGTGTTTCTCCTTTGCTCTGTGTATCTGTGACCCCATCGCCAGACATAAGTTCACCTGGCTTGATGCCTGATCGAATGCCTCGTTGATGGCCCAGTAAAGTCCCGTGCACGTCTCAGAGGAAAGAGTTCTGGAAGCCTCCCCACCCCGGCATGTGGTTCCTCTGGGCCCAGGCAGCGTGGCTTTGCCAGGAGGAACAGGTTCGGCCGACCGCCAGCCCAGCCACGTTCAGCCGAGCTCACCAGGACCGAACAAGGCTCTCAAGGAGTGTTTTTAACAAGTTGTAAATAATATCTCAACAAGTCCCATCACTGCCTAGAACTGATGCGGCTGATGAAACGCAATCATGATCCCGTGAATCACTTCTGTCTGTTTACAAGAACGTTTCATTCACCTTCTTCCAGAAGGAAGCACAGAACACGCTCTAAAAGAAGACGTATCTGGTGCTGACATACGGGAAGGCGGTGTTGCATTCCGATTCCTCACTGGCTCATGCAGTGTGTGCAAAAGAAGGGAAACTTGTGATTACTGGGGATTTAAAAAAAAATACTCACAGATAATTTGTTTTAAGAAGAAACACAGGCATCTGCGGAACGATGACCTTACCTCCCCGTGGTCTGCTCCTGGGTCAGAAACGTGGCCGGTACCCTGCGAGGTGATTACTGGCTTCTGGCCCGGCTCTCTCACTCTCAAAGAAAGGGTGTGTGTCTCGGCCTCCTGCAGAACCATCCCGCCCTTGCTTCCCGTCGCCCCTGCTAAGGCTGACACAGACCTCTGTATGTTGGCACATGAACTAAGGAATAAGCCTCGGAATATCCCAGATGGGGAAGTCTTCCCTGCTGCAGCGACTGTCTGTATGACAGTCGGCTTAAGGAGGAAGAGAGGGAGCTCAGACGCCCAGGGTTGCATCAGCCCACAAACTGAGCAGCCGTGCCGTGTAACAAAGCATGCTGACCTTCAGTGGCTTGAGACAAAGGCTATTTCTTCTCACAGCCAGGGCTCAGTGGTTCGACCATGCTACGGCTGATCTGGGCTACCCTCATTCAGGGGTGGGTCAGCAGGGCATGGCTCCAGGCTCCTGACTAGACTCGGGTCTTTTCCTCGGGTTTCTCCAGAGGCCACATCTGAAGTGATGCCTCTGCCTGGTGCATAACCTTCTCAGGGGATCTCAGGAACATGAGCTCGCCCCACTCCAGGGCACAAGGACGTGGCAAGCCTCCAGCAGCATTACATCTATGAATATCTCGTTAGTCCAGACAGGTCACACGGTCCACTTGTGCACCTCCCTCCCAAGGGCAGGGAGCAGGGCTGGGCCCTGGGGCCCTGGGGCCCAGGCAGGGGCCGGGGGGCCAGGGGAGGGGCCATTGGGCCAGGGGAAGGCTGAGAAGTAAGTTCTATAATGAGGTAGCGAAGCCTCGGAACTGGGGATTTGATCTGTCCCAGAGGAAGCCATGGGGTGGTGGTGGGGTGGGATGGGGCGGGGAGAGCAGAGAAATGCAGGAGAAACAGAGGGAGGACATGAGTGGGCAGCAGGTGGAACGTGTGTGGGAAGGGAAAGGGCGAATCTGTCCCAGGTCTGTCCGGTTTCAGCCCCAGAAAGGTGAGAGCCACAGGTATAGGTGGGGCATTCCCGAGGGACGCAGCTATACGCTGCCAAGATGCTCAGGGCTGGAAAGATCACAGCCACACCTGCCTTCCCCTGCAGAGAAGCCGTGACCCCTAGTTTCCCCGCAGTCCGTCTGTTAGCAAATACCCGCCGTGGTGGAGGTCTGGATGGCAGGCAGCGAGCAGACCTGCACCAGCGTGGGGCTCCTTCCCACCGTCCTCGGCTGCCACCCGGCCTCTGCTCCCCGGGCCCCACTTTTCTGACAGTCTCTCGCCCGGTCCCCAGATCGACTTTCCTGTTAGCGAGCGACACAGGCTGCCACTCCTTCAGGAGACCTCCCCTTCCCCGGGATTCTGCTTTCTGGCTCTCATTAGCATTTCCCTCCCGTCCCCCTGAACATTTCTCCTCAGTGTCTTTTCCCGGCGCACTGAACGTTCAAGGAGGGGAGTGTCGGCGGCAGAGATGCAGAGAAGCACTTAACAGGAGATGGTCCAAAATCTTTTGCCTTGGAAGCGCCGGGAGCCTCCTCGCAGCCTGTCCTGTGATGTGGGGTTGGGTGGATGACGAGCTCGTCCGACACCTGTGTGACCTGCTGTCCGTGTGGGCAGTGACCCCAGTGACCCGCCCTGCCTCCTGTCATAAGTGGCATTGGCAGAGTCCTTTGCACCGCCCTTCTGGGCTCCTGGCGGCAGGCCCGCAGCCAAGGGAGCTGGACCACCCAGGGCCTGGCCGGGGGTGCGCTGCTTTCCTGACCACCCTGCACGAGGGGAAGGGGCTCAGCCTTCACCTACAAATTTCATCGCCTGCTTCTCCCACATCAGGGACCTTCAACCTGCCTTTCCACTCCCTCCCGCACTTCCCCCTGCACTCTGCTAAAACTGCCCGGTGCTAGTCTGAGCTCCTGCCCACCCTCTTCCTGCCTCTTCATCATGCTTGAATGTCACCTCCTCCATGAAGCCCTCCCTGATTCTCTGGCAGGAGTCATCCACGCCGCCTCTCTTCTGGGGCGTTCATTATGGTGCAACTTACCTCCTTCCCCACCTGACTGCCGCTTCCTGGCCATGGGGAATTTGCCTCAGGCTTTGCTCCCCCCCCTCCCAGTGCCCAGCTAATGATTCCAGTGGAGTAGTTCCTCAATAAGTAGGCGAGAGACCATCAAATTGGGGTGGGAGTGTCAATCGGAGAAGTGACCTGATACGTCCTTAAGAGCTCCGATCCCCAGCTTGTGGCTTTGGAAGAGAGGAGAGTGAAATCAGTTTTTATTGAATCGGCCTGCTCCTTGCAGAGTGATTTTGTGGTCTCTTTCATTGGGCCAATTACAGTTATGAAGATGAATCACGACAGGCGGCCCCCGCGTGCCTGCATTACCGTGTGCTAGCTGCGTAATTAGTGGCCGGCGTCTAGGAGGGGAGTTTGTTGGATGTTTCCATCAGAAAAAAAAAGAGAAAGAAACACACATTATGATCCATAAAAAACAATGAGCAATGATAATTTCATTTTTATTGGTCATTTTAAAACATTCGCTGATAATTTCCCCCATGCTTAATAGGCACATGCTTGCGTCCTTCATGTAAATCCATAAACTTGTCGCAGAAACGCAGTCTTACATGATTGTTCAGTGTCCTGCTGTCGTGAAGCCCAAATGAGCAACTTCCCAAGGCGCCAGATGTTGGGTTCCTGGAGGGCGTTGACCCGGCCTTACGGGTCACCGGGGGCAGAAGGACTCGCGAGAGAGTGAGCACTGACGGTCCAGCTGTCCTCCAGCCAAGAGGGTTTAAACGTGAGAGCGTTTATCCTGTTTTGCATTTGATTTAAAACAGGATGAGCCCTTCTAACAGGTATAGGTACTTTCTGCAGATAATTACGAGGAAGCTTGAGGTCCTTGGGGTGGGGGACGGAAAGCAGCCCAGATGGGAGCGAAGCCTGGGCTCTGGAGGGAGTGGCCTCCGCAGCCTTCAGGATGCCCTCAAGACCCCCCTCCTGTCTGTGCTGTGGAGCTGGACAGACCTCTGAGTAGTGCATGTGTGTCTGTGATCATGTGTGTGTGAGCGTGTGAGTGTGAACGTGCACATACCCATGTATTTGTTAGTGCATGGGGACATGCTTGTACATGTGCACGTGTGTCTCTAAGTGAGCAGGTGGGTCGTGTGTGTACATATGTGATCATGTGTGTCTGCCTGTGAGTGTGATCATCTCTGCATGTGAATGAGTGTGTACATGTGTGAGAATGTGTATATGTGTATGCAGACGAGTGTGAGCACGCATCTGCGTGTGACCATGTGTGTGCACGTGAGAGTGTGGACATGTGTGTGCATGTGTATGAGCACATGTGTGCATGCGAGTGGGTGGGTGGGTGGGTGTGAGCATGTCGTGTGTGTGCATGTGTGTGTGAGCATGTACATGTGTGATGGTGTCTGTGTTACTATGTGGGGAACACGTGTTTGCGCTTGCTCGTGTGTCTCCATGTGGGTGTGCACATGTGGGTCATGTGTGTACATGTGATCGTGTATGTCTGTTGTGCGTGATTGTGCATGCATGTGAATGAGTGCCTGTATGGGTGTGTATGTGTGTGTGCGTGTGAGCATGCATGACTGTGTGTTCCCATGTCTCCAGAAGCCCCTGTGGGGAGTGAGTGGGGATGAGAGGTCAGGATGTGCTGCAGAGCTGGGGCTCTGTGCAGCATCAGGTGAGGCAGGGCAGCGGCTGGCAGGCAGGGGGGCCAGGCCCCGTCTGTGTGTGCTCCTGGCCGCGCCCCACAGGCATGTGGCCTCTCCCCGAGCTGAGCGTGTCTGCTGTGGCCCGCCAGCGCCCTGGGCTTCTCTGGGACCGACACGCAGGTCACTCGTCCCGCACTTCCGCTGTGCCCGCTGCTCTGCCCGCCCCCGCAGTTCCCACAAGCAGAGTCGCAGCTGTGGCCCGGCGTCTGCTGGGTCGTGGCGGCCCTCCATCTGCCCTCACTCTTGCTTCCTGTAGCCTGCTTGGCTCTCTTTGGCTCTGCAGACGTTTCCTGCCTGCACTCTCTCTGTCACCACGTAGACGTGTTTGAACCTGCTTTTCCCGGAGGCACCCAACTCCAGAGTTCCCACCCCGTGGGCCTGGGTCCTCCTCCAAGTCTGTGTCCCCCGAGACCGTCGCAGGCCTGGACCCAGAAGGATAGGTCATCCTTGTCTGTATCCCTGGGAGTGTGTGGGGCGGCGCATGCTGTTGTGGCTTCCATTGTAAACAGGGTTTTCCCAAGTGACAGGAAATGCTGGGTCTTGCCACGTGGGCTCCAGGTAATCCTTGCGTTAGTCAACAAGCAGGTAATTATTCTGTGTTTGTGTGATTTCCCCTCTCATGACTCATTTGCTCCTCTATGTGCTCGAATAGTCATTCAACAAACATTGAGCGAGCACCTAATGAAGCCAGTGGGTCTGAGCCGTTCGTGCAGGAGCCGGGTTCAAATCGCAGCCTATCACACCACCCGATTGCTCAGAAGCCCGTTTGCTTATCTGTTCAAGGGGCCTCCTGAGGCTGATCAGAGGAATGCCATACAATTCCGTGTTAAAGGCCCCATAATTCTCCGCCGCTGTCGCTGCCACGGGTGTCCTCGCCATTAAACCCCACCGAGGCTCACAGTCCAGCAAAGGCCAGGACTAGGGTTACCTGTGGTCTGTTCTGTCCCAGGGGATCAGGAGAGGCTGAGGGAGGAGGCACATCCCTCCACGCTGGGCCTTGAAGGATAGTTAAAAGGCTACTAGTCAGTGGGGTTGGGCAGGGGGGAGGCATCCCAGGAAGATGGAGGAGCACGAATGGCTGGGTGGATTGATGATGGCAGTCGTGAAGAGCAAGGTTGTGTGGCCAGATTACAGAGAGCTTTAGAGAGCCTCGAATGCCAAGCCAAGTGGGGCATCTGGGTTGTATTCTGCTGGCCGTGGGGAGGGATTCCAGCGTCTTAAACAAGGGAGCGGTGGGATCTGATCGGTGCCAAGGGGACAAGTTGCCATTATAAAAATAAATACGTTCCCTGGGACTAAGGAAGTTGGCAGGAATGCGCGGCCAGATTTTCAATGCTCCGCCTGTGCGCTCGCTTCCTGCCGCAGGAAAAGGGGCCAGGAAGGGGGGTGTCACGGGAGCTTCGAGGCCTCTCGTCCAGAGCAGGCAGCCAACTGGGCTTGCCAGGGACCGCGAGGAAGGGGACGTGATGCAGGTGGCCTCTGGCCCCGTGCCGGGCTTCCTCCTGTCCTCGTCGCCTCAGCAGCTCCTGGAGACCCAGAGAAACCACAGGCGGGAAACGGGGGAAGGCGGGAGCGATGGGGCCCACGTGAACTTGCTTGGTGACACTGAGACAGATCACTTCACTCTCCCAAGACACGGTGTCCCTGTCGCTGTGGGAGCTCCGTGGCACCGGCCATGGCTGTGAGGACTCAGGGGGACAGCGTGAATGTCTGGGACGCACTGTGGGTTGCACAGCAGGTGCCCATCAAACAGCAGGTGTTGGGGGGCGGGGGGCTTCGGAGCCCAAAGAGGCTCACACGCCAGCTCCCACCTCCCACCGCCCCTGCTCCACCGCCCTTCTCACCCAAGGGCCCTGCCGCCGGCGCACTGGATGGGACGTGGGACCCGCGGCTCCCACCCGGGAGGGGCTCATGGGGTTTCACCACCCCTCTCCCAAGCAGGCAACACTCACATCCTACGTCTTTTCTTCCAGGACCTTCGAAGTTTTTACTGTAAGTGGTAAAACACATCGGTGAATTTCCCCATGAATATTTATTGAAATGGCACTTTTAATACAAAGCCATTTTAGTGAAACTCCCAGGAAATGCATTCCGTGCAGCCATTGATCTTAAAATATTTACTACGAATATGCTCGTCTTGGAACTATTACACGCTGCCTCTTGTTATTTGTTCTGGATGAAATCGCAGGGATCTGGCACGCGTGGTTTTACAAGCTGAGCAGGGCTGGCGAGATGATCTGGACGGCGTTCGGCTTCCTTTCTCCCTGGCCCCCAATGTGTGGGTTTCTGCCGCTCCTCTGTGACTCTTGGGGTCGGGGGGGGGGGCGCTGAAGGTGAGCCTGTGGCAGTCGAGCTCTGAGAACAGATGCCTCAAGAATCAGGGGCACAAGGGCTCATCTTGCCGGACGCCCCAACTTACCCGTGAAGGTGCCCCTTCACGTGGGGCCACTTCCCAACCCACCCGCTGCATCGGCAAAACCTGGAGAAGGTGGAGAAGCCGCGAGGTCCAGGAAGACGCAGGGATGCTGGAATTTCATACGTTCTGGGGCGGGTGTGGATGCTAAGGCTTTTTGGAGAGGAGGCCACCAACATCCTTCATGACTAGGATGCCACCTATCCCCTGAGCCAGCTTTGACGCTTGGGTCCTGCAGACCTCAAAGCACTCCTATGTAAGTGTTCGTACCGAGCAGCCCTTGTTGCATGAGGCCAGCAGGGGCCCCAGCCACAAACAGTGTCTCTGGACAGCGGGTAATCGTGGACAAGGTGCTTCCCACTTCTGTGGCCTCGGAGGACCGCTGACCGCTCACGGGGTGTCAGCGCGCACCTCCAAGCACAGACCTTCATGTGCATGTACGAATACTACAAGCGTGGGATAGCAGACTGAAGAAGGAGGACTCAGATGAGGTAAAAGGTTCAATGTTTCCCTGGTGCCAGCGGGGCGCACGTGCCGCACATGGGAGGTCCTTGCTGGAGAATGTTATTGCAGCGTCCCCACAGCCTACAGCATGTCATCGCGTAGGGACCTGAAAGACGGAAAATTGGGTGCCTCGTAGGATCTTGTTGCAAAAACATACAGTGGCCGTCAGAAATCTCGTATGTCAGTCTGCAGATGGTGGGTAGAGACTTATGGCTACAGAGGGACAGATAGAGACGCACGCATGTGTCTTTCCTAGCATGGCATGGATGGGGGATCCTCTGCCGTCAGCCCTTGTGCCATGGTGGGGGCTGGAGGGGGAAGGGGCTCAGCGTTAGGTACGGAGCAGCAGAATAGGGGACAAAGGTCAGGCGATGCCGTTAGACCATCTTCCCGACCATCCATCAACAGGGCTTTGGACAAAAACCTGCTCCTTTGTCCCCGGTTTTGCAAACAGGACATGGGTGGACCAAGAATGTGTGTCTTCCATTCAGACAACTCCCTGGAGAGCTCAGCACTGTGGTTCATCCCCCTTGTCCTGCCTGCCATGCGGATCCCACAGCTCACTTTTGTCCCCCAGCGTCTCAGCACATGGGGGAGGGGGTTCACAGGTGTCATCAGCTCCGATCCCCCAGCTCACAAACAGGAAGCATGAGGCAGTAGTTGCTTTCCCAGAAAACTTGAAAATCAGATGGCTTAGGATTTTCATGCATCCTTACTTCCTTCCCCTGATAGTTGCTATACCTCCAGCCTGCGAGTCCTGTGCTAACAGAGGGTAGGAAGGTCCATACAAAATATAGCACTGTCCCTGTCCCCACGGGCTTAAAAAATCCAGTGACATAAACGTATAAATAGAGCTTTTGAGTGAATTGAAAACGGTGATTATCCAACTTAAAACATAAGGAATGGAAGGCACCCGCAAAATCTGATTTAAGCGTTTTTTTCTGTTTTTTCATGGAGCTCTCCGTTTTGGGGAAGACTGGACAGAGACTGGGCTCTCGGTGAAGGTCTGGCTGTTACGATGACCCCAGTGAGGTCAGTGTTTGGAGCAGGTGCAAAGGTGATGCTTTTTCCCCAGATTGTGTGGACGGCATCCACAGAACTGTCAGGGGGCCAAGATGGGTGAGGTCTTCGCTCTTCTTTCAAATTTCTCGGGTTTGGTTTTTTTTTCTAATAAAGAACTTGAGCTTCAGAGAGGAGAAGATGCTACCCATGGTCACACAGCATCTCCTGGCGATGCTCGTAGGTCATCCGATCCAGTCTCCGTGGTCAAGCGTCTGGTTCTCACGGCAGCTGGTTAGGGAAGCACTCGCTCAACTTTTCCTTCCCAGAATCGAACGCAGACGGTGACATAGTCAGGAAGGCGGGGAAGGGATGGCAATGACAAACACTGAGAAGCGGCAAACTGACGAGAAGGTCAGAGGTGGTGAGCACTCAGCACACAGCCGGGCTCGTGCCGCAGAAAGGCAGGCGTGTCCCACCGGGAGTTAGTGGAATTGGGGAGCAGGAGGAGGCCCAGGCGTGATTCACAGGGTCGTTGGCTGAGGTCCCAAACCTGGGCTCGCCAGGAAGGTTGCCGGGCACCATCCTCCTCTCCTGGAATGAACACAGATCCGCTGACACTCCAATGAGTACCAGAAGCACCAAAGAGACCACAAACCCGACAACAAGAGAAACTCCCAGCCAAGGAAATAGTGTTAACAGCACCGAGTGCATTTAATGTCCGTCGGCAGACGTGAAAGGGCACCATCCACGAAACCGGGCAGACTGTGATAAAAATTAATTAGAAGTTCCAGGAATTAAAAAAAAAAAAACCATGTAATTATGGAAATGGGCAGATGGGTTAACGGGAACTGTACGCGGGGGAGAGCAAATGATCGTTTTTGAGGACAAAGTGCAGGACCCACGTGGTGGGATCAAAAGGGCATGTGTGGGAAACTGCCCGCTGCGTCTCCCAGATGCAGCCGGGCTCTGGAGTCCGGACACCAGCCAGTGAGGAATTCGAGAAGGACGTTGGGGGGAGGGGCCACATTCAACCCAAAAATCGTCAATGGCGTCTTAAAACTAAAGAAGTCCAGATACTGGAAGGCCCACCGTGTGCTGTGCAAGATTAACTAAAAAGGAGTGCAGAGTGGCCAGTGTGGACTGGGGACACGGCCCTGACTCGTGGGGACATGGGAGTAACCAGCCCCATGATGATATCCTCAAACACACCCCATAGTCAGTGCAGACCAGCGGGGGAAGGGAGCAGAAAGTATGGATTTCCAGATTTTTCCCACTTTGGTGTTGTGGCCGTCAGACCCCGTCTTGGTCCACAGGGATCCCCACCTCCTAGGGCTTGTGCTTTCATGGGACCCCCGCCCCCGAGTGGGGGTCTGTCCCTTGGGATGCGGCAACGGTGACCGGACGGTCTTCCTGGGATCAGGTAGGAGACCTGGGAACCTCCAGTCAGCAGCCGCTCTGCAGCGACCTTCCTGGGAGAGGCCCACGTGTCAGGACCGACTGTGGGCCGCAGGGACCGAGGGCCTCTGTCCTACAACCACAGAAACTCAGTTCCGCCAACAGTGTGGGGGAGCCTGGGCGTGGACACGCCCATCAGGCCTATGGTGGGAACACAGACTGCTAACACCACCTTGATGGCGGGCAGCCCAGGGAGGTCCACCCAGACGTCCAACCCAGGGGAGCCGGGGGAGGGTGCCAGGGGGTCGGCTCGAGCTGCTGGGTTCGTGGTAATTTGTCACGTGGCAAAGGCAAGCCGCCCAGCTGAAGATGGTGGGGTGTGATCTCAACCGCTGCCAGTAGCACTGTCGGCCGGGCGCAGGGGGCCCTGCCAGGCGGGCGGGGGTCACTGGGTCGACTGGGTGCGGGGCTCAGACAGTGGGGACGAGATCAGTGAGTGACCTGACGCCAACGTCCAGGTGACCGCTGTCTCGTGGTCAGGAGGGCTGGCGTGCATCGGGAGGGGGCACCCGCTTGTCCTATGGGTGAGCATCCCAAGCTTACCGGTCAGCCCCCTGGGGGAGCAGGACCCTCTCCCACCTGGGACACCTGGGAGAGAGCACGGACACCCCGGCATGGTGAGGTCCTTCTCCCTGCTCCTCAGGGGCAGGTCTTCAAGTCCTGGCCCTTGGCGCTGACCTTGGGCGCCCACCAAAGTGTGTTCCGGCAGAGAACTGGCGGTGAGATTAATGGGGTCACTTCCAGACGAGCCGGCTGGACGCCCCATCGGCAGCGATGCCCAAGAGCTATAGGGTCGAAGCAGAAGGGCGGCCGGGTGGTTTTGCGGAAGGAGCCGCGCTCCTGCCCGCGCTCTTGAGCGCTCGTCCCTCCAGCGTGACCTCCAGGGTGTCCGGGTCCCTCATCCGTGAAGCAGAGGGCCGGCGCTTGGACCTGCTCAGCCCAGAAGCTAGATCTCTCCTCCGACAGAGGCGCCTGCGGGCCAAGGGCTCTGTTGTAGGAAAAAGGCTCCGTCCGCGGCCCCCCAGCTCGAACTGGGCCGAAGCCCGGCCCCCGCCTGCAGCCGCCACGGAGACAGGATGACAGAACATGGGGCCAAGCCCGCGGCCGACGAGGAAGAGAAACCCAACTGCAGCCGAGGTGAACGAGAAGAGGGTTTATTGGCTCATGTAACAAACCCGCCCAGAGGCAGGGCGATCGCAGCCAGTCTTGAGTGTACGTAATGACGCTGAATTCCTGACTCCTGTGCCCCCCGAAAGGTCCTGCAGTAGAACAGGCAACACCTGAGGGTGGGCCCCTCTGCAGGCCCAGGGCTGCTGCCTCTCCTCCCACCAGCAGCGCACGTGCTTCCCAATGTCCTGAGATGCCCCCCCTGGCCACACCACCATAGCTCAGGCGACCGTCCCCGAAACCACTGTAGCCAGAGAAACGGAAGGAGCCGCTGGCTTTGCCCAGCTGGGGCCCCACCCAGGAGATGACAGTGACCTTAAATAGCCCCACCCCGGAGACCAGGGCTGCTAGGGAGGGATACGGGGGCGGAAACAGGGGGTAGGGCCCTGCCCGGCTCAAGCTCTGGCTTCCACTCCATTTCGACCTCATTCAGGCCAACTGGTCCTGGTGGGAGCAATGAGCAGGGGGTGCCCAGACCCGTCAGTTTCCCACTAGACCCCCACAAACCACACTGCACAACCCCGGCGAGCTTCCGGCTGCAGGAGGCACACCTCTGCCCCAAGCTTTCCTGCAGCCATGAAGACCCCCCCAGCACTCCCATCTCCCCACTGAGGATCCCCCAGGAACCAAGGAGCTCCTGCCATGTTTTAAGGGGAAAATGAATTCTGGTGTGCAAACATTATCACACATTCATGCACTCGGGTTCTAATTTTAGCTGCAAGAGACTTCGTTACAAGATGCTCACATAATTAAGCAGCTTTCTTCCTGGGGTCTGGAAGCCTGTCTATTCTTCTGTTTCATTTACACATCATTGGGATTATCAGAAATGTGTTTTCGTTTTTTAAAATTATATATTTTGGTGTTTCCAAATTGATCCACAACGGGAGATGAAAACCATGGAAATTACATGTCTTCACGCAGGTCTGTGTGATTTCATGGCCTCGCCGTTAAACCTGGAATCTGCAGCAGTGGGGTTTTGTCACAACTCTCTCCCAGATTCACACTGGCTTTTGCACCCTGGCTGCTTGATGGAGAAGCTGAGAGCTCCAGGAGGCCTCACTTGCACAAACAGACAGCCAGAGCTCTTCCCGTGCCTCCAGGCTCTCCCACAAGAACTAGCCACAGGGCCTTTGCATGTCTTTGCTCATCAGATACCCAGGAGCACCAGCCCCCTGTAGGGTGCCCGACCATGTGGAGCAACTCAGCGTGACCTGGGTGTACACTGACCCCATCTTTCTACTCATCTGCAGGTCTGGCTGAGGTGCCTTTTAAACCACAAGGCCATCAGAGCAACCGGCTCTCCCCCGGGAAGGAAGGGAGGTTCTCTGTGCACCTGCAGCAGGAAGTGGACCAGGTACCAGGGGTCTGGCTGATGCTGTCCTGATTCTGGGTTGGGCAGGAGGATGGAAGGCCCAAGGGTCAGTGGGCCTGGCCCTCCAGCCACACCTCTGCCCTTCCCAGCCTCCCCAGCATCTGGGTCTTCTCCCTGAAGTCCGGGAAGAGTGAGGGCCAGAGCTGGGAGCCAGGCTCAGGAGGAAGCCAGCAACCGGCTCTCCATTCTGTCGAGACTCTAGGCTTGCTTGGGGGCGGGGGTGTGCAGGGACCCTTGGGCCACCTTCCACAGCAGGTGGGGCCCCCTGGCAGGCCTCACCTCTTCCTACGACTCCAGAGAAACAGTTTCGTCAGGGGCCTTCCCAGAGTGAACCGCAGAGCTAGGGCCGTGCCGATAAGCGTTACCAGCGTTAAGCCGAGAGCGGCTGTGGGATGGCCCAGCACAGGCTCAGCACCACGGTGGGTTCCTCGGGGACGGGTGTGGAGGCCTCCCTCCGAGGAAGGGCAGCCCGCCGGGCCCTCCACCCCACCTGCTCTCATATGGTGGCTCTCGGCTTCCCGGGAACGGGGGGGAGTGCAGGGTCAGGACATTCCAATGCTGGTTTCCCCAAATCTCTCACCCCGTTTTCTTCCCCTGTGGCAGCTTGGCTCAACCTGCAGGAGGGCAGAGCAAGGGGCCCTGCCACCGTCACCCCAAGCCTGGAAAAGCTGTCGAGGGGCCCATCCACCATCGTCATCCTGGCCGGGGTCCACCCCCCCCAACACACTGGAGACCTGGTAGCGCGGCCTCATTCTGAAACCGAGGTACCCCTGAAGGGAGCTCTGTCCCTCCAGACTGAGCACCAGGTGGCTGAGGACGGTCCCTCTCTGTGTCCCCACCTCTGTCCTCACCCACCCACTCCGCCCCCAGCTGCAGAAACTCAGACACACACGCCCCACATCCCATCCCCCTGTTCTCCAAGCCCCCGAGCCTTTGCACACACTGTTCTCTCTGCCTCGAGGTCCTTCCCTCGGCTCTACTGGGGTAATTCCTACAGATACCTCCAGACCAGCCCACACGGTGACCTGCATGGCAAGCACAGTCCTCTGCTACTGGGTTTCTTCCCCTCTGTGACCACCCTCTTCTGCCCCGAGGCTGTGAGCTGGGGTGGGCGACTTTCCTATGGCTCCCCCCAGCCCCCGGCCAGCTAGCACACAGCAGCCCGCTGCACTCCTGAGGACCCTCCCTCTGGGGTGAACGAGTGGGAAAGACGGCAGGCTCCCACAGAGAGAGTGTGGTGAGGAGGCCCAGGGACCCAGCGGCAGGGGATGGGGGTGTGTGTGAATTCAGAGGGTTTGGCCGTGGCCCCTCCCCCGATGGTTGTGTGGATGGGGGACATGGCCAAGGGGGTGGGGCCACAGGTCCAAGTGACACCAAGACCCATCCCTCCTGGGTCTCCCCATGTGCACCCCAAGCTCCCCCCGGAGACCAGCCCTTCCCTGCCCCATGCCCTCTTGCCCCACACCCTGCCTCTAGGACATGGGAGGAAAAAGTCAGGCAAGGGGGCTCCTCCACGGCGTACTAATGTTGGATGGGGCAGTGGGGGTGCAAAGAGCTATGGCAGTCCTGAGGTTAGTGTGCAGCGTGGGGATGGGGGGGGAGGCTCCACCCTGAGCTGCCAGCCAGTCTGCGGAGAAGGGAGATGCAGGACTGTGGTCCCGGGGGCCTGGTGGCCATACCACAGGGGCTCACAGGGCGTCAGATGTGCCATGTAGGGTCACAGGGTCCAGCAGCCTCTATGAGCTCATGCCCACGCTGCGGTACTCGCTGCCCACAGCGCTGACCCCTGCCCAAGGACCCTGGCCAGCAAGCCCGCAGCAGGAAGCAGGAGAGCCGCACCGGGGGCCCAGCACGCACGTGGCCCGGCGTGCCAAGTCCGAGGGGGTCCCCGCAAGCGTGCAGTGGTGCGTGTGGCGGGTCTGTGAGCGCGGGGGTTCTGCGGCGGCTCCGGCAGCCAGGCCCGCAGAGCAGCGTCCAGCGGCGCGGGCGGAGCCGCCGGGCCGTCATCTGGGCACGTACTCGCCAGGCAGCCCGGCCCCGCCATGGTCGCGCAGCGCCTTGTCCACGGTCCGGATGTAGCCGTCGATCAGCGCCCGCATCTCGGGGGTGAAGGGCTCGGGGTCGTGCGGGCGCCGGCCGCGCCGTCGGAAGCTGCCCTCCTTGTTGTTCTCCACGCACAGCAGCCGCTCCTCGCTCACGGACACGTTGAGGAAGGCCACCATCTCCCGCAGCGTGGGCAGCAGGCTGTGCCGCAGCTCCTCGTAGTGCACCACCAGCAGCCGCTTGCCGAACCGCAGCCAGTCCAGCACGTGCGAGGACCACCAGGCCGCGTAGCTGCGCACGAAGTCCGGCCACTCTGCGGGGAGAGACACGCAGGTCGGCCCCGCCTCCCGGGCGCTGTGGGCGGGGAGCCGGGGAGGAGGCCAACCAGGGCAGGCAGCCGCTCGGACCAGGCCCTCCTGACGGCCCGCGGGCAGTAAGAGCGGCACCTTGGGGCCAGCCTGGGTCACCGGGCCACGTCTGCGTTGGTGGCCGTGCCGCCCCACACGAGGACAGATGCGGCGTGTGTGTAGGGAGCTGGTTCCCTCTCTCGTGGACGGTGAGCGCCCTGACCGCGGGGCCCACGCCAGGGCAGGGAGAGCCACAGGGCCCACGCGGCACAGCGGTGTTCAGCACGGGGGGGACGGGTGACCCTCATCCACGCTCACCTTGCCGCAGGTGACGGGGACGAGCAACGGGCGCAGGCCCGAGCGCCCGCCCAGGTCCTCCTGTGAAGCTAAGTGAGCGAGGTCCCTGCCGATGCCGACCACGTCCCATGGGTGGGGCAGCCGCCGGGCAGCCGACAACGTTCGGGGAGGATCTATCCCTGAGAGCTCTGTTCCGGCAAACTGAGACATGGGCTGGGGCTTTTGTCTTGGTGGGGACAGCGTCAATATCAACAAACACAGCTTGTGACCATCCCCCCACCTCGGATGGCGTGGGGACCCTTCGCTTTCCCTGGTCCTCACGACCACCCTCAGACAGGGACTGCCCTGGTGTCTCCGGGGGGTAAACTGAGGCCCCTGGGAGTTGAGGAGGGACCAGAGCTCTGCCTCCTGCACCTGGGGCGCCAGCAAGGGGCAGGGTGGGCTGGAGGCGATGGGGGCATCTGCCGGGGCAGGGTCTGCAGGGACGGGCCTACCCGCCCGACAGCACCGCACCCGCTGCCCTCTGACCTCTCAGTGTCCCGACACTGGACACCCGGACCCGTGTCCCGGCCACACTGCGGCAGGGCCAGGACAGGCGTCTCTGCACAGGAGAAGAGCTGCCCCCCACCTTCTGCCCACCTTTGCTCTTCCAGTTCCGGTCGGCGGCGTAGCCCAGGTGCCCGGCACACTTGCGGTTGAACTCGGCCACCAGGGACCGGTACGGGTTCCGGATCAGCAGGATGGCTGAGTCGAACATCTCGATCTCCCTGCGGCCGCTCTCGTGGGTCTTCACGCAGATGGTGCGCCGGCTGCGCCAGTGGTCCTTCTCGCCCTTGAACCCTGCGGGGGAGACGGGGGGCCTGAGCATGCTGGTGGACCCCGCCGTGGCAGCCGGCGGCGCTGAGCACACCTCCAGGAGACCCCACAAGTCTGGGGGTGGGGCCTGACGGTCCTCTACAACCTCAGGCGTGTACGTGTGGGTGTCTGCACGGCGATTTCCCGCGAGCGTCGCCAACATCCTATGAGGGAGTCGTGGCTGCAGGCGTGGCTCAGAGTGGGCAGGACACCTGCCAGGATCGCACGGCAGCACGGGGCTCTGGGCACCTGGTGCAGGTGTCCCCGTGAGACCAGGCTTCCAGCCCCGACCCAGCAGTGGACCCCGGGGCCCTGTGGCAGGGTCCCAACCCTTCCCACCCATAACAGAGTCACACGTGGGTCAGCAAGACACTGTGGGCTCGTTCAGTGGAGGCCTTTATGCTGGGAATGGAGGGGCTCCACGTGCGGTCCCACAGAGCAGAGGGCCTCCCAGGAACTAGGAGTCGGGGACCGGTCAGGGGTGCAGCAGGACGTCACAGAAGGAACCCGGAGGGGTGCCCCGGAACCTAGACTCCAGCCACGTCCCGCCAGATCTGGGGTCTGCCAGCCGGGGACCCGTGCTCCATAAATGAGCACGTGTGTCTCCTGGGCTCTTGGGGACAGCGACAGTGACAAGCAGGGGCGGGGGGTGGCATGCAAAAGTGCAGCAGGCAGGGCCAGGTTCTTTGATGCTGGGAACAAGGCTCCTCTGAGGCGGGTTTGCCGCCTGGAACCCAACACAGTTCAAACGGATCTCTGGCCCAGGCCTAACAACCACCAGCCTTTGCCAGGGCTCCTACTGCCCAGCGCCTGGGATGAGGGAAGGAGGAGCCAGACCACGGGCTGTAAACACGGGATCAGGATCAGCATCGGGTCCCCAGGGCCCCAAGACCTGCGGTGCCTTCTGTGTGCGGCAGGCTGTCCCCACAGCATCCGCTCTCTGTGTCCCATGGGCCGCAGTAGCCCAGGATAGATGGTGTACCCATGCGTGTCACTGGGGGGGTTGATGCAGAGGCTAGCGGTCACCCCGCGCCAGTCCCACAAGCCTCAGAGGGGGAACCTCCGGGGCCATGACATGTGGCCACGCCAGCCACTGGGCCCCCGGGCCACTTGCAGAACAAGAAGGCCAGCTGTGCAGATGGGTACAGCCCTCTAGACGAGCAGGTGACCAGCAGCCTGTGCTGCAGGACTCCACGGGCACGAGGCCACAGCAGGCAGGACCCTGGGACAGGTCATCCGGCCGCCCCACTGGGGGAGCCGGTAGCACTCAGGAATTAAGGATGAATGACCAGCTTTCCTGGCTTCTCCCGCCCAACCAGAGCCCCCCCCAACCAAGCTGAGGACGCTGTGGACCTGGGCTTCTCTTCCTAAACCACAGTCCGGTCAGGAACCTGAATGCAACGGGGGTGACACCTGATGGCAGACCGACAACCCCTCGCTTGGCCGGGTTCTCGGTCCTACTGCGCACAGGGAGGGCTCTCGCTTCTGCAGGGGGAGACTAGGGGCCACACAACGCCCGGGGGCTTTGCACCATCTTGAAAAACACAGCGTTTTGAGGAGCTCCTTCTGGCCTCACAGAACATCCGACAAATGGGCCGGTGACGTCTCACCGAATTACCGCGGGTTCTGACAACAGGGGAAATTCGGAAAGTGGTCGTAGCGTGGGCGCGCAAGCCGCCGGGATGGATGTCCCGAGTCCCGGGCTAGCCGCACGGCTGGGAATGTGTTTGCAGTGCTGGTTCCCCAGCCCCCGGGGCCGGCCCCGGGACTCCAGGCCCCGCGTCCCTCACTCACCTTTGTTGTACAGGGTCCCGTCGAAGTAGTAGCTCCCCGTGTAGAAGCCGGTGGCGTGCTCAATGAGGTGCCGCGCCCACGTGTTCCCGGCTCCCGGGAAGCTCGAGAGAGCCACAAACACCTTGGCCTTGGTGGGCAGGAACCGCCGGTCTGTGCAGCGAGTATCTGAAAGGCCAGAAGCTGACCACCGACCGCCCCACCCGGACCCACCGCCCGCAGACTCCTGTTTCACCCATGGGGGAACCCAGGCAGGCCCGGCGGGGGAGGGGATGGCCGCCCAGGCCCGTGCCCAGAGAGAGCTCCCGGGATGACGAGGCCTCCCACGGCCCAGGCAGCAAGCCCTGGCTCCCCACACAGCACAGAACATTCCAGGTTCTGCCGGACGGTGGTGGGGCCCCGCCTCGCGGCTCTCCTGCTGTTCCTCAAAGCACCTCCATCCCCAGACTCGCGGAAAGGCCGGGTTTGTCCCGTGCCCAGCCTCTCAGGGACGGTGGTGGCTTCCCCTCCCCACCCTAGGACGCATGCAGCCACACTCATCTCTCCCAACGCCCAGAGAGCACATGCGACGAACATGGGGGAGGGCCCCGCATGCCTCCTGCCCCAGGCACCGAACTCACCCTGCACGGGCGTCTGGTAAACCGCGCAGTACTCGGCCAGCCTCTGTGCCTTGGGCTCCTGGCCACACAGTGCGCTGTCCACGGCATCCCGGAGGTTGAACTGAGGTGTGGGGTAAGCACAGTAGCACTCCCAGCCCCGCAGGATGGCCAGGGGAAACTCCTGCCAGGGAGCGAGGGGGGAGAAGCATGTGGGGTGCCCCTCCGGGGTCAGGCCTCCAGGCTCGCATCAGCACCGACGGTGCCCATCCTTCCCATGCCAGCCCAGGGGAGGCAGGACGCACAGGACGTGACTTCTGCCCCCAGCAGCTCAGAGTGGGCCAGGGATCTGACAACGGTCGGAGTGAGGCAGGCCCAGGGCTAACCTTGGGGGCCCAGCGGGAGTGCAGGGAGGACCAGGCACCCGGGACAGGGGCGTCTTCAGGAGCCAGTGCGTGTGAGGGTCAGGATGAGGCAGGTGAGCACGCATACTGCGTCGTGGGCCCACTGGCCATGAGTCCCGAAGGGACCTCTGGCGTTCCCCTGGGGTTCCCTGGGGAGACCAGTCCAACCCAGCTGTGGGGGCAGGGGGTGCAGGCCAGGGCATTCCCTAAGTCCCTGCTGCTCTGCCAGGATTAGGGGTGGGGCAGTGCCTTGCGGTGAGGCCGGCCCCTGACCTCCTCTGTGGGATTCGTTCCCTGCTCCCTCTGCCCGCACAGAGGAGACCGCTGGGTGCTGGGTAACCTCGGGCGAGGTGCCTGCCGAGCCTCTCTGTGCTTCACCACCAAACACGGGCAATCAGGGACTCGCACATCCCTGACGAGGGTGGCCCAGCACGGGGCACGGCATGCAGGTGCTTCCAGGTACCCAGCCCTGTCCTCCCTGCCAGCCCCTGCCTCTTGCAAATGGAAATGCAGGGGGGAGGCAGCAGGGAGGGAGGCGGGAGCCAGAGGCAGCGCCGCACAGACCTTTTTATTTTTTGCTCACAGTGAAAATCTCGTAAATAAATAAAGAAAAGAAAAATCAATAGCGTTTTCCAAACGTGGCTTGGCAAAATGAGGATCTCCGGAGCTCAGAAAGTTGCCCGTCCCAGCCATGGGAGGGGGGGGATGCAGAGCCCGTGGGGGGGGGCTCCTGTGCTCAGGCGTGTGCCCCCTAGTGCCCTGCACCTCTACCAGAGCCTCTCCCCGCCTTCCTCCTCCTCCAGGAGGTCCACAGGCTGCTGCACCCCTGCCAGGAGCTCCCAGGGTCCTGGCCCCGTCCCTCTGCGAGCTGAGCTGCCGCGTGGGGACAGAAGCCTAGACCCTGCGCTGTTCTGACACTGCACACCCCCACCATGCGCCCCTGCGTGTCCCCCCGCGCGCCCCCACCATGCACCCCCGCGCACCCCACCATGCACCCCTGCGCACCCCCCATGCACCCCACTACCCATGCCCATCGTTGCTACAGCTCCAAGCCCCCCCCCATGCAGGAAAAGCCCTTAAACAGCCCAGGGGCCCCATCCAGAATGCTAGTCTCTATAAAACAGACAAGTCCTTTGGCTGCTGGCTTGGAAGAGGGGGAGGACATGGCTTCCCTCCGGCCTCCTCCCCAGCTTATCTTCTCCCCTGGGACCAGAGCCGTGGTCCCCATGCTTTTTCTGGACAAGGCTCAAGACAGGGATTTTTGGAGGATGGAGGACGGGGGAGGCAGTAGCTCAGGGTGTCTGGGCTTCCTGGGCGTAGGGACCAGGGAGGAAGCAGCAGGCATGTAGCCCGTCAGATCCCAACACTGACCCTGACATGTCCGAGCCTCAGTTTCCCTGTCTGCGAGCACCTTCTCATCTCTCAGGACTCCACTGCCCCCCATGCTTGGGAGGGTTTGATGAGGGTTTGATGCTCTGCCTGTAGGCTTCTCTCCAAGGTCCCCATGCCTGGAAGGTCGGAAGCCCCACCCCCACTGCACCTGTCAGACCCGCCCATGGCCACAGCAGCCCAGCCCCCCACCGGCCACACCCTCGGGCACCGCAGCGAGGCCTGCATTGGCATGTCGGGCTGGGACCGGGACCAGGCCATGAAGCAGCAATGGCGGAGCCCCCAGCCATCTCTCTGCACTACGCGGCCTCTGTCCCAAGCCCACGTCCTTCCCCCACCTCAGGATGCGGCTGTATTCGGAGACAGGGTCTCTAAGGAAGGAATCCAATTAAAATGGGGCCATGGCAGGTGCAAGCCAATCCGACTGGTGTGGCCATAAAAAGAGATTCGGACACAGGCACGCAGACGACCATATGAACACACAGGCACAGGATGCCCGTCTGTGAGCCCACGAGGCCTGAGAAGAAACAAGCCCAATGACACCCCACCTTGGGCTTCTGGTTTCCAGAGTCCCGAGAAGTGCGAGCCCCCTGTCTGTGGCACTTTATTCGGGCAGTTGTGCTGACCTTCTACGCTGGGATCCTTATGGTCCTTGGCCATGCACCACTGGCACATGCAGAGCTCAGGACATTTGCACCTGCTCTTCTCTCTGCCTGGAACGTCCTGCCCCCAGACCTCCCCCTTATTCAAACCCCTTTCCCTGAGAGGCCTTCACTAGCCACCCCGGGTCACACCACCACACCCTTCGCACCCCCACGAGACCCTTCTCCCTTTGCTGAGACTTCTGGTTCAGCCCGTGGGAATCACTAGGTCCTGTTTCCTCCCACAGTCAGCCACGGCTCCGACTTGGGCTCCGCGGTCGTCCAGCTACCCTAGAACATCCTGGAAACAGGATCCCTCAGTGCAGACTTTCCCTTCCCTAGAAATCCGTGTGCCCACGCTGGATCCCCGTGGAGGAACCCGCAGCTATGGTCCACGTGCAGACGCATCATGGGGCCTCCGTTCGCCCCACACGTCCGGGCTCCATCTGCTGGATCCTCACGAGCGCCAGCAGGATTGGGTCCCGGAAGGAAGTGTCCCTCTACCAGTGGCCACCCCTGTGGGGGTCGCACCCCACCAGCGACCTGAGCCCCTCCTCTTCCTCGAGTGGATGAAACCATCAGGTTCTGGGCGCGTGCGGAGCACGGGGGAGCGCGGATAGTAATGCAGTTTTATTTACAACAGAACAGAACTGGATTCTGAAAACACAGGACAATTTCCAACCCCTCGGGGATTTCTAGGACATGATTTCCATAAAAATTAAATATTGATGAAACTTTCTCTGCCAGCTTCCCTGCTGCCCCCACCCCCACCGTCTTCTCAATGGTTGTGGAGAAGGGGAGGCAGGAGGGGGACACAGATGTGAGACCGTTTCTATCAGAGGGGCACAGGGGGACAGGGTGGGGAGACAGGTCTCCACCCGGAACTGCATCCAGAGCCTGGGCCTGGTGGCTGCCGCAGGCACAGTGATTCAGTCCAGTGTTGGGTCCTGATGGCAGCAACGGCTGGGCACCCCCGTCCCGGAAGTCCCCCTGCAAAGGCACAGTCATGGCCACAGGTCAGGGAGTGGATGTCCCAGCAGGCCTGTCCGTCTCTGTCCTCCTTGAGCACCTTCCTTGCGGTCGGTCCCCAGAATTATAGAGAATCACGAAAACGTCAGAGATCAGAACTCGGGCTTCAGGAGGGCAAACTGAGGCGAGGAGGGAGGTGCCGAGCAGCCCAAGACTTCAGACCGTGAGACTGATCGGGGGCAGAAGCAGCCCGGGGCTCTGCCCAAGACTACACTCAACTCCATGGACACACTCACGAAAATGGGGGATTTTTGGTGATATCTGCAAACCAGCACGGAGCTTGCTTTCACCGATCTCTTGCCTCCCTTCATCCCCGAGACCGCTCTGGACATGCACACCCAGAAGGACAGAAGGTGCCTGGGGGCAGTGGCTGCTGGGATGGGTGTGGAGGGCAAGCGTCACGGTCAACCACAGCCTATCTGCAGAGCCCATCACTGAGCACATGTCTTCTGCCGACACGACGCCCCTGCCGTCGGGCTGCAAAGTAGGAGCTGTGTGGTCGGGGAGGCAGCCCTGGAGCCTGGATCAGCTTACGCTACCCCCTGCCATGGAAACCCACGGCTTTGAACAGCATCCGTGAGAATCGGTGAGAATGCCACGGCTCAGGGCCACGAGACTGGCCGGGACCACAAGGCAAGGACGTGTCTGCACAGAGACACGCACCCAGGTCACGGACTCTGAAGCCACCTTCCACTGTCTTTGGAATGAGACCATGTGACTCACTTCTGGAAACGCACCTGAAGTCTCACGAGTGACGCAAGAGACACACGAGTCCCTCACACCAGTGACTCCACATGTGATGACGTGAGAAGAGCCTTACAGGCCACTAAAAGGCTGACCTTCGGAAATGTTCGCGGCAGCGTGGCTCGTAACCGCGAAGAAAGAGCCCAGAGTCGGCGGGACGGGGGCTCACGCCACGAGGGACATGGGGAACAAAGGAAAACGGAAGGAGAGATTCCTTGTTTTTCTTTAAGCAGCCTCCGTGCCCAACATGGAGCCCGAGGCGGGACTCAATCTCACGACCCCGAGACCATGAGCTGAGCTGAGAGTCGGACGCTCGACCGGCTGAGCCACCCACGTGCCCCGAAAGATTTAACGTTAAAGATGCGAATCCCACCAACATGCCCGTCGAACGGAGGACCTGAAGATGTGAGATGCCGTTGGTGGTGTCCTCTGATGCGTCAACATGACTGGTGAGTTCTCATTTAATTTCACGTTTTCCAAACTTTCTAAAATAGTTATGTGTTACCTTTAGAGACACCCACCCCCAGGACAATAAATTTTCAACGAAGACACACATGGTGTAACGTTGACAGGTTTACGGCCAAAATTGTGAGAAAACCCCAAGGCTGTGCCAGGTGGTCACCGGCCGACAGGACCGGTGAGCATTTTAGCAACGTGAAAAACCTCCCGACGTCCAGGGGCTTAATTCACAAAACCCAGAGGCTCACTGCCCCCGCTGCTGGCCGGCTGCAGAGGCAGTGCCCCTCCCCCACCCCGGGACAGCCTGCACCTGCCGGGATCCAGGTGGGTCCAGCAGAACAGCCGTGGTGCAGGGAAGGAGCCGGGTCAGCGCCACAGGAAAGCCCGAGAAAACCCGCACAAGCCATCAGCCATCTATAGGAAGCACTCACACTGTTTCCCTTCGTTCTCGCCCTCCGACAGACCAGGAGCAGGTGCAGGGAGAGGGGACCTCCAGCCGCACGCAGGATCCCTGTGGAAGCAGCAGGGGCCCACAGCCCGTCTGCCCACGGTGCTGGAGTCCCTCACCAGCCCCACATCTGGTGTGGACACAGGGCAGGTCTGTCCCTACGGCCGCAGAATATCAGACCAGATGGCTTCTCTGTGCTCGGACACACGTGACTCGGACATGCGGTGCCAAGCCCCGTGCCGGTGGTCAGAGACGGTCATGGCACGGACGGTGCCCTGCCTGTCCTTCTGTCTGGCCACATCGTGGCGTTCCTGAACCATCACGACCAACCCACAAACCACAGTGGAGACGTCCCGTCTGGGGCCACAAATGCCCCCGATGGTGCTCGGCCCAGACCGGACCTCGAGAAGCCCAGCCCGACCCCGGCCTTGGCTCCGCTCGGGGGTCCATGAAGTCGCCGCGGCCTCGCTTGCCAAAGCGGAACACAGAAAACCACGGAAGTGCTCCCCAGCAGGGGAGGGGTTGCGTAAGCAACAGGACGTTCACGCGACCAAGCCCAAGATGGGGGAAGTGCTGCCCATGCCAGGATGGAGCGGTCTCTGAGCCCGACAGAGACCGACCAGACGAGGAACAGGAGCTGCCCGTCCCTTCCCCCGACACTGCTCAGCAGGAACTGCGGCATCGTCCCGATGGCACGGGCCCCTGCTCCCACAGCCATGACCCCCACTGGCTCGGACAGCATGTGGGGGGGCAGCGTGTCCCCCTTGGAGCACTGGGAGAGTAAAGTGGGTCACCCGGCATGTGGGGCACCTCCAGGTTTGCAGATGGAGCGGCCAGGTCTGGTGCAGCCGAGCTCCTTGGACCGGCGATGGCAGCAGGTGTTCCGGGGGCTGTGGACCTCCGGCAGGTGCACGGAAGCCCTGGGAGGGCCACATGTAGCAGGTGCACGTGGCCCTCCACCCACAGCTCTGCTCCCACATGGGAAGCATGGGAACACGGGCCCTCGCCGGATGCCCCAAGAACGCCCCAGACACCCCGAAATGCTAGAGCCACAGAGACTCACTCCAAAGGCTGCGGCTTAGGCTGGAAAGTGCAGGAAAGGCTCTGTCTCAGCCCTGATGGGCGCGACTCAAGAGACACCAGGGAGGGCAGGCTCCCCGCATCCCCAGAAGCCCACTTCCTGCAGCTCCGAGCCACCAGCCGGGTCAGAACCAGAGGCCCTGCCTGGGTCCAAATCCCAGCTCCCCCACGTAGGGGATGGGTGACCTTGGGCAGCATGTGTGACTTTCTCCACCTCCGTTTCCTCACCTACAATCACAGCATGTCTCAGCACCCACCAGGCATAGCCATCAGGAGGGCAGAGTGACTTCCTACATGGCGAGGGGTGTGGCCGCTGCCGGATCGATGAGGACATACGTGCCACCATCACCAGGACGCTCCTGTCTTAGCCCCATCCTGTTACGTGGCCTCCGGTCACAGTCCCCAGCACAGGGGAGCAGCCCTGACCTCAGCCTACTGCCATGCCCCGGGGCCCATATGTGGGGCCACTGGACCGCACCCCAGACCTCAGCACTCTGGGGGGTCCCGTTGCTTACCAACCCCTTGACTACCGTGTCCCATCTAGAGCTCTCGCACTAGGACGGGACGGAGGCCCCGGCGCCCCCACCCCCCGCCCTCTGCAGAATCGTCTCCGAGCCCCGGCTGAGCCAAAGGCACGCGTGTGACCCTGGCCCTGACGCCAGGTTCAGTGCCCAGCCTTGTCCATGGGCACAACCGATGAGCCGTCCACTCTCCCCAAGCCCAAGCCAGCACATCCCACTAAGAAAGCCAGTCAGTCTGACACTTGCCATCAGGGAAGGCATGATCCTTCCAGCCTCGCAGCCCAGTGGACAACACCCGGCCAGCCTGGGGTGCCCACGCAAGCACAGACAACACAGCCATCCCAAACCTGCGTCTGGCCTGGGCTCCTGCCCCGTGCACCTCACGGCACAGGCGCACGCATCACAGGTGCCCTTACCTTCTGGGAACAAAACCCCGAGCACGCGTCCACTGTTGCGTTGGCCTGTGCCAGGGAGTCCGGGAAGGTGTGGGTGCCGTTCTCCGGCAGTCGGAAGCACCCACGGTACGTGACGGTCCTCCCTGTGGGGACAGAACGGGTCTCTGGTGAGACACGGTGCCCCTGACTGTTGGTGCCTGTCAGGGGGAAACGGTGGCTTCAGGGTCTGGAAAGTGGCAAATAGAGTCAATGGGGCGGGTTTCGAACCAGAGAGCAGACTGCCCTGGACGGCGTGTGGCGGGCCAAGCTCCTGAGACCCCGGGCACCCGAAACTCGCCACCACGGTCACTGACAAGGGACCACGTGGCTGCAGCTGCTGACCTCAGGCCACTTTTCCTGCCAGCTCCGCGGGATGGTTTCTGCCCCCTCTCTGTCCCTCCTTCTTCTCCCACCAGCTCCACAGGATGGTGTCTGTCCCCCCTCCATTCCTCCTTCCTTCCGCTAGCTCCCTGGGAATGGTATCCATCACCCCCCTTCCTTCTCCCACCAGCTCCTGGGAAATAGTGTCTGTCCCCCTTCCATCCCTCCTTCCTTCTCTCGCCAGCTCTAGGGGATGGTGTCCGTCCTCGCCCCATCCCTCCTTTCTTCCACAGATCTGCACTAGGCCACCCAAGAGGCTGATATTCTGGAAAATTCTATGTCCTAGGTGTGAGGAGAAAAGTAGATCCAGAAACGTGAAATGCCGCCATGGCCTCTCGCTGTGCTGCGGGGTCAGACCCGAACTCCCACCAGCCTCAAGAAGGCTCCCCGAGAAATTAGAGAATCGATTCCGTTTACTATAGCACCAAGAACCATAAGATACCTGGGAATAAACCTAACCAAAGAGGTAAAGGATCTGTACTCGAGGAACTACAGAACACTCATGAAAGAAATTGAAGAAGACACAAATAGATGGAAGACCATTCCATGCTCTTGGATCGGAAGAATAAACATTATTAAAATGTCTATACTGCCTAGAGAAATCTATACTTTTAATGCCATTCCGATCAAAATTCCACCGGCATTCTTCAAAGAGCTGGAGCAAATAATCCTAAAATTTGTATGGAATCAGAAGAGACCCCGAATCGCTAAGGAAATGTTGAAAAACAAAAATAAAGCTGGCGGCATCACGTTACCTGATTTCAAGCTTTATTACAAAGCTGAGATCACCAAGACAGCATGGTACTGGCATAAAAACAGACACATAGACCAGTGGAACAGAGTAGAGAGCCCAGATATGGATCCTCAACTCTATGGTCAATTAATCTTCGACAAAACAGGAAAAAATATACAATGGAAAAAAGACAGTCTCTTCAATAAATGGTGCTGGGAAAACTGGACAGCTATATGTAGAAGAATGAAACTCGACCATTCTCTTACACCGTACACAAAGATCAACTCAAAATGGATAAAAGACCTCAACGTGAGACAGGAATCCATCAGAATCCTAGAGGAGAACATAGGCAGTAATCTCTTCGATATCAGCCACAGCAACTTCTTTCAAGATATGTCTCCAAAGGCAAAGGAAACAAAAGCGAAAATAAACTTTTGGGACTTCATCAAAATCAAAAGCTTCTTCACAGCAAAGGAAACAGTCAAAAAAACAAAGAGGCAACCCACGGAATGGGAGAAGATATTTGCAAATGACAGTACAGACAAAAGGTTGATATCCAGGATCTATAATGAACTCCTCAAACTCAACACACACGGAACAGGCAAACATATCAAAAAATGGGCAGAAGATATGAACAGACACTTCTCCAATCAAGACATACAAATGCCTATCAGACACATGAAAAAATGTTCATCATCATTAGCCCTCAGGGAGATTCAAATTAAAACCACATTGAGATATCACCTTAGACCAGTTAGAATGGCCAAAATTAACAAAACAGGAAACAACATGTGTTGGAGAGGATGTGGAGAAAGGGGAACCCTCTTCCACTGTTGGTGGGAATGCAAGTTGGTGCAGCCTCTTTGGAGAACAGTGTGGAGATTCCTCAAGAAATTAAAAATAGAGCTTCCCTATGACCCTGCAATTGCACTCCTGGGTTTTTACCCCAAAGATACAGATGTAGTGAAAAGAAGGGCCATCTGTACCCCAATGTTCATAGCAGCAATGGCCACGGTCGCCAAACTATGGAAAGAACCAAGATGCCCTTCAATGGATGAATGGGTAAGGAAGATGTGGTCCATATACACTATGGAGTATTATGCCTCCATCAGAAAGGATGAATACCCAACTTTTGTAGCAACATGGACGGGACTGGAAGAGATTATGCTGAGTGAAATAAGTCAAGCAGAGAGAGTCAATTATCATATGGTTTCACTTATTTGTGGAGCATAACAAATAGCATGGAGGACAAGGGGTGTTAGAGAGGAGAAGGTAGTTGGGGTAAATTGGAAGGGGAGGTGAGCCACGAGAGACTATGGACTCTGAAAAACAATCTGAGGGGTTTGAAGTGGCCGGGGGGGTGGGAGGTTGGGGTATTAGGTGGTGGGTATTATAGAGGGTACGGACTGCATGGAGCACTGGGTGTGGTAAAAAAATAATGAATACTGTTTTTCTGAAAATAAATAAATTGGAAAAAAAAAAAAAAGAAGGCTCCCCGAGCCCACAAGCTGTCCTCCAGTCCAGCTGGAGTAGTACAGCCCCAAGTGGGGTCCTGGCTGCTGGGCCTTCTGGAACGTTCTGGCTCTGACAGCTTGCACTCTGGCCTCCCTTGTCAGGGCTGCTTAGGCGGTAGCCTCGCTGCTGTGCCCGCTTTGCCCGCCCGCCTCAATAGTGTGGAGACCCCGTCACCAGCCAGCACCCCGGGTGGCGTCTCCATGCACGACCGTAGAACAGGACCAGGCCTGGAGTCTGGGAGCCCGTCAGGTGGGCCAGTGCTCTGCGGTCCCGGCGCCAGTGGGCCCAGTGAGTGCCCGGAAAGGACGGACACATAAGGAGTGGTGTGACTTGCCATGGGCTGGTGGTCCCAGTGGCACCGGCTGCCTCCGTCTGTGCCACCATCACAGGGAGGGGCTGCCGTCCAGGGCATGGGGCCCCCTCAAGCCCAGGGACAGCCCAGGGCCTCTGGGGCCACACAGCACATGCGAGACCCCCAGATAAGTGTGTCTGTCCTATAGGCCATGAGCCCACACAGCCCTCTGCCGCCCCCGCACCCACCACGTGAGCCCCTCCAGTGAGGCCAGCAGGGAAGAGAGGCCGCCGGCTCTTGCCCGTGTTGAGGACGCAGAGCTGCGGGTGGGAGAGAGAGAACAGGGAGAGGAGGGCACACTCACGCTTCCTGGAGCCGGGCGGCAGCTCCTCCACGCGGTAGACGGACAGCCGGCCCACACCCCCACACACGGAGCCTTTCTCCCCTTTGCACTCGTGGTTACACGCCTCGGGCCCGACACTGGTCACCGGGAGCCGGTTCCCGCAGTAGCACTCAGCCCCGGCCTCCAAGCCCGCGTACGCGTAGGACCTGCAGGGAGAGTGGCCCAGCTGAGTCGCTGCCCCGCTCCCATGGAAGTGATGACCAAGGTCGGGGTCAGGTCGGGAGGCCAGGGCCGTGGCAGTCGGCCCACAGCTGTCTGTAGGGACCGGTCTTCAGCCAGACTTAGAGGTCCCCGGCTGGCAGGGAGCAGGCTGTGCTTCATGATAAACTAGTTTGATCTGCCCCACTCGTGCCCGACCGAGAGCTCTGACCCAAGGCACCACCGCGGGAACAGTGGGCCCGAGGCCGTGGCGGGCTGTGAAGGGGCTCTCAGGGCCCGAGGACGGGAGCCCGAACTCGGGACACCTGTCAGCTCCTGGAACGCAGCACTCCCACCATGGATGATTTCAGCACCAGGCTCACGTTGGTCCCCGCTGGGCCAGCATGAGTCTGGAACATCGGCCTCCAGGCCTCCGCCCAGGGCCGCTCCCCACCTGCGCGTACCAGGCATGGCCCCAGCACGGGGGAGGAAAGACGGCAGACAGACACCAGCTCTGGAGACAGGCCAGCACGTTCATGTCCCCGGGTCCGAGGACTGAAAACCCCTGTGCTCCTCATCCCCGTTTGTGGCCACCGGCTGGCCATGGGGTGCAACGGTCGCTGTCTACCTGCAAGTCTGTTCCCCGAACTGCTGGGGAGGTAGAAGGGGACTGAGTTGCTGTCACTTTCCACTCGGTCTACCCTGCAAGGCTGAGCTGGGACCCATCGTATCTGTTCCAGACTCAGTTTCTCTGTAATAGATCATGACCAAGCTGGAGGGCTTCCTGGAAGAGGTGGCATTGAAGCCGAGCCTTCTACTAGAGTCTGAACACACAAGTAAACTGAGGCCCAGGGGAGGAAAACCACCCGCTAACATGGCGGCCAGCTCCCCGGGCACCGTCGTGAGCCCGCATCACGTCCTCTTGTGCCCGGGGTGGGGGGGAGGGTTGCTGATCCATGCAGCTCCAGTCAGAGCAGGACACCCCCTGCAGCCACACGCCCCCTCATCCAGAGGCAGACTCCACGGCCCGGGGCTCTTACTCACCGCTCCGCGCACGCGTCCTGGCAGTGGGAGACGGTCATCTTTCTCAAGTCGAAGAACACGGCGCCCTTCAGGGTTCTGTCCCGGCCGCCGTCGCTGAAGCAGCCGACGTACATGTCTGAGGATGGGAACACAGCAGAGGCTCAGGCCCGGGACAGGACGGTCCTGTCGCATGCCCGCCCTTGGGGGGACCCTCAGAGGGCCCAGGGCACCCGGTGAGGCCGCACCTGCCCCCGGCGCTCCCGGACACCTGCGCCGGACGGCCCACTGTCCCCTCACACGCCTGCCAGGAGCCGGCAGTGGCCTGAACAGCAGCCCCGTCCTCCTCCAGCCCCACCTCGCCTCCCGGGACCCTCGTCTCCATCCCCGCCCATCCCCCCGCCCCCACGAAGGTGCCGACGGGGCAGGCCCTGTCACCTATGATCCAGAGAGAGGAAATCGGTTATGGACAGTTATGGAAAGTCTGACCTTCACTAGAATAAGGAGCATCTTGCAAACGGGAACAGGATCTCAAGAAAAGTCTGTGGTCCCGGGTCAGGGGAGGGGAGCTGCCGTCGCTGGAGGCGTGGACGCACGAGTCAGGTGGTAAGGGAGCCGTCCACGTGGGACTCCACAGTGCCGGGGACTGCTGAGCCCTCGCCCGTGCAGAAGGGGACACTGGGGGACGGGACCCACCAAGCGGTCACGTGTTGACCCTGTGTGACAGGTAAGCGCCCTCCCCGTCACCAACACAGAGGGGACTCCCAGACACGTGCAGGGAAGCCGGAGAGCACGAGCACAGAGCCAGCGCACCAGGCCGCATGCATGCACTGCCACATGGCGCAGGAACTCTCCCGGGATGCTGAAGGGGTGCCCCCAGCGCAGACACTGCCCGCCGCCCTGAGGACGTCTGGAAGGGCATCCAAGCAGCACACACTGCCTCTGGGGGGTGACAAGCCCAGGGTGTCCCCACAGCCGGCGGAGTGGCACCCTGACTCCCCCAGTCCTGGTGCCCTGAGGGCAGACGACAGTCTCTGTGTTCCTGCCAGGATCCCGGCCCAGAGCAGGAGCCCAGGGCTGCCCGCTGCGGGGTTTGTAGAAGCATGTCCCTCACCTTCATTCCCGGGGACAAAGCCGGGAGTAATCGTCCCGTCTGTGAACACCACACCTAACTCTGCCTCTGACCTTGGCTACATCATGACAATGTTCTGTGCCTCAGTTTCCCTAACTGTCCAGTGGATTTAAGGTCCACCACCTGCCCCATCCCGCCCAAGCCCCTTCCTCTTGCCCCTGGCATGGACCTGTGCCTGTTCCCCAATCATGCCCACCATCTTCTTCCTGCCTGTCTTCTTCAGGCATCCCCGACCACGCCAGCCCGCCATGGACCATCAGCCCGCCACAGACCACCAGCCTGCCATGGCCTCTCCTTTCTCCAGATTCGGACATTGTGTATCTGAAACGCTGGCTAATGCCCAAGCCCTTCTCAGTAACTGCTGCTGTTAGAACACTCTTACACCCGCATGCCCTGTGTCCATGGGGTCCCGCCACGCCCCGCACATGGTCAGCACCCCGTACCACAGTAGGTCGGGGCCCCCAGAACCAGGCTAATGCTCCCCAAAGGGTGGGGCAGGTGAGCAGGAGCTCGGACACAGGAGGGGCGGGCCTGCCGGCCCCCCGCACACAGCTCCCGGGCCCAGAATAAGCAGCAGGAGGTGAGCAGGTGCCCGGAGACAGGATTCCACCACAGAGCCAAGGTCGCCAAGGCAGAACCCAGGGACAGCGGGGAGCAAAGGTCACCATCCTCACTGTCTGCCCGCAGGGCCGTGAGTCTCTGTGTCTCCTTGGCACCAGGGCTCCCAGCAGCTAGCCATGTAGCCACGTAGCCACGTGCATGGGCTCTTGCTCAGGATACCAGCACCCCCAAGGTCACAGACAGGTGAGGACCCCTGAGACCCCTCCCCCTGCAGCAGGATAGAGGGTTACCCTCAACCCGGTACTTGGTGGAGGAAAACTAACCTTTGAGAAATTTCTGGTGTGTCGCACAGCAAAGAAGAAATTCTATTACAACTTTCAATTAAGCTGCAAATCACAAGCTCACGGGTCGTTTTCATGGGAAATGAGCCAAAAAACGTGTCGAGGGGCCCACGGCATGTGTGGAATGCAAGCCAGGCGGGAGGGGGGCGTGACTCTGGGCCCGTGCCATCCCCTCCCTGCCGGGGCTGGGCCTCCCCACCTGTAAGTGGGGACAGACGGCCCCGCGGGCTCAGGGAGGGTCGAGAGAGGGAGGTAACACGCAGCGGTGTCTGGCGCAAGGCCCGGCCCGCGGTGCTGCCGAGGGCCGGCTGCGTTGACCCCAACAATGATCAGAACGCGGACTCTCCAGTCCTTCATCCCTGAGACCTGAGTCAGCGGGTGGGACCCATGCTGGGGTGCCCCTGGTGCCCTCACTGTGCTCAGCAGCCGGACGCTGGACTGGAAAATGGCAGCAGGAGACCTGAGCCATGAGCAGGAGAGGAGGAAGCACTTGGGAGCTGCAGGGCCGGGCTCTCTGCCGGCCGCTACCACGGGGTGCGTAGAAGGTCCGGGACCCACACGCCTGCAACGTCCGGCAGAGCTGCGAGCCCTTCGTGCTGGAAAATCACCGACCAGCTCTTCCAGCTCTGACGGAGGCGAGGGTGTGTGGCGGAGAGAGGACATCCGGGGGACACACTGGGACACATTCTGAGGCGGATTTATTGCTTTCGGCGAAAACGGAGGCGAAGCATTATTGTCTGTGACTCCGCATCTGTTCATTTGCGCGTCAACACGGACGCGCCGTGCAGCTGCTAACGACGGCTTTGGAGATATTGGAATGTCTTTGGAAATCACTATCAATAAAAAACAAACTGGCGATGGGAAGTTACTATTTCTCCCCTAGTAAACTTACTGACATTTTATTCCATTATGGACGTTGTCCAAGGTATAATGAAATGCTCGGTGATTGATGGCCTCCTGCCGCTTCCGCGCCGTGCAGGAGCCCCTTCCAGGAGCGTGGCGGGCTGCCCGGCCGCAAAGAGCCGCCCTCTTTGTCTGCAGGCCCAGCAGCTGGCCCGCATGGGCCGCTGGGCCCCGTGACGAGCGCGGCCAGCCTGGAGGCAGGGAGGGAGCCCCAGGGGCTCACGGCGGTCAGCATCCTGATTGCTCCAGAACTGTTGCCCCGTGACCCTGTGGTCCTGATCTCTTCAGTGGCTGCAACACCCCGTCCACCGCTTCGCCTGGGGGAGATGACGTGGAGACAAGGGGTGCCCCCGGGATTCAGACTGGGTCACTCCATACCTCCCCTCCCACTGGCCGGGTCATAAAGACCTTCACCTGGGCCTCGGTGCTGCTGTGTGGCGATGGTCACCCCCAGACTGAGCTCTTCAAGTGCACGGAGAAGGGTAGACTGGTGCATGGACCCCCGAGGAGGGTGCACAGGGAGAAATAAAGAATTGACCTTTGGCCAATCTGCCCAAGGCCACAGAGTCAGCGACCGGCAATACCAAGAGAGAAACCCAGGTCTGTTTTCAAAGCCTATGCTCTTTTCCCTGGCTGCTGCTCAAGCATTCTGTGTTGACTTTGTCAGTCATTCACACTTTAGTCTAAACACGTCACGCTGGTATAGTCTGCATAGAGACCCGGCGCCCTGGGGCGCTGGGGCAAGTTTACAGAACGCAGCCTATGCAGTGAGCTGCAGAATCTATTCCTCTTGTCCCTCTCATTCTTAGGGGGGAGCCTTGCTGAGGAACTCCACAGCAAGTGCTCTGACCTACGTGACCTCAGGAGAAACCTCCTTCTGTGGAGACAGAAGGATACTGTCCTCTGGGCTTCAATGACCGTCAGTCATTTCCCCAACGTGAGGGCCTCAGGGGCTCCTCCCTCTTCCCTGGATCATCTCACTATCTTGGCAGTGAAGCCAGGCTCCCTGGCCTGGCCCTCCTCCTGACCCGCCACCTCCAGGCTGTACTCGGAGATGTCTCCCAGTCCCTCCCCTGCCACTTGCTCTTCCCTAGCTCCCTCCTTGCTCCCTGCCAGTGTCTTGGGGTCACACCCCAAACAGACCACAGCTTCTGGGGAACTGCCAGGAGAGTGACCCTGGCAACTGACAGAACATCCCCACCTTCCTGTGTTTCCCCGCAGGATCAGGACGTCACAGTCAGGGTATTTCCATCAACGTGTCATTTATAGGTACACCACAAATGCCATATGATTAGCTGTTTAACAATAAAAGAGCAGCCACCAGGGACAGGTGCTGGGAAGCACACCAGGCCCCCGGGGCCAGGGGTCTCCACCTGCGCGAGCCCCAAAATCACCCCAGACAGTGCTATGCAGACACGGCCCCCTGCCTGTGATCGGGGGAGGCTGAGGACCTGCACGTGGGACAGGCTGCTGCCCTGGGCCCTCCCTGCTGTCCCATGCCATCCCCACGTGAGCCCTGGGCTGGGTATGTCTATCTCTTCGCCCCAGGGACCTGGGGACGTTAGGTCAGGGGTCCGAGGTCACTGTTAAGTCCGGACGCAAGCAGATGTGCACCTGAACCCAGAGGCCAGGCTCTGGGACCTGCCCAGCCAGTGAGTGGGCAGAACTCAGTGGTCTGGAGGCTGCAGGTAGGGTCTGAGAAGGGGAAAGCCACCCCTGGCCCCGGGCAGGGCTCCGGGGAGCGGCCCCGCAACAGGCCAGGGAGTCCAGAGCTAGGAACCTACCTTGGCTGCTGGCCGCGGGCCTGGGGGCCTCAGGACCTGGAGCGGGCGGCCCCTGGGGGTCCCCCATGAAGTGCTGGAACCAGCGGCGTCTCAGCTGCCGCAGCTCTGAGTTCCGGTTCCGGAGCCCGCGGGGGCCGGGCCGGGGCCGGGCCGGGGGCCTCCGCAGCATGTCCACGCCGAGCAGCAGCTCCGGGCTGACGCGGGGGGCCTGCAGTGCCCTGCTGTCCAGTAGGCCCACACCCAGAGCCACGGCGGCCACGGGCAAGGCCTGCAGGGGGCCAGGCGCTCGGGGCCCTGGCGGAAGGGCCACACGGGCGCGCTGCAGCAGCAGCAGGCTGCCGGTCATCAGGTAGGCGGCTGTGAGGAGGAACAGCAGGACCTGCGTGCGCCGCAGCAGCGTCTGCAGTCGGAAGAAGGGCCTGGCCATGCCCCCGGGCAGCGGGGCTCCCGGCTGGGGCCTGGGCACGGCTCCTAGCGCCCGGGCGGGAGGGAGTCCAGGGCACCCAGAGGCCTCATCTCCACATGCTGGGGCCGGCTTCTGCTCCTTGGGGCTCCCGGTCCTCCCGGTCTGTCTCCAGCAGGTGCCCCAACAGCACCATCACGCGTCTCCGGCCACGGGGCCCCGCGGCTGTGGCTCCTGCCCCAGGGTCACCAACTCTACCATCGCTGGGCTCCGCCAACGCCCACGCCTGGCTGGGGACCTGGAAGAGCAGAGAGAGCATGCTTAGATGCTAGGGGAGGGGCACGGTGCCGCCACGCCGGGGTCAGGAGCCCCTGCTCCGGCCTCTGTTTCCCAAAGGGGACGCCTGTGCTGCAGGAGCCCCAGAGAGCAGGGCTCAAGTCCCAGCTCCGTGACCGGCTGGCTGTGTGCCCCTGGGCAGTCCCTCAGGCCTCAGCTTCCCCATCTGTAAAATCGGAATGATGCCCCCTCCCCCTGAGCAGCCCTGGACATCCAGGGACAGAGATGACTCCACACAGAATCCTCTCAGGCCAGGCCTGGAACCGAACACTGACCTAGCATCTTGTTCGACCCTCAGGGCAGCCCAGAGAGGGAGATGGTGGAACAGCCCCATTTCACAGATGAGGCAAAAGGAGGCCAAAGAACTTCCCTACGTCGTTCCGCAGGCAAACAGAAGAACCAAGGTTTGAAACGGTCTGGTTCAGGGCCTGAACTCTAAACTAGTTACTTTCCCAGTCAGCAATGGACGCCAGCGTGCACAAGTGTACCCAGCCCTGGGCATGCGTATGCAGCAGGCGCTCCATGCATGCACAAAGTCTGCCAACGCCCTCCCCAGAGCGCCTTGGTCCTGGAAGTTGCGTTCTGGGAACTGCTTCGCAGAGCCTGGTGGCTCTAGCCCGGGAGAGGGTGTGGGGCCATGCACCTGCTCATGGAGACTGGGGCCCCTAGCAGGAAAGCCGGAGGCGCTCAGTGCAGCCTCCCAGGCTGCCCTCGGCTCTCACGCTGGGCTTTGGCTCCGGGTGGCGGTGCCTCTGAAGTGGGCTGCTAGGGGCTGGCAGGGGCTCTGCAGCTGCCAGGAGCCAGGCTGCTGCGTGAGGGTGGCCCTCGGCACAAGGACAGTCTTGTCCTGGGAAGAAAAGCTCCCAGGAGCATGACTAACGTGGCCCGGGACCCCCGCCAGACCCACAGCCCCTCAATGGCTGCTCTGTGAGCGGGGCACAGCCGGCCTGGTGTGAGCAAAAAGACAATGTTTGGGCCCCCATGGCCTGGCATTCCCAGGGCAGAGATCCAGAGCGCCACCCCCCGCCCCACCCTGGCCAGCACGGCCCTTTCCAGCTCAGCTCGCAGAACCCCCAGTCCCAAGGCCCCGGAGAGGGCTGGGTCTGGGATTGTGGGGGCAGGCCCTCTGCCCGCAGCTGGAGCTGGATTTAAACTCTGAGCCGGGAAGCCGTTCGCACCGGTCTTGAGTTCTTACTTTCTTGTTAAGCTGGCGTGCGCCAGGCCCGCCCCAGCCAGCCTCGTCAGATTTGTAACGCTACAGAGAAAATCCCCAGAAATCCTGCCTGATCCCCCGACCTCCAGCTCTGGACCTCCAATCCACCCTCCACAAGGCCGCCAGGGTGATCCTCTGAACACACGAATCTGATCATCGTGCTCCCCGGCTCAAAACCCCTGTCAAAAGCTCCCCGTGGCTTTGGGGTCACACTCCGAGCTCCTCAGTGGGACGCACGAGACCCCTCCCGGGCTTCTCCACGGCCCAGCCCTTCCCTTTGGCTTCCCGTTACACGTATGTGCAAGCACGCATGCCCCACGCTCCAGGGAGCCACCGGCGCACGCCGTCCTGGTGCCTCTTTTATCTCTCCCACCCTCTTAGCTCTGCGAAGTCCTGTGTATCCTCCACATCTGAGCCCAGGAGTCACCTCCTCCAAGAAGCCTTCCCTGATATCAGAAAGCCACCCCTCCTGTGGGGTCTTGGAGCTCCGAGCCCTCAGGGGACACTAACCCAGAGCTGGGGGGCCCAGCCCGAAATGTGGGGAAACATGTATGGTGGGCCGGGTGCTGTCAGGGCCCATCGTTCAGGATCCCAGTGATCACAGACCCCACAGTGCCGTCTGGAGTCACCCCCTCCCAGAGGGGCCTCCTGGTCTGGGGAGGGGGCCTGGGCGTGGAGGCAGGGCCAGTCGTTTTCAGCGTCCTCTAAAGCAGCCTGCCACCCTTGCGGCCAGCCTCACACACACCCCCCACCCGTCACCCCTACCTCTCCTTGCAGCGGGTACCGAGCACACCTCACCTATTGGCAGGCACTGGTGGTGGACGCTTGCTGAGGCCTGGGGGTGGCCAGAGGAGGGCAGCTGCACGGAAGCTCCTGGCCCAGCCAGGGTCAGGGCAAGCTGCCAAAGCCTAGGGGTCATCCAGCCATGGTCTGTCTGCGCGAGCCAGAGCCCATCGGTGGTGCCTGTGGCACCCCAAACCCCCATGGGGCAAGACATGGCTCAGAATGGAGCCTCAGGCTCCTCATCTGTGAAATGGGACCAACAGCAAGGCCGTGGGATCTGCCCACAGGGAAAACTGCTCCATACAAAGCTTGGTGCTCGCCGTCACGAACACCGAGGAGGGGTCCCCGGCAGCTGAGCCACGGGTGAATTCAGTCTCTGGGAACCCCTCACCTCCCTCGTAGCCCCCGCTCTCTGGGGTGGGCCTGGCACCCCATCCTTGTTCAAAGCCGCCCCTGGGCTGTTAGTAACAGCTTCCCTGTTGTGCCCCCTCCCCGAAGCACTCCCGGCGCGAACAAGGAGCCAGGCTGGGCCGTGGCCGCCCCTGGCCCTGCCCCATCCTGGCCTGTGGTCAGACCACCGGGTTGCCCCGTGCCCCCAGCCCAGTGACCCCGATGCAGCCCTGTGGGCGACCTCCACCTCCTGGGGTGCCCTGTCCGCTGGGAGTCTGGGTCATTCTCCCCCAAGCTGCTCTCCCCCACGTGGCACTTCCTGTCTTGTCATCAAACAAAGTGCTCCAGGGAGAGAAGAAGGAGGGGACATGCTGCTGCCTGAGGCTGGGGACTTGTCGGCGGGGAGGGTGGGGGCGGGGCTCAGCCCCCCAGAGAAGGGCAGGGGCTGGAGGAACGAGGGATCCCACGAAAGAGAGAGTAACGGGGCCCAGGGTCTTCTGGGGTCTCAGGAGGAAGCAGGACCCTCTCGTGGGTGGGGGCTCAGGAAACCTGGGTCCTCTCCTGGTATTGGGTTGCCGTCCGGGTCCCAGGGGGCAGCAGGTGCTGAGCCTGCAGGTGAGGGATGTTGGGCAGATGCTGCCTGCTCGGCGAGGCAGGGGGAGGGGGGCTCCCAGGGACTGAGCAGGTGGGGGGTGGCGGCAGCAGGGAGAGGAAAGCGACAGCCCCTGAGGCCTGGAGAAAGAGCTCTGAGGGTTCCAAGCCCAACCCCGGGTCACTGAGTTTCAGTCAGGTGACTCTGCCTCCCTTACCTCCCCCGCAGAAAGGACAGGCAGTGACAGGTGAGGGGAGAAAGACTCCAGGAGCCCCCAGAAGCATCTCAGCCCTGTGACCACGGCTTGAGGACAGGGACCCTTGGGGTTCAGAGCCGCACACTCCTAGTGGGGGAAGAAGCTTGCAGACAGAGGCACGGGGCCAAGCATGCTGCTCGCCCCGCAGGAGATGGGCAGTGGGGTCCCTGCAGCCCTGAGCTCCAGCTTCCACGACGGGGGGACAGGGGGTTCCTCAGCCTCAGGACCTCCAGGAGGCTGCACAGGGGAGCCTCTAGTGGGGCTTGGGGCTCTGAATTAGCTCCCTCTGCTTTCTCCCTCCCCTGCAGCCTTGCCTCTGCCCTGCTCAGGGCCTGTCATTGGACACCCTGCCCCCTCCAAAAGGCTGCACCTAAGAAAGTGACCTTCCTAACACGGAACCAGTAACTGCTGTTTGCAGGGGCTCCCGAGGACCCGGCGGCCAGGCCCAAGTTCCCCAGCCTGACACTCCATCTCCCGGCCCCTTGCAGAAGGCCACGTCCCAGGTACCGTGTTCACACGCCCCCTCAGGCACGTTCTTCCGTTGGCCAGGAGTCCTGGGGCCCCTCGCGTGACTCTGAAATGCTCTGTGACCATCAAGGCTCAGCTTCCACGCCACCTCGTCCATGAAGCCTTCCTGATCCCCCAGAGTCGATGCTGGGACGGGATGCTCCGTGAACGGCGCCCGGGTGATTTGTCCTGCCCCAGGTCGGGGCCGGGTGCTACTCGGCCCACTCCTCCTCCCAGCCTGGGAGCCCGCTGAGGCCACACACACTCAGGGCCCCTGACCAGCTCTGGGGTGAGCACAGGGCAGACCTGCCGGAGATCCGTGGCCGTGGCCGTCCACGTCCTGGGGCCCCCTGCCTCTGCACCTTGGAGGCTCAGAGCCAAGAGAGAAAGGACCCCCCGAATTCAAATCCCTGGGCCCTCGGACAGGACGAGATGGGGGAATGGGAATGGGGTGGGGATCCCTCTGACTTTGAAAAAGCAGATGCGTTGATCTTCTGAACGCAGAACTTATGTGAGAAAGTCCAAAATAAGAAATGCTGTTAGAAGGTATAAAGCGTAAGAGGAAGGTCAAAACTCCGTTCACCGGGGAGCCCAGAGAGGACTGTCCCTCCTACCCACCGCTGAGGTTCGTAGAAACGGGGCCTCCTGCGCCACACCAGGCACCAAAAGATGCTCTCACGCGGCACCACGTGCGCGAAAGGAGCACAGCGGGCAGCGAACGTGGAGGCTCCCCATAAACTCGAGAGGCAGGGTTACCGCGGGCCATGGTAGGGACCCGGCTGCTGACAGAGTCAGGGCCACGGAGCCAGGCCACAGACGAGACACGAGACCCACGCTTTCCGAGGTGCCACGTCACACGCCCCCCCTCTGCTGGAGCCCCAGGCTGCAGAGACAGCGGGCAGCCACCGCGAGGCCTGCCGCTGTCCCTTGCCCGTGCGTGGATCTGGAGCCCAGCACAGCCTCGGAACAGCCCAGCACAGCTTCCTGGGCTGCCGCCGGCCCAGCTCATCCGGAATCTTGGCTTGTTCATTGGTTCGTGTGCTTCTCCCACTCGGGGGCCATCCCTGGAGGGTCATCCAAGGCCCTCAGCGATTTGGATAAATCCGGGCAAGTGAGCGGAGCACGTAGACTCAGCCTCGGCCCCCTCTGGCTCCCGCAGCCGCTGGGATGGGGACTCACCCTACAGGAGGGGGTGCCTCGGGTGCTCCTGCCCTCCAAACCCTCCTGGCTCCCTCGGGCCAAGACGGTCGCCCTCTGGGAAGGACTCACATCGCCAAGGGGCTCCAGCGGCAAGATAAGAGAAGCCCCGCAGAAGGAAGGGGCCTCGGCAGCCACAGGTGCGCCCTGTTCACGGCTCCCTAAATTAGCCTGTTCTCCATCCCCTTCTCACATCCATGCTGGCAAGCGGCTCCTCCCCAACCACGTTCTCCAAAGCGTCCCACTTCCGGTAATTGTGCGGGCGGCGGGTCAACGCGGTGATTAGGACAGGCACGGCAAGGAAAGATCCGGAGAAACAGTGTGAAAACAAGACTTTGAGGCCCAAGGAGTGGGTAGGCGCAGCCAGATTCATGCACTGGTGCCCCCCACGAGCCGGCCTGCCCTGCCGGCTGGGGTGAGGATCACGGGCCTCTCGAAGATAAAGGCCCAGACAGTCAAAACACCGTGCCATCCCCACTGCCTGGGCCCTGACGGTGAGCTGGCGGGGCTGGCCCCCAGTCTGAGCCAGGCGGGAGGGGAAGCCGGGTGTGTCTGCGGGAGACCCAGCCCTTGCAAGAGCTTCCATTCGGCAAGACTCAGTCCCAGCCTCCAGGCACGGGGAGCCCTTGCAGCCAACCTCCAGGGAGCCAGCCCCGTAGTCACTCCTCAGCACCGGGCCTTACCCGACCTGGCCAGGGACTCAGGCCGACCCACGGGTGCCCAGAATATCCACTTCTGCCTGATTAGACAGATTATAAGGAAAGGATGGGGTCTGGCCTCCTGCGTAATCCAGGCTGCCCTTCACTTCCTGCCGGATATGCCGCAGGCCACCGGCCACACCCCACAGGGCTCCTTCCCCTGCTGCAAAGAGGGGTCCCCTCCACCCCACACCAAGCGTTCCTCCAAAGGAGTCTGAAAGTGCTCCTGCCCAGACTTGGGAGAGCGCAGCCGTGGATGAGGGCCACGGGGCTCCCCCTGGGGAGGACGGGGCTGCCAGGAGCAGCCCCCCGGCCCAGCCGCCCGCCAAGCGGCCGTGATCGCGAGTGTGCGTGGGACACAGACACATGTGCTCTCGGACCAACCCAGCTGCTGCTCCTCACAGACCCCCGGGGCTCTGGCGACCCACTGGGACACCTTCTCCAAGGGGCTTCTGAGACCCGAGCCAAGGGAATGTGGTGGGGGAGGCGGTGGGGGGCAACCTCCCCTTGCCCCGTCTCCAGCACTTGCAAGGGGCAGGAAGGGGCTGCTGCAGACAGAAGAGCCCGCCAGCTTTTCCCTCCTTTCTCTCTCCCCATCAGCCCTCCCTTCTCTAACCTGCTCGCTCGCTAGCCCAGGCAATTTGGAGGAAAAACAAAAGGCCCCATCTGTGGGTCCCAGCTGAGGCGTCCCAACCTGGGACAGCCCCGTAGCTCCCTAAACTAAAGCAGGCCTTTCCAGAACAGGAGGGGGTGATGGTGTGAGACGCTGCTGGTCAGAGAAGTACAGTGGAGTTCCCAGTCTGTCCGGCTCCCAGCGGCCAGGAAGGGCGCCTGGGCAGCGGCGGGATTCCGGATGCCGGGTCAGGGCTGTGGGAGCCGAACCTCAGTGTCCAGCCTCCCCTGACTCCAACAAGGACAGGCGCCCCTCTGCACCCTTGTCTCCCTGGGGAGAACCAGCAGCCACTGCCCAACGGTGGGGATGCTCAGAAAACAGACCCCCGCAGGGCCACCCTGAGGCTCCGGACAGACAAGAAAAACGCAATGAGCAACCCCGGGTCCTGTCTCCGTCCCCACCTAGGGAGATGCAGAGCTCACTCTGGGTAATTTTGCCGACAAAATACATAAATACATACGTTCCGCCTTGCCTCTGCCTCCGTTCAAGTTCACGGAGAGACAGAGCGAGCCTCGGCTGACCGGAAGCCTCTCTTAGCAGCGGAGCGAGGGGGAGCTGCTCGGGCACACGTCTCCTGAGCGAGGCAGCGCGCGCCCCAAACCCGGAGCTCGTCCCCCGCCTCGCCGGATCCACCGCTCCCTCCGCGGAAACGGACGGTCGCCGAGAATTCCGGAGGGTGGGGACAGCGCGTCCAAAGCTGCCCTGCGCGCCCCTGGCCACCCCGCCCGGGCCCCCTCCAGCGCCTCCCCCACGCGCGCACCCACACCTCCCCGGCCGGCTGGCCCGAGAAGAGCAGGTGCACCTCCCCCCGCTCGCCCCGGGCCCCCTCCAGCGCTGCCCCCGCGCGCGCACCCACCCACACCTCCCCGGCCACCCGCCCCGGCCCAGAGGCGCCCCCCCGCCAGCCGCCCCAAGCCCCCGCAGGTGCAGCCCCGCCGCGCTCCGGCCGCGACTACACAAACTTGTTCGCGACCGTCTGGGAAGGAGCCCGCCCGCCCCTCGCGCGGGGGTCCCGGAGGGGGTCCGGCGGGGCGCCCCGGAGACAGCACTCACCCCGCGATCGCGGCCGGCTGGGGCGCCCGCCCCGGCGGCCACGCGCCCGCTCCCGGGCGCCGAGCCCGCAGCCCCGCAGCGCCCGGACCCCGGCGCCCCCGCGAGCAGACTGACGCGCCCCGGGGGAAGAGGGCGCCGCCGCCAGGCTCCCGGGGCTGCGGGCGTCCGGGCGGAGCGGGCGGCGCGGGCGGGCGCCGGGCGGGCGGCGCGGGCGGCGGGGGGCGGCGGGCTCTGCACATGCTCACTCGCGCGGCCCGGGGACAGCGGCCGGCCGCCCCGGGTCCTAGAGGCGCCCGCGCCCGCCGCAGCCCGCCGCGTGGGAGGGGGCGCGCTGGGGGCCGGGGCAGCTCCGGGGCTGGCCCGTGAGGCCAGCGCGCCTGGGCAGAGAGAGGGACACGCGTGCGTTGCCCACGCGCGCACACGGCACCCTCGCGCGCACACGCACGGCCCCGCTGGTGTGGTGCACGCAGCCGGCGGGTGCATTGGCGCTCACACCCTTGCACGCGTGTCCACACTGCCACATCACCGAGAGGCACGGGGATGGGGCACCGGCTGATGGAGACACACCGAGTCACTGCTTCTCAGCCCCGCGGACACCCACTGGCGCTCACACCCACCCACACACAGCTCTGTCCCACTCACAGACCGCACGGGACACGGTGACAGGCACACACAGTGTCACACACTTGGTGGTACTCCGGTGCCAACACAGTCAGACACATACTGACTCACCGTCCCATCTGCGCCTGGACACCGACACCCACGTCCTCATGCACACAGACACACGGGCACAGCCACACACAGAGGCACCACAGCACGGACACATCCCGGACCCTTGTCCCCCACCGGCAGGCTCAGGGCAGTTACTACACTGCCCCACACCGACCCTCGGGAACTGACCCACGCCTAGATACAGTCGCCCACGGAAGCAGTGCCACACTCCTGCAGAGAGTCACACAGGGCAGGGACCCAGAGGCACACGTGCACGCGCGTGCATACACACACACACACACACACGCACACACGTGGCAGCAGGCACCGATACAGACACTCGCGTATACAACCACAGGGCTATCCACAGTCCCCCCCTTTGCAAAAGGGCTGGATCCAACCCCAAGGATTTCCCCTCCAAGTGTCTCCCCTGCCCCTGCTCCTCAGAAACCCCCAAGCCACAGCAGCACCCCTGCGGGTGCATGGGGGGGCTTTCCTCACCCAGGACTGGCTGCTGAGATGCTCCCTGAGGCTGAGTAGCAGCAGAGGCTGCGGGAGCAGGTGGCTGTGGTTCGGCTCTGACCCCGGCTTCCTGAAAGGGAGTTTCGTGCGTCTCACGACCGCTAGGGGCAGAGCTGCTTGGCGAGACTCAGAGGAACGGCTTTTCAACAGGTGCAGGGCGGGCAAGGAAGGGATTGGACTGGGACTCGTCGGAGCCCCGTTGTGTGAAGGACAGCCTGGTGGCACCAGAGCGGAAAGGGCTGGCTTGAGGGGACACGTGCAAGCCCCATACTTAGAACAGAGTCGGTCCCCTCTGGAGCTGTGGGCGTGCTGGGTGAGAGGGTACCGGGGTGAGAAACGCCCACAGCTGTCCCGGTGTCCCTGGCTTGGCAGAAGAGCCCCTGTGCGCGTCCCTTACAGACTGTGAGTGTTTGCACGGGGCTCACGTAGGTGACGCTGGCCCAGCTGCCTCCTGCCCTTTATCTCACTGGAGACACACAGTAAGGCAGGGGCTGCCTTCCTGTGCCACCTTCCAGAGGAAGTGGACGAATGCCCGACGGGCACAGTGCGAGGAGCCCAGGAGCTCTTCCGGGAGGGCACGTGGGAGAGCACTCAAGCTGGGAAGGCCGTGTGCTTCTGCAAGGGTGGAGAGTTGCCTCGGGAAAGAGAAAGGTCAGCTGGGCATCTGTGCCTTTTTGTGTGCCCAGTGCAGTGCCACACGGCACCTGCTGTGAAAAGCCCTCCAGGGGCACGGGAGAGAGGTAAGAGCAGCTGCGGTCTCCGGGAGAGACACGCAGGAGGAGGGAGACGGCAGAATCCAGGAAGTGCTGGGAAGGGCTTGGAGACGGGTGCGGGCCGCCGGTAAGGTATACGGAGGGTCAGGGTTGGGACGAAGCCCTCCTCTGCAGCAGCGGTGACCCGTAAGAGGACCTAAGGAGGCCTCCTGGACTAGGCCTGACAGCGAAGCCACTCCCAGCCCCCATCGAGCTCTGCCTCACAGCTGTCCCGTCAGCACAGCTGGGACTGCTGGACCGCTGTCCCCATGTCATCTTCATCCATAATCCAGAAGGTTCGCTAACACCTTGGCGGTCTCACAGTGGGACTGACATGTCCAGTTACCACTGACCGTCGACTAGCCACCTCCCACTCCCTTGCAGGTCTGGAGTGAGAAACCAGACCCTCTGCTCCCACTCCAGTCCTGCCTCTGTGTCTGTCTCTTGACGCCATCTGCTTCTCTCTTTCTGGATCAGTGATTGGATTCCAAGTAGATACATTGTCTCCTAACTGCACCTCGGTCACTGGTTTGCCCACCCATCCTTCCTCCTTCCTTCCTCCTTCCTTTCACTTATCACTGAGCAAAGCACCCATTGCATTAGATTTTGTGTTGAACTCAGAAGACTCTTTGATCAGAAAAAGCAGTCCCTCCAGGGAGTGTCCAGAGTGGAGCCCTGGGCAAGGAAACACGCCAGAAGTGAGAACGTACCACAAACAAGGAGCCCTACTGCACCCGCTGAGGGGCTTGTAGCTTCAAGCCTGTCGCCACTCGGCCAAAACCATTCCTCTGCTGTGGGAAGGCAAGCAGCTGGGTATGCATATGTGGGCATGACACTGAAAGTTTAGAGGAATTCAGGGAAGGCTTCATGGAGGAGGTGACATTTCAGCAGACTCTTTAAGGGGAAGTAGGCATGACCTGAGTTCCAGGGAGCAGGCGCCATTCCAAGCAGGGGAGTTGTCCTGCGTGAGGGTAGGGAGGTGAGAAACACGTGGTATGTTGGAGGAGTTCCCAGTAAACTCGATGTGGCTGGGGTAAGGTTGGCGGTGGCTGCAGAGGAGACCGGCCAGCCTCATTCAGGTCGCTGAGTCCCGTGAGCACGCAGGGCTGCAGACCCAGCCCGCGCCCTCACCATGGCCCTGCTCCTCTGCAGGCGACCACCTGGCCCTCCACCTCAGGAAACACCCAGTAAAGTGTGGGCCGTCAGCCTCCGTTTCTGCCCTTCATCGACGGAGACAGCCTGGTGGTCACGGGCCGCAAGGTGAGCAGCCTGGGCAGGGGCTCGGGTCCCAGCTCGGCACCTCCCCTCCCACCTGGGGCAAGTCACCATCTCTCTGAGCGTCACCGTCTTTGCCTACGAAACAGAGACAACGCGGGCTGTCACAAGGCTCGATAAAATGCGTGTGGCAGGTGCAGTGCGCAGCCTGCTGTGGAAATATCACACAACACATCCCAGCAAATATTGTGTACAGCACTATCTCCCCAACTCCTATGATCCAGAAACGCCACCTGTGGGTGGTTTCTGGACCGCCACCCCCCACCCCCAACCAGCGACGCCGCCCTGACGTGGCTCACCGACCAGCTCCCGGGCTGCAGAAAATGCATCACGCCATCGTGCCCCAGGGCACGCGTGTTTTTGTCTCTCGTCTCCTTCCGGACCGTCACAGGCCCCCACACCTGGGGTGCCAGCCACCGCACAGCCAGGGAACTGTCCGTCTCGTTCACAGCTCTGTCCTTGGGCTCCAGCTTAATTCCTGGCACATAGACACGCTCACTAAATATTTATTAAATAAATAATTGATTGATTTTTTAAAAATGCAATAAGTCTAGCATGACATATTTTTTAATGAATCTGAGCGGGTCCCCAGTGGTTGGCTATGGAGCTTCCCAGGAATTCAGAGATGGCTCCTGCCCCCTCAGGCCATAGGCTCCTGCATCCAGCCCTCCCGCAGTCATCTGGGGGATTCAGCTGGCCACCAGCGAGACCCCGCGTTGGGGAGAGTATGAAGGGTTCACGGAGCTGGTCCCCTGCCATCGGCCTCGGTGGGATGATGGGGCACCAGCGCCCAGCCACCTGCTTCCAAGCAACCTCCTGCTCTAACCACGGAGCCCTCGGCTGCTGGCCCACAGGCTTCCCTGCTCCCCACCCAGAGTGGCCTGGGAAGGCTGCCTTGTGCTCCCGTGGGGGGTCTTCTGGAGACATGTCTGTTAGAAGGGGTCACGATGGGGTGATGCCTTCTCTGCGGCCCAGGGAGCTGGCCAGCGAGGTGGGTGCCGGGACGTCAGGGTGGCCTTGCTGAGCAGAGGGTGTCCAGAAAGCACCCACAGGTGGCATTTCCAAATCATAAAAGTGTGGGAGGCCCAATATCCAGCCTGGGGCCCACCAGGTTCTGAGGAATGTCACTCCCACGTGAGTGGAGCTCTTGAGGGCACGACCCTGGCCCACTGGGCCCCCCCAGACTGTGGTTGAGTAGAAGTCCGGATGGGGAGACACAGTGGCCAGAGCAGGAGGGTCAGGGCTGTGCCTGTGACCCTTCCCCTGCTCACTGCCCAGACAGTGCCATGGGACCTCTGTCCCCCGCCAGCCCCTGGAGGGGAGGACGCCCAGGAGCTGGGCACCTCACTAGGCTGTCGTCCCTGCAAACCTGCAATGCGTATCTGCCACATTCCTGTCCTCTACGACCCTTCCCGAGGGGCATGCATAGCGGACCCTCTTCCATCCAGAGAAGCTTCTGGCTTCCTTCCCCGGCAGCCGCCTCACATCCACACACACGTGCCATCCCCCATCTCAGGTAGAAGGGACTTTCATGAGGACACTGTTGAGTCCCAGAGGATGTGGCTGATGTCACCGGCAGTGCCCAGGGGACTCAGAAAGGACAGGGGAGGAGGGCCGCCTCTCCGAGGGATCTGTGGCTGCATGGAGGGACCTGGGGACAGGGAGAGGGGAGAGCTGCTTCACGTAGGGCAGGGCAGGGCAAGCCCACCGGGTGAAGAGCTCCCCGTGTTCTAGTTCCTTCTGTTCCCTTCCTGTGTGGTCCCACAGAGGACCCGAGGCAGGACCTTCTGCTAAGGAGGAGCAGAAACGCAGGGCTGAGGCTCTGGCCCGGCGGCTCTGCTCACCCCCACCCCCCAGCCTCGGTCTACCCATCTGGAGAGTGGGGATGAGGAGGAGGAAGGGAGATGGGCCCGTGCCCCGACCCTGTGTGTGGAACCTTTGCATTTATGTCCTCATCTGGGTGCCCGTTGGGTCCGTGTCTGCTTCTAACACTAGACCCTGACTCCCGGACAGGGCTGAGGGTCGCGGGTGCCATTCGCTGGAAACTGGGAGGTGCCCACCATCCTCTGTGCATGGGGCGCCAGAAGGAGTCTGTCCACTAAGGGGAAGGAGAATACCTGCATAGCTCACACACGGCGGCCGACCCCCTGCACTGGCTCAGAGGAGCGGGAATGGGGATGGAGGGTGCTGGCGCAGGGGTGGGAGAGAGGTGGTCTGGGGTCCCGGACCGTGCTGGCAGCTGGTTCTGGACGCATGTGCCCCTGGATGGCTCAGGGAGGCTGAGAAGTCCCTGGGCTGGCAGGTGAGCAGGGACAGGATGCCCACAGCCGTCTGACCTCTGTCCGGGGCTGCTGGAAGCTCTCCTCCAGGGGCTGGAAATGGGATGTGGGCAGGGAAGGGGGCAGGAGTCCTGCCCCACAAGACCACAGTCCCCAGACCAGCCTCTGGTCATGGCTGCTGCTGTGGGGGCTTGGGGCTCTCTCGCCGTGGTTCTGTGTGTATGAGTTTGACCCACAGAATCTCAGGCCAAGATTAAGACAGTTTTCCCCGGCCTCCGACTCCCCTCGGACTCCCTAGGAGAGCCCCACGCACATCCTCACCCAGATATCAGTCTGACCCCCGCCTGCCATGGAGGGAGCAGTGGCCAGGCTCAGATGTGTGTCAGGGTCCCCACCCTATCTCCGTTCAGCTCCTCCCAAGCTCTAGGGAGCCACGAGAAGGAAAGTGACAGCGAGTGCCTGGAGCCACTAGAGCCATGCCACCTCGATTTCCAGGCGGACGAGGAGGCCCAGGCCCCTCACTGGCCTGCCTCCCCCACTCCCTCCCCAAGGGGCAGGACCCCAGAGGGGTACAGCCACAGTCGCCCCCACGCCCTCGCTCTCCCCCATCACTAGGGCTGTCTCCTTGGAAGAATCTACCTCTCTCCAGCGTCGTAGAGATAACCTCTCCAAGTTCCGCTCCTAATAGCTCCCAACAGTCCTGCGGATGGCCTCCAGGGAATAATGAATTACTCCATCTGTGTTCAGTTTCTTTGTTTCCTTCTGGTTTTTGTTTGTTTGTTTTGTTTTTTTGCCAACAAATTGGGGGTTCTCCGACCACCACATCTTCCCAACAGCACAGACAGTGTCCTGTTTGTTGCACAACAGACTTCCAGGGGAATATTTTCTGAGGGAAAAGGTGGAGAAAAATAATCTCATCCTAAAATGTGGGTCTTTACATTCTCTAAAATGTAGCCCTGGCCAAGTCCCCTTTCCTTGGGATCCCGCGAGGTCTTACAAGGGGGGGACTCAGGAGCCACAGCTGGCTTGATCCAGCCAGACCTGCTACCCACCTTGTTCCAGCCTCATCCAGAATGTGACCAAGCATCAACCCCCCAGGTTAAATTCTCCGACTCCCTCAAGCTGGGTCAGGTGCCTCCATGGACACACGCAGGCATGCCCCCACTAGCATGAACACACATTCGTACAGTTTTGTCTGTGTGTGTGCTGTGATCCTATAACTGGGGTTGCGTTCTTATCAGTGTCAGGTTCCTCCAACAGTCCCGGCTCCCAGCAAGGGCCTAACGAGCCCACCTAGGAGTGGGGAGGTCCTGGCTCTGCCCAGACCCTTTTTGGGGTCGCAGAGGGGGACCCTGCAGCCAGGGGGCGGTGGCCGTGGCCCGGCCTGGGTGGGCCAGGCCCGGAGTGTCAGGCAGAAGGCCGGGAGGCCAGTCTGGAGCCCCCACTGCAGCTGGGAGGCTTATTTACGATGCTTTTAGCTCCAAGCAGACCCATTTCCGAACTCCTCTCTGAGATATAAATTATCCTAAAGGGCTGATTTGTGTCGCTGTGGTTGGACAATGCCTGACCAGAAAGCACTCCTGCCTCTCCGCAGTTTCCATCCAGGGAGAGCTGCGGGTTTTTTTCTCCCTTATTGAGCACTTCAGAAAGGGGGCTGAAAACCTTCAATGGGTTTCGTTTTTAGGGAAAGCAATTTTGGCTTATTAGGCACTGCCGGCTTCAGAAATATGCTCACTAATGACTTCTATTTAAATATTTTCCTCCAGCTGAGACTTTTTCAAAAATACCGTGTTAATGGATTCAGCATCCCCTAAATGGGTGCTTCCCCAGCTCGGCCTCTGAACTTTCTTGGCTGGATCGAATACACAGTCAGGAGGTCACAAGCAGCCAGCGACACGACAAGCCCACAGAGTTCGCCGTGGAAACGACGGGTTTCCTTGTTGCACTCTCCGCCATCGGCACAGACTCAGAGGGAATCGCCCGTCCCTCGGAACACAAGCCAACCCTGCAGCCTTGCACAAAAGGCCCAGCCGGCCCTCAGTGGGGCCACAATGTCCCCCACACTCCCCACTGAACCCTGGGCTGGAAAGGGTGGTGCGGCGGCCCGGGGTTCCAGGCTGCCTGGCTTCTGAGTCACTCGGCTGTGGGCAAACCACGCGGCCCTGGTGGGCTCCATTTTCCATCTGAGAAATGGGATGACGCCGGCCTGTTTCCCAGCACCCCCACCCCCACCCCGGGGTTAACCAGCAGACCCTCCGGGAGCACTTGGGAGAATGTCTGGTATTATTTGCCCATGTTTGTTGCCGCCGGTCCTCCTCCGAGATGGGAATTTAACATGATCCTCTGCTAAGCTTGCCCTCCCTGGAGGCGTGGCATCCCCTGACCCTGGCTTCCAGGACGCCCCTCTTGTCCGACACACACCCAAGTCAGCTCAGCACAATCGCAGTCAACTCCTCTCTATGCCAGCGTCAGAAGCCCGCTCAGGCTAGCTCAGGCTGAAAGAGGGTCTGGTTGTGAGAACGTGGGGGCATCCTGCAGAACCCCAAGATTAAGACAGTAGCACAGTCTCAGTGGGGCCTGGAATCAAACCTAGAAATGCAGGAAGATCCCACTTAACTCCTGCTTTTATGTGAGAAAAGGCCTCCTTCCCTTTTCTCCTTCTTGGACCCTCGGTCTCTTTTTCTATCTCTCTGCAGACCAGCATCTTCTTCAACTCAGCCACAGGGTAAAAAAGTATTTCCTCCCCTTTAGCTTTTCGTGATGGTTCTAGCCATGGCAAGCCTCGCGATTCAGTTCCAAGGCTCTGCAGATGGGGGTCTGACCAGGCCCTCCAGGGTCAGGTGCTGGTCAGTGGAGCCCAGACTACAAGGATGACCTTATGTTCCCAGCACCTTGATCCCACCATGCCTGTCTTCCACACGGTCTGTGTTTCCCTCGAAGGTCATAAGGACCCCTCGAGGACCACACATTTCCCATCTTCACCTTCTCTGGTACCCAGTCCAGTGACTGGAACGTAAATTTTATTGCAGAAAGGAAGGCGTGAATGATGGAGGAGTGGCTTGCATTTCCAGCCTGGATCATCATGCAACCTCCAGCAGGTGGTTCCTCGGAAGGGCGCTAGGAGGCCCACCTGGCCCCTGGTTCCACACACCCGGGCAGGGTTGCCTGGCCCTCAGCTGCCTCCAGAATGGGCTGCTTCCCGCTCCTGCTGGCACCCAAGCGAAGCAGGGTTCCGCCTTCCTGAATATGCAGCGAGTGGCTCCAGGGTCTGAGTTGATTTCTGCGAGAGGGAAGCTGCTCACTCAACAGAACCCACACACCCGGGAATTATTAAAGGAGCAGAATTAAATTCTCGGGGGTCGAAAGTCCAAGAACAGCGGAAACACGGCATTCCCAGCAGAACCTTAGCTTAACTGCCGCCGTCAAACTTGCCAGAGGCACAGAGACACTCCTGAATTATTGACTTGGGTCCCACCACGGAAGGGAGGAGCAGCCCCTGTGCCGTGGCCGTGACCTCGCGAGCTGAGGGTTTGGTTAATTAGCTGTTGGTTACCGGGCTGCCCTGGGTTGCGGCCGTACCGTGGGTTTCACGGACAGTCCTTTGTTGGGTGTCACGTCTTCTCTCAGCAGACACTCACCTTCCGGGGACGAGGGCGGGCGGGAGCATCAAGGCGCACTTCCTCCTCCGGGGTCTACGCACAGTGGCTTCCCCGGTATCGCCCGAGCTCGGAAGCCACCGACGTGTCCTTCAGGGGCTGGGCAGCTGCACGGATGAGGATGTGCTCTCAGGCATGAGACGACACAGAGGGGCCCCAAGTGTGTATAGCAGCCAGTCCGAGGAGGCCCCTCACGGGAACCGTGGCCTCAGCGTGGCACCGTGGCTGCATGGGTTCTTCTGCGGTGACACTGCCCCGCCCGTGTGAGACTGAGTTTGGCCGTGTCGCGGAGGCTGCTCGCACAGGCACGGCGGCCTCACAGCACCACTCAGCCTGACTCTGAGCGGCACGCGTCCATGTCAAGCACATGGTGGGTTCGGTCCACTTAGGACAAACCGGACCCATCTGTCAGAGAACGCTCCGGAAACCCAGGGCCTGACTGCTACCAGGCCCGAGCTGGCTCGAGGGCTCCTCTCACGAGCCCACTCTGCTGGCTCCTTCCCCACATCGGAGGCCACGCTCCATAAACCCTCTCGCCTCCTGGGAAAGCTGGCCCAGGCCTCTGGGTGTCTGTGGCTTTCCTCTTCCTTGCATCGCAGAAGAAACCGGGAGGGCCTCGGACGCCCGTGTGCCCCCGTCTAGAAGGCAGGCACTGCGAGGGCAGGGACTAGCATTTCATCTCTGAGGCCAGCACGGAGCCTGGTGCCCATCGGGGACTGAAGCATGTTTCCCCAATAAGCCAGTGACGGGAGAACAGGAACGCACGAGGGACCGAGGGTGCAGGAGAGACAGACAGACGACGGGGCGTGGCCGGGGCAGGTGAACACGGCCAGACAGGAGCTCCGCCCACCCTGGCCACCAAGACAGCCAACGGCTTCCTGAGCCACAGCACGTCCCACCTCCTCTGAGGTCCCCCAGGATCACGGGTCCCCTCCGCACGGTTGGCAGTGGCAGCACCAGGACTGGGGCAGTGAGCGCCCCATCGGACATTTGGCAAAGCAGCGTGGGGGCCAGGGAAGGGTTAGAGAACTAGGCTCTGGGTCCCTGGGAGACGGAAGGTCCCACGGGTGAGAGGCCACCAGGGGGAAGGGGGGCAGAGGGAGGCGCTGCCTTCGGGCCCCAGGACTCTGTCCCTGCAGGCACAGAATGGATTCCGTGCCTGCCCCCGGGGCTCGGAGTCCAAGGGCCTGGGCTGGCACCGGCCGGACCATCTGTGTACGATGCACAAGGGCCTGAGGGCCGCCCAGGTGACACAGGACATGCCCTCCTTCCCGCGGACACTGAGGGTCGGTGGAATTGGTGTGCAAAGCGCCTAACACAGCACCTGCCTGGTGCCCGGAGAGCTGAGGGGTGTGACCGCATGCGATAGGGACTTGGTCTCCCCGATCCCTCGAGGGTTTTGGGGGGCCCTATCGCTTACCACCCTCCACACCATTTCGGTCATTCGGGCTCCCTGTGGCAAACACCTGCCGGCTCCCACCCACGTGAGACACAGCCCCGGAGACTTTGGGTAACCATGGCAACGGCCTCCCGAGCAGGATGACTGCGACTTTATCCGAAAGTTCTCTCTCCCTGCGCTTCTGGGTGCCCCAGAGTCTATGGAATGTGGACGCGTGGTTTGTGACCCGTTGGAGCTGAGTCTTTCCCAGTAGGAACGTTTCCTCCGCTCAGTAATGCAGCTGGTGGGGAAGGGCCTGGAGGTCCCTCCCTCCACAGTCCACTCCGTGGGGCAAGGCATTCCGGGCCTGTCCGTGTCCTGGGTCCCCTTCAGCAGCTGCATCCACATCGGCCGGGGCTGCAGGGATCAGGGGATCGCTCGGGTCCACGGCTGAGCCTCACGGGAGACGTCTGATTCCCTGTGTGGAGGGCGTCAGGGGTATGAGGCCATCCGCCCCACACAGCATCTGCATGAAGACATGCTCCAGGACGAATGAGTCAATGAACTAATGGCTCGATGTGTCTCTCTGGAAGCTCAAATGAAAGAATGACTTTGGAAGTGTGTGACAAGCACACAGGGCTGCCGACGGGTTTAACAAGGAAAGCAGCTCAGTCCACACTCCCTGAGCCCTGCCTCAGAGACCTCCCGTCCTCACAGGGAGACCCCACCCCAGTTTCCAGCGGGGGGCCTGCTCCCTGGCTCTGACCCGCACCTTTCTATCCTGGACCTGCAGGGCTCAGACAGGAAAGCCTCCTCCTCCAGGCAGGGCTCAGACAGGAAAGCCTCCTCCTCCAGAGACCAGTGAGGCGGGAAGCACACATCAACCACAGGGTCACAGCTCACTCCACCGGTCACCATCAGGGGGATAAAATCCTGGGGTTTCGTCCATGAGTTAACTTGCCCCAGCAAATGGCCCATCACCCCTCGGGCTTGAAGACTGCACGGAGGCCATCTGCTTCTCCAAGGGTTCGGGGGGGGGGGGTGGCATGTCCTTGGCTGGCCAGGGAGAAAACGGAGGCGCAGGGGTTGTGGGGGCAGGCTGATTCCCGCTGGCTCTGGCAGCGCAGAGGGGATGCTGTGTGCAGCAGACAGGCCCCCCGGCAGGCCTGCGGCATCCAACATGATGCTGGGACAGAGTCCCTCGATCTAGTTAGCACCTGCTGGCCGCCGCAGGCCAGCCATGGGGGAAGGGACACGGCTCAGAGCTGAAGGCATGGCTGCCTCGTGGTGGGAGCAGGGGGCCGTGGCTGCTGGAGCGTCCCACAAGGCCCAGGGTCAGGGAGCAAGAGTGTGGCCCGGCCAGGGCCCAGCTCCTCTCCGGCCTCCATCTGGAGCCCCATTGGGCTCTGGCTCGCCCGCCCAGGGTGCCGCCACAGGGCAGTAGAGGAGAGCGGGCTGGGGTGGCTGGACAAGGCGGACGGGAGCTGCCCTGCCCCCAGCGCATCACGGTGGCGGGTGGGCTCTTTGGGCCGTCTCCCTGGTGCAGACTCTTCCTGGCGGATTGTTGGGACAAAGGCCAGAGAAGGCCGCAGGCGGGTCCTGTCCCTGGACCTGGCAGGCGGCTCCCTCCCCAGGGCTCGGCCTGGAGCCTGCATTAGCAGAGCCTGGGAGGGGGGTGCTGCACGTCTGGTCTGGTGAGTCCCAGGGAGGGGCCGGGCACCTGGGCACCAAGTTCTGGCCAGATGGGAGTCTAGACCTGGATCCCGTGGCCGCCGCCTTGAGAGGGACCCCTTCTCCCGGCCCACTCCGTGAGGACGGCGTGGACGCCCAGGCCCGGCCCCGAGCAGGCGTCCAGTAAGGCCGCACTCCGCGTGTGAGCGACGCGGCCGGGAGTGCGCTCTGGGGCTGGCAGGGAAGGCCGCCCTCCTGGTGTTACCGCTGACGCCGTGTTTACAATCCGCCGGTCGGTACTGTAAACGCTCCAGAAAGGTCAGGCCTCCCGCGCCCGCGGCAGGGAAATCGGCGCCCAGCGACTCCGGCCACATGAGTGGACATAGCTGTTTGACCCTGGAAATCTGGCAAGGGTGCACCGTGCAGGATCCCCGGGGGCTCGGTCAGTGCCCCTTTCCCCACGTCGTGGCCCCTGGACGTGGCTGCTCGAAGGACCCGCGACTCTCTAGTTAAGTCACATTTGCTCACCGCCCAGCAGTGCAAGCCCCACACCCGACGCCTGGCCACCTATTCCATCTCGTGTCCCCCACGTGGTGTCCGGAAACTGGCCGCTGGCCGCCGGCTCTGCTCCGGCGCCCAGACCCACAAAGCCACCTTTATCTTGCCCCCAAATCATCTCCATCGGGCTGGATGTGTCCTTGTCCGCACAGTCACTAGCCCCAGTGCCCATAGTGACCCTTTTAAAATGTGAGGGGAGACCCATCACTGTTCTGCTCAAACCCTCCCGTGGCCGCCCCATGCGGGTCCAAGTGAAGGATGAAGACAGGATCGCGTCGCTGTCCCGCCCTCCCTGCATGGTTCTCCCCACCGGCCGCCCTATCCCCGGGCTCACGGGCTCCCCGCTGGGAGCCTCCGTCTCCTCATCAGCAAAACGGGCATAAAAATGTCTATCTCGCAAGGTACCAGTAAGAATTGAATTAAATGGGCTACCACGTGCTGGCTATCCGCCAACAGCAGCCCCCCAGCCCAGCTCTCCGCACCCCAGCTCCCCCGTCCACGTACCTGGACCGCCGCCAATGCTCGGGGCTTCTTGCAAGGATCACACGTCTGCAGGCAGACGGGGACTGTGTTCCACCTGCCAACGTCGCCCAAGGGTTCCCGCCCCGTCGTGCCCGCAGCCTCTGACTGCATTCGCTGGCCTGACCGCCCGCCCCTCCTGCCCCTCCCTCCACACGCGCTCAGTCTGTTACCCCAGAACGACTTGGCCTGTGAGCCCGGGGGTGCAGGGGGGCAGCCCCGCGGCAGGGGGCTGCCGCTCCCCACCCCTCCCTGCCCATGCGGGTGCTCTGTCAACGCTGCCTGAAGTGGATCCCGTCCAAGCATCCGGGCGAGCAGCCCCAGCCCTCAACTCCTCCCGGACCAGATGCCTCCCTGCTTCTCTGGGTGGGAAGTGATGGAGACAAGGGCCATATATGCCCAGAGAAAAGAAGGCAGTTCAGGACGTTAGCAATAAATGCAGCTCTGGGTTATGTCCCGTCTGGGGAGGAAGGGGCCTCTGGACAGACTCACAGCTAGCCGGCAGAGTGTCGCCATCACGCTTGATAAAGATGTGCGAGGTCTCGTCAGATCCCTTACAAGGTGCCCCCCTGCCCGCCAAGGCTCCCCCGACTGCTGTGCCCAGCCGGCTCAAAGCCCCAGCCCCTCACGGTCTCCAACGGGGCCTTCGCCCTGCCTTTCCCCTCGCTGCCCAGGGGCTCCAGGTCACCGGCGTGTCCCACCACCCCCTCTCCGCCCACCTCCCAGGCCCTGCATCCCCAGCCTGGTACCGTCTCCCTGCTCCCCAGGCAGCCTCCATCCCTCCACTGGCCATGCTGGGATCGTTCTGGAATACACACCTGAAACACCCTGCCCTCCTTTGCCCTTGGAAAACTCTTACTCTCCCTTCAAAACCCAGGCTCTGTGTTACCTCGTCTCTAAAGCCGTTCGCTGGCCTTTCTGAACAGAGACCTGCTCCGTAACTCCCGCGTCTCTGTCGTGGACACTCACCAGATGCCCAGGCTCGTTCCCACGTGCCTCTCTCTCCTCCCATGAGCCTGGGAAGAACCCAGACGATGGTCAAGGACTTCGCTGCATCTCCGGAGCCAGTGGGTGTGAGAGGCTGGAGGGAAGGAAGGGGGCCAGAGCCCCCCATGAGTATCTTGTCGCCACTCCGACTCCCTGGCTTGGGGGTTCCACCCGTAAGGGGACTCCTCCTCATGCGTGTGCCAGGAAACCAGATGCACCCGGAGGAACCTGGCGGGAGACGGGGCACCAGTCCGTGACTGGGCCTGCCGGGGCTTACCCTGAGCAGGGCGGAGGCGCCCAGCCTTGCCCACCCACCCATGGCCCGAGTCAGGCAACCCACCAGGCCATGAGCCCCGTGAGGCTAGGATTGGGAGGCCTGGGTCACGCGGCGCGGCACCTGGCCTGCCTGGGACAGACATAGGTCTCGGGAGCCCATCCCTGCCCAGTTCTCAACACCAACCACCCTGCACTCTGCTCTTCAAATTAGGCTGATTCCCGGGGCCCTGAGGTCCATCCACCTCCCTGCAGTGACTCTCGCTCTGGGCAGGTGATGTGCAGTCCTCGATGCCCACAGCAGGCACGGGCAGCGGCTCCGTGTCCCATCTGGGGCCTGACGCTCCCCAGCTCCGGCCTGGGCTCCGGGCACTGGATTTCCAGAGCGTGTCGTCAAGGACAAACGGAGCACAATTCTTGGAGGATTAGCTCCGGGGAACAGGTTTTCAGGAGAGTCTGATGGTCTTCCTTATCCTTCCAACATCTCCCTGACACAGACGACGTGTCCGTAATATGTGAGCTCCAGAAAACGTCACAGCAAATATGCTCATGCCGCGTGAGGAGGGCTACGGCGAGAGAGTGCGAGGGGGCATGGATTCGCCAGAGCCGGAGCGCCGGGGGGTGGGGACGAGGGTCTGGAGGCCTCGTGACAGCAGGACACATCCATGTACGCACGCTCATGTAGATCCCACATTGGCGTCTCCTGACTCCCTGCCCTCGGCCCCCGGCAGCCAGCCCTCAGGAGCCCCCTTGCTGGAAGGTGCTGGAATCCTGCATGTGGCCCCCGTCCCCAGGGACTGTGGGGGGAGAGAACACGAGACTTCCCAGAGGGTCACGCTCTGAACCAGCAAACCTCACACTTGGGAGCTGGCCCCGAGGACATAAGGGTCGTACAAAACGACACAGTGGCATGGGGAGGGGCGATCAGAGGGAGGAGGGGGCTTCAAGGGCAGTGAAAACACTCTGTATGACATGTGTCCTCCCGTGTTCGCCCAAAGCAGGGCATGTACAATGCCCAAGTGAGCCCCAACAGGCCTATTACCTCCTGAGAGTGATTGCGACGCGTCGGTGCAGGCTCACGACCTCCAGTGAGGGGGACGGAGGGAGGCTCTGTGTGTGCAGGAAACCCTGAACCTCCTCCCGGTTTTTCTGTGAACCCAAGACTGCCCTGAAAAAGGACGTATGTGTATATGGTTAACGGCAAAAAAGTAAGCTCGTCAAACGTCATCAACAATAGCAAATGAGACGTCGAGAACTTCCAGGGGCCTCAGGAGTTGGGGGCACGAAACTGGAACTCGGGCTACAACGACGTCACAAGCACCCCAGGTCTCAGTCCAGGCCGCATCGAAGGACAAACGGGTAACCCGAACAGACCCAGCTTCTAAGCGCTCGAGCAGGTTCAAACGGCCACGCGGGCAGAAGACAGGAGAAGGGTCCATTGTCATCCCAGTAAATGAGAAAATGGGTATGGAACTCCGTGTCCACGCTGATAAAGAAAGGATCCAAAGACACTCCTGGGCCTGATAAATTGATGGCCAATATTACACTTAATAACGACACAGTACACGCTTTTCCCCGGAGTTTGGGAACAACTTGCTGTCAACAATGCTATTCTGTGAGGAGGTCCTCACGAGGGCAACGAGGAAGGAAAATGTTCCTAAATGTAGGGATTAGAAAGAAAAATACCAGCCCATCGTTTCCCACCAATGACGTGATTGCATACTTAGGAAAACGGAGAGAATCCACAGAAAAATTATTACAGCAAACACGTGAATGTACCAGATCGTTAGGCACAAGGTCAATATAAAGAAATCAATCACGCCTGCATATGCCACGAGTAGGAGATGAGAAAGTGTTCACGTCTACCATTTGTAATGGCGTAAAAAACAAATACATATATACAAAAACCCAACAGAAAACCGGAGAGACCTGTGCTCTAAAAACCACAACTACAAACTACAAAACATGATCGACATAAATTCATCAAGACCTAAATAAACGAGGGGACGTACCACACGTATGGGCCAGAAGACTCAAAACTATGAAGACACCGATTTTCCCCCAAATTGATTTGCAGATTCAACATAACACCAACAAAATTCCCAGGAAGTACTGCCGGTGTATGGGAAAAGTCTACTCCAAAATTCATACAGAATTAACAGTGCCGAGAACATACGAGATGATCTTTATGCTCTCAGGCCTCAAGATTTTTAAAACAAAAGTGCAGGCATTAAGACGGGGCGGTGTCAGTGCCAGGATGAGCAAGTAGAGAGAGTGCGGCAAGCGGGGATGGGAAAGAGATTTTCGACACTAATTGACGCGGGACTGACCCAGGCATGCGAGAACTCCTGCAAAACCACAGGAGACGGAGACTAGGAAACCGGGCAAACTATTCGAGCAGGAGCTTTACAACGAGGTTATCTAGGGGTCCCTGGGTGGCTCAGGGGTTGAATGTCTGAATCTTCACTTTTAATCAGGTCTTGATCTCAGGGCTGGGAGATCGAGACCCGAGACGGGCTCCACGCTGGGCATGGACCCTGCCTTTAAAAACTGAGGACATTAAATGACCAATAAGCTGAAAATCACTCAAGGTCTTTGGTCACCGGGGAAGCCCATTAGCACCACGGTCCACTCCAGGTCCAAGAGAAGGAGGCGTGAGATCCTGACGAAGACACGGAGGGGCGGGGTGAGCTTGGGTCACTTGCGGGAGTGCAGGTTTGTGCAACCAGCTGAGGAAAGCGTTTGGAGGACCTTCCGAGTTGAGAAGGTGTGGACGCGCTTAGCACAACTTTCCCCTGTGGGCATCTGGCCAGCGGACGTGTCCCCCGACCACACTAGCAGATACAACCCATGAGGGGCAAACGTCACACGCAGTCCTGAAGCCCACTAAAACAGGTACGTACTGTCCTGTGCGTCCTGCCGGGTAAGGAAACCGCAGCATATGCACAACGGGAGGCAGTAACTCATAAGGAAAGAGACACGCCGCGGCCATTCGCGGAAACGCTGGAGACGTCCAGAAGCCGGGCAGAGCGCCGGACGCGAAACACGTTCTCCTGGGCTCACACGAGCTGCTGGGGGCCTGCGGCGGAGGTGCTGTGGACACGCTCTCCACGGGAAATCGAGCACAAACGCTCCGTGATGTGCCTTTCTGAAGACACGCTGGACATATGAATTAAAGAAAATACTGAACTGATCTGGACGGGAGGCAAACGAGCAAGGCGTGGTAGCAGGAAGGTCCCAGCTGGTCCCAGGGCTGGTGCTGATGCCGGGAGCTCAGGCTGCGCAGGGAGGGAAAGTTGTGGGAAGAGGCTGGAGCGTCCCCCAGCTTCTCCTCCACATTCTAGGAGACACGATCGTCCGTCAGTCTCTTACGCCACTGGGCTTACACGGCAGACCCTCGGTCACGCGTTCCTCAGTGGGAATAAACATGGGCGTCCCAGTGAATTAAGGATGAGCTCGTCATCTCAGGCGTTGGGAGGGTGGCTTCTTGTTTCCGGCTTCCTTGACTGTGTGTCTCACCACCGTGTCGTCCCAACGCAGCCACCGCTGGAGAGGAACAGCTTGTCAGGTTAGGATCTGACCGCTCACCGGGTAGACTGCAAACCCTTCCACCCATGAAAGCAGCGAGCGCTGTGCTCCGGGACCCCAGCCCTGGCCATCCTGCGGCCGGGGGGGTCGGACACTCAGTCCCATGATAGTGACACACGCCAGGCACACACGGAGTGGCTGGGTAGTCAGAGGGGACAGAGATCGGCGTCTTCCTGATCGCCAGTCCCTCCCCGCCCCAGAAGACCCCCTTCCTGGGATGACTTCTGAGTCAAGTACATCCTGGTTCACGCGCACACCCCGGCACCATCCTCCTTTCCTGCTCCTGAAGGAGGCTCCCAGCAAGAAACGGGACGGGGCAGAGTCCCACCTGTTCCGGCTGGAAGTTACCAACTTTTTTCATTACAGAGGATTCTGCTTTTATCATTAGCATGTAATGAATTATTCTCAGGTTTCCATGCCTTGGTAATTGTCTCTCTCAAGAACCTCATTAAACATCGCTGGATACTTTTGATCATTATTAATAAAAGTGATAACTTGGAATAGTCTTGCATTCTTCCTCCAAGGCTGCTGACTTGAAGCAATACAACAGAGAATTAACGACGACTGGAAATCTCCAGGGAGAAACACCAGGGGTGTCTTGACTTCCTTCTTCTCCGGAGGTCGCCCCCCCCAAGCTGGGGGAGCGGTTGGCCACCCGGAGTCAGACCGTCCGTCTGACTTGTCGGTCTGACCAGCCCCCCACTCCCACCCACCCGCTCCTGGCGTTGACTCTGTGGACGCATTTCCTCCCCAAGTGCCCACTCTCTCATCTGGGCTGTTTTTTGTTGTTGTTGTTGTCGTTGTTTTAAAGATTTTATTTATTTATTTGATAGAGAGAGATCACAAGTAGACAGAGAGGCAGGCAGAGTGAGAGGGGAGAAGCAGGCTCACTGCTGAACAGAGAGCCTGATGTGGGGCTCCATCCCAGGACCCTGGGATCATGACCTGAGCTGAAGGCAGAGGCTTTAACCCACTGAGCCACCCAGGCGACCCTCATCTGGGCTGTTTTAACGATTCACAAGGGGCTGAATTTCAAGGCTGAAACAGAGAACGCTTCCAAAACACCAAGGTTTATTATTATCAGCCAAGAAATATGGACTCTGGTGTTTCTACTCGAAACTCACCACCGCGAAGCTCCTGGGCTGGCCAACGTGAGTTCATGGCAGCCGTTGGAGTCAGGAGTTCTCTGGGCCATTGTCCCTCATCACGTGTGATTAACACACGCCCTGCTCTTTCTAAGGGCCAGACGCTGCACTAAGACCTTTCCTGTGAATGATCTCATCTGAAGCCGTGGTGGTTCCGGGAAGCAGAAACCATCCATCATCCCCGGTTTACGGTTGGGGGGAGACGAGATCAGAGAGGCTGCTTCATCTGTCCAAGCCACTCAGGGGATATGCGGCAGAGCTGGGATTCAAATCCATGGGCCTCCCCCACCCGTGTGCCCTACCCCTTCTCACCCGTATTTCAGTCTTATGGCCTCCAGGTGACCTTCACAGGAGAGAGGAGTGACGGTCTTGGAATCCACAATGTCCTACCCCCAGGGAAGATCCCCGTCCAGGCAGGGTCCTGTCCTCACCAGCCTGCATCTAAGTCTTGAGATCTAGGGCAGATTGTATTTTCTAAAAATAGTCCGTCGATCTATCCCGTCCCCCACGTCCTCCCTGCAGTCTGATTGTGACCTCTCCCTGCTCAGCAGTGGGGTCCGCTCCTTAAACCTGGTGGAGTTCGTTGCTACGTGAATTCCAAGAGTGGGTCATAAACATTTCTACATGATTCTCCCAGGGTCTTGCTCTTGGACCCCGTTGTCAAGCCGTGAGGAAGCACACACGCCCTTTAAAGAGACCCCTTGCGCCTGGGTGGCTCAGTGGGTTAAAGCCTCTGCCTTCGGGTCAGGTCATGATCTCAAGGTCCTGGGATCGAGCCCCACATCAGGCTCTCTGCTTGGCGGGGAGCCTGCTCCCACCCACCCCCTGCCTACTTGTGATCTCTGTCAAATAAATAAATAAAATCTTTTTTAAAAAAATAAAAAAATAAAGAGACCCCTCCCCAGGCTTACCTGAAACCCAGTCAGTGGCAATGCCCCCACCCCGGCCCCCACCCCCGCCAGCTGGGCATGTGAATACCTCCGGCTTCAGTCTGAGCCAACGCGGCTGATGCTGCACCAGTGTAGACAAGCCTCCTCCCCAAATTCTGTCTATACTACAGACCCTTGAGCTAAATAAGCAGAGTTTGGGACGGCTTGTTATGCAGCCGTGGACAACTAGAATGAGTTCCAGCTTGTTTTTGCTTTCCAGACCCAAATAGTCAAAGGCCCCCCCGAACACACACTCACCTGCCTGTCCCCAACCACTTCAGACTCAACGTGTGTGGGGAGTTCTGCTTCCACTTTGCATCTAGAAATCCCCCCAGACATGTCCCTCCCAGCATCATTACGTGAGAAAGCCTGATGATCTACAGAATCGTGACTTTTCTGGAGCTGAGCTTGCAAGGCAGCCACGCGGACTGAGTCCTGATGAGAGGCGAACCCTGCGAGAGGCAGTGAGACACTTCATCTCAGGGAAGGTGTCACCTTCGGAAAGCTTGGGGAGCAGACATGGCCGTCATAAAGTAGGCAAGAACAAGGCAGCTCCTGCAAGGCTGGGCTGAGGCAGGACAGGGCGGCAGGGGGAGTCGAGGGCCCCAGGGACGCTTGCATCCACGGGCAGGCTCTTCTCCGCAGATGCCTTCAGTGTGCTCACCAGAAAAGCAGGGAGGGGGCAGGAAGTGTGACAAGGCTCAGAGCAGTGGTGCAGGCAAGCAAGTGAGGCACAGCCACAGCTGGGTGATAGCCAGAACCCTCCCACTCCCACAGTCCTTTCTTTCCCAAAGCAAAGGCCACAAACTACTAAAGGAAGTGAAGAAGTGAAAGCAGGAGCTCCTCAGGCTTGTGCAAAAACACGTCGCTACTGGAGAAGTGGAAGCCAAGCCACCTGACCACGGGGGCTTGGCACCGGATGCCACAGCTTTCTGCCCTTGAGACAGGGGCAGGGGTGGGACACACTCTGGCCCCAGATCTTGCTCTGACACTAAGCACAGGTCTGCTACTGCTCCTGGGGGAGGAAGGGGCCTGTGCTGGCCATAGACACCAGGCAGCATTGGGTTGCCCAAGAGGGGAGAAGCAGAACTGTTAACAAAACACAAACCTCTGAGGCTGGGTGAAGAAGGTCTGCCTAAGATGGAGATGGATGACAGGTGGGAAAAGCTCATGCGCCATCTGAAGCATCACGGAGGATAGGAGCGCCAAGTGCTGAAGTCGGCATGAGAGCACGGGGGAGACGCCTCCCATGGTGCAGGTGTGTGGGAACTGCTGAAAACTGAGGGGGAAGCAGGAAGACTGAAAGAGCCTCCCTGGTGCTCCCAGCCTGATGCTGAGCAGGAGACAGCAGCCGCAGGCCTCCTCTGGGGGGGGGGGGGTTGAAGCTTGCAGTGCTCTGTGAGGAGGGCTGGCAGCACAGACCCCAGCCCAGCTCCGTCCCTCCCGAGATGGACTCAGCTCCTAAGCCAAGACTCCGACAGAGGAAAGAGCACGGCCATTTCCAGGAGTCAGATCACTGCAGACTCCACTGTACTTCTACATGCAATGCCTGGCCGTCGATAAAGATGAGTCACACACACAAAACAAACGACCCATTATCAAGAGATAAAACAATTGATTGAACCAGACTCTGAGATGATGCCGACTTGGATATATTCACCTGGAACTTATCACTGTGACTCAGATGGTAAAACATCTGTGGGGAAAGGTGGAGAGGGTGCAGAACCTGCTGGAGAATTTTGGTAGAGAAATGGAAAGTCTTTAAAAAAATAGGAAATTAGGGGCGCCTGGGTGGCTTAGTGGGTTAGGCCACTGCCTTCGGCTCAGGTCATGATCTCAGAGTCCTGGGATCGAGTCCCGCATCGGGCTCTCTGCTCAGCAGGGGGCTTGCTTCCCTTCCTCTCTCTCTGCCTGCCTCTCTGCCTACTTGTGATCTCTCTCTGTCAAATAAATAAATAAAATCTTTAATAAAAAAAGGAAATTAAAGTGATATAAATACAAAAAGAGGTTGTCGGAGATGAAGAATTCCTTCGAGGGGCTTATTAGCGAGTAAATGCAGCTAGGGGCCAACTGGTGGACAGCAGAAACCATCCAGACGAAAACACGAGATGGAAAACAGAGAGCGTCCAAGAGCTGTGAGGCAATAGCTGTAATTGGAGTCCAAGAAGGAGGAGAAAAGGAAAAACGTGGAAGAAATACATGAAGGGATAACGGTTGAGAAGTTTACAAATTAATAAAATACAGTGAACCAGAGATCTGAGTAGTTCAAAGAACGTCAAGTAGAATAAATGACAACACACACACACACCTAGACGTAGAGAAGAATAAAATAGTGAAGATAGAGAAAAAAGGAAGCATTATAGAGAGAAAAAAAAGGATATAAGAATTCAGCAGACTTCTCAGAAGAAAATGGTGTGACCCCTCTAAAGTACTAAAAAAAAAAACCCACCGTCAATCTAAAATTCTGTATCAAGAGAAATGTTTTTGAGAAATGAAAATGAAATAGAGATTTTTCAGAAAAATGAAAGCTGGAAGAATATGTTGCTGGCAAACCTGCACTATAAGCAGCGTTAAAGGAAATTCTTCAGGCAGAAGGACGGAGATACCAGATGGAAATTTGGATCTACCCAAAGGAATGAAGTATAAACCAAAAGTGTAAAAATGTGAATATTAAAGACATTTCAAAACTGACTTTTAAATTGCTTTAAAGTGTAATTGACTGAAGCAAAAAGAACCAAAAAACAAAAAAGAGTCGTAATGTATCTGGGGTCTGTAGTACACGTAGAAGTGAAGAGTATGTCAACCGTAGCACCAACGACAGGAATGAGGACATGGAGACACACGTTGTCAGGTTCACACACTACGTGTAAAGTGACATAACATGAGGGAAGCCTCTGGTGAGCCAACACTGTATTATAAACCCTAGAGCAATCACTTAAAAGTGAAGAACAGATAGAACAAGTAAACCAGTAGTGGAGGCAAAAATGAACCATGAAAACATCCAACTGATCCAAAAGAAAGCAGAAAAAGAGAACAGGGTGAACAAAAACACAGATACAACAAGTAGCAAACCACCAGCAGGATTAATAAGAACACGTTTTCCCCTTAGCCTGATGCAGTATTGGGGGGTCTTCAATCAGCACCCCATGTTCTGTGGATTATTTCTGAAGGTGCCAAGGCCACAGCAGGTTGGGGGGGGGAGTACTTCTCTTCTCTTTCAACCATTAGCTCACAGCCACAGAGAATGACAAGCTCTACAGAGTCTTTATGGAAGGTTATCGGTTAATCAAGGATGAATGGGAGTCAAGCCTGTTCATGAAGATAGGCCTATTCATAGCGCTTAGCAGGTGAGCTGCCTGGGAGATGAAGACCTCACGCCCTCCTTCATCCATCAAGCTTGGCTCCTGCCCCTCATCCTGCAACCCCCACGTGTTTGTTTTCAGGCTGAAATGGAATTTCAAATATAGATGTTTTCAGGATAAAATCAGGGGTTCTGAAAAAGCAAAAGAAGTAGAAAATGAGAAAGTCACATATTTCAATATTGAATACAACTAGATCAATAATTGATTTAAATATAAACAGTCTCAGAAACTCAATTAAAAATAGGAGATTTGAGTAATAAAAAGGAAGAACTAACTCTATGCTATCAACAAAAAAACAACAACACTTGAAATATAAAATCATTAATAGATTTAAAGGGAAAGAATGGGAAAACGATATGAAAAAGAATCAAAAGAAAGATGGGCCAGCTATATCTAAAGTATACCAAATCAAGTATACTTTAGAACAAGCCATATTACCAATGATCAAGAGAGATATGACATAATTAAAAAATCTTTAATGTGTATGCACTTAGCAACAGAATTTCAACATAAAACAAAAATTGATAGAACTATAAGAAGAAATGGTCAAATCCTCACTACTCTCTCAGTAATCAATAGAGCATGTACACAGAACATCAGTGAGAATATTAATGACCAGAACATTACAATCAGAAGACATGAGCCTCCCCTCTCTTTCAAAAGATAGAAGAGAAGGCTTTATGAGACCACAGTTACTCCAGTACCTAAGCCAATTAAAGATATTATAAGAAATGGAAACTATAGACCAAAAATCCTTAAGAAAATATCACCAAAAAAAATCTATTAAAGGGATAATACGGTATGATTGAATGAGGAGTACCCCATGAATTCAAGATTGATTCAAAACCCAGCCAATGGAATATGGTAACAGCAAAGTGAGAAATAAAAATTATACGATCATCTCAACAAATGTTGGGGAGGAAACTTGGAAGTAATACTATGTATATAATATTATATATATAATTATATATATTAATATAGTAATATAAATATATAATTTTAAAATACCCTCCACAAATAGAAATAGAAATAGAAGAAACTTCCACAACCCAACCAGAGACATCGGTGAACAAACATACAGATAATGGCTAACTCATGCCCAGTGAAGAAAGACTACATGCTTTCCCTCTAAGACTGGGAATAAGCAAGGATGTCTTCTTTCAACCACCTCTTTTGTCAATATTGTTCTGGAAGTTCCATCAGTGTAAAAGGCAAGAAGCAGAAATAAAAGGCATATAGAAAGGAATAACTATAACTCTTTATTAGTAGATGCGTTATTGTCAACATAGATCAATCTCAAAAATCTGAAAAATGGGGCGCCTGGATGGCTCAGTGGGTGAAAGCCTCTGCCTTTGGCTCAGGTCATGATCCCAGGGTCCTGGGATCGAGTCTTCTCTGCCTACTTCCCCCTCTCTCTCTGCCTATCTCTCTGCCTATTTGTGATCTCTGTCTGTCAAAAAAATAAATAAAATATTTTTTAAAAATCTGAAAAATGTTCTTTTTTTCCCCCAAGATGTTCATAAACGAATTCAACAACACTGCTGGCAGAATACTCTGAAACCGGCCAAATTTTTATTGAGGAAAGGGGAAGAGAAACTAAATGAATGTGGAGATATACTATGTTCATGAACCAAAGACTCTGTATCATTAAGACTTTGGCTTTCCTAAAATTCATCACAACCTTAATCAAAAAATCAGGAAAAATTCTGATGAAAGATTAGCAAGTTGGTTATAAAATTTGTATGGGAAGAACTAAAATAGCCAAAGTAAATTTGAGAAAAAAAAAACAATGATGGAGGCAGCACACAATCTGATTTCATACCTTCAAAATCATAGTAATCAAGACAGTGGACATCAGCACAAGGAGAGATGTGTAGAACAATGGAACATAAGACTAGGGAATTTAGAAATAAGCATACACACATATAGCTCATTGATTTCCAAAAAGTGTCAAAGAAAATACAATAGAGAAAGAATAACCTTTTCCACAAAAAATGTTGGAAATATTGGGCATCTGAATGCAAAAATACATAGACAGACAGACAGATAGATAACAGACAGACAAATGTACCACAATCCTTAACACACAATATGCAAAAATTATTCAAAATGATCAGAGAGTGGTGCCTGGGTGGCTCAGTGGGTTAAAGCCTCTGCCTTCAGCTCAGATCATGATCTCAGGGTCCTGGGATCGAGCCCGTGTCGGGCTCTCCGCTCAGCGGAGAGCCTGCTTCCTCCTCTCCCTCTGCCTGCCTCTCTGCCTCCTTGTGATCTTTCTCTGTCAAATAAATAAATAAAATTCTTTTTAAAAAAATGGATCAGAGAGCTAAAGTGAAAATCTAACCCTTTAAAACTTGTGGAAAAGACAGAGAAAAAAATCTTTGTGATTTTGAGTTAGCCAAAGATTACTTAGGACAGAAAAAGGAAAACCCAAAAGAAAACAAGATCGATAAATGGGATTTCATAAAAATGTAAAGCTTCTGGCCTTTTAAAGATCTCGTAAAGTAAAGTAAAAGACAAGCTGCAGAGACTGGTGGAAAATATTTGCAAACATCTGTCTCACAAAGGGCTTGTGTCCAGAATATATAAAGAACTCCAATAATTCAATAAGAAGAAAACAGACGATATTGACAAAAAATGGACAAAATGCTCCATCACACAAAGAAGACATATTACAAGTAGCAGATAGGCACAGAAGAAGATGCCCGATATCATTAATCACAGGGGAATGCAAGTTTAAACCCATCAGAAACATAAGACCTCCAACATTCTAATTCTTATTCTGAAAACTTGAGTGTTATTACTGAAAACATACACTGCCAGTTGTTTACAAATTCATGTTCCACAAATATCTGCAAAACACTCAAGTTTGAATACTCACCGCTTAACTCTCTGTTATTCTTTCGAAGAAAACTTGAGTTTTGTGAGTAAAGGGGTTGGCTCAGTGCATGACCCAAACAACTGTACAAGGACAGCCTCTCCAGACGACCATTATACTTGGGCGCATGGCAGACATGCTGTCTCTTCTTCCCACTTCATCACACAGAATGCTGAGAGGTCCAGAATTTCATCAGATAGATGCTTTTTGCTGTTTTTTGAAGGACGTTTGTAACTGCAACAGAGGCTTTATTTCAACATGTGTTTGGTGAAGAAACAGGGACCCCTAGTGTAGTTTGGCGCTCTGGCTTTAATTCACGCCAACCAATTTCACCCACCATCGCTATGACAACATCATCACAAGTATCTGACTGTGAAAAAGGTAAATCAGGTGTTACCATTTTTAGGGACGTTGTGTTGACCCTACTGATCTCCTGACATGGCCTCAGAGATTCCCAAGAGCCCTGGAGCATATTTTGAAATTTGTTTCTCTGAATTTTAGAATCTGAGGGGCACCTGGGTGGCTCAGTGGGTTAAAGCCTCCGCCTTCAGCTCAGGTCATGATCTCAGGGTCCTGGGATCGAGCCCCGCATTGGGCTCCCTGCTTGGCAGGGATCCTGCTTCCCCACCTTCTCCTCTGCCTGCCTCTCTGCCTGCTTGTGATCTCTCTCCCTGTCAAATAAATAAATAAAATCTTAAAAAAAAAAAAAGAATCTGAAATTTGGCCCGTGGGTCTTCCTGAAATGCCCACCTGTCGTCCTCCATGTCTGAAAACTGCATCCTTCTCTCAAGACCCTGCTTCAATTGTCCCCTACCTGTTGTCCTCACCTCGTCTACCCCCTCCACGGCCAGGGCTGGAGCTGACCTCCAAGGGGCAAAACGGTCCTCCTCAGTGGGCAGAACTGACCAGTAGGAAAGCTCCTCGGGGTGGTTAGCAGAAGCAGAGCAGATGAAACCAGTTACTTCTCAGGAACATGGACAGATCTCTAAAGCTCTATAGACAGACAAAATCAGGAGGTAGAAATTGTAGGATTTCTACACTCTTCAGACTGGAACCACGAGATGAGTCCAGAGCACAGAGTTTGACGGAGTAGGGCTAGGGCTTCATAGAGCGAGGCACTGGTTTCTTACTACTCCCAGAGTGGCTGGGTGTGGGGGGCCTTCCCTGGGGTCATCATGCTCTAATGATGGGGCTGGGTGGGGATTCCCAGATGACGTCAATGGCAGATGCCGTCTGGTTGGCTTTGCTGTCGGGGAGACCCAAGGTTAGAGGTTCAAGATCAAGGTTTCGGCAGGGCTGGCTGCTCCTGGAGAGTCTGCCCAAGGCCCTTCTGTCAGCTCCTGCTGCTGAGGGCAATCCTTGGAGTGCAGACCCGTCCCCTTATCCCGGCCACCAGTTGGCTGCGTTGGATGCCCCCCGCCAAACCTTGACCTCTTCTTAATTTGGTTACACCTGAGAAGATCTTGTTTCCAAGTAAGGTCATACTGACAGGTACTCGAGGTTAGAGCATGAACGTATCCTTGGGGGACATAATTCACCCCTTAAGAGGCCTTGGCCACAGAGCGTGGTGAGTCCAGATGCAGAAAGGGACCGTCCACGAGGCAGCTGAGTGACAGCAGAGCTCAGTCATCCAAGCAGGTGTCAGCCCCACTGGTGACCCCAGGGCCATAGGTTCTGCTGAGCAAGGAGAGCAAGACCAAAGCGGGGAACCCCCAGACCTTAATAAGCCAGAGAATGGGATGAATCACCCAGGTCGGATGCCGGGGAACAGTGAGGGGACCAACAGCGGGGCAGCTTCCGAGCGAGGCCCTCCGCCCGGCTCTGGAAGCCCCGCCTGCCTAGTCTGTGTGCTCCCTTAGGAGGCAGCTTGAGGTCCCTGCTTGGGGACAGAAGAGCCGAAGTGGGCAGGAGGGGCAGGGATCCGGGCAAAGCTGAGTGCCCCCATCCCAGTGAGGAAATCTTGGGAGGAAATTATCCCCTTGTAAGCCCCCTCTCGAGTCCAAGTTTTGCCTGCGGACTGGAGACAGGTTTCCGCCGTACGCCCTCATCCCCCTGGTGCTCTGCACACTCACCGGTCTGGACAGGCTTCGCTCCACATCAGGGATGGGAATCACGGACCGGACTGCAGTCCCCTGCTCCCTAGAGTCACCGGTGACCACAGCGGACGTCGCTGGGGGTCGACAGTAAGTTGGGGACGAAAATGATGCAAGCTTTTAAAACTGGATAATAAGGTAACTTTCCTCCTCCTGCTATGAGCTCATCTAATTGTAAAGATCCAATAAATTCAGCCTGATTAACTCCAACCTTGTGGGGGAAAGTTATTCACTGCTGCGGGATTAATTTTAAACAGAAGCAAAAAAAAAAAAAAAAGGCAGAAAACATGCAGCCTGGGATGAGGAAGGTGGGAGGTTTACGCACAGGAAGCCAGAACCGGGGAGGGGAGCGCCGTCTGGGGGTGTGGACGGGCCGTTTCTGGGGTCACACATGGTGGTCCCAATGAGTAATTCATTCTCGGGAACTGGGGGAGCCTGAGAACGGAGGGGAGGCAGGTTCCCCCCGGGACCTCTACTCTGGTCTCAGGCTCAGGCCCCCAGATCCCATGCCTGGGTCCCCTCACACCCCTTCTCCAGGTCAGCCCAGCCCTGGACACATGCGAGGCTGACACAGGAGGCCAGGAAAGAGCCCAGAGGGTGTGCGGGCAGAACCGCAGAGCCCGGCAGCCAGAGGAACCCTCGCGCCCCTGCCCGACAGGCGCTTCCGCGGCGAGACCCCCTCTCCTTTCCCGTCCTCCGGAGCTTCGGGTCACCACAGCTGGGCGGTCACTCTCGAGGACGGAGGCGGGAGGGCTGGCCCGGATGATTCCTGAGTCCACTGGGGAGGCTCCTGTCCTCTTCTGTGCTCCTACGGGAGCCGTGTCTTTGGGATCCACAATCCATGTGCTAGTGCCGCCCTGCCCTGGGGCCCCCCACATCCAGCCTCGCATCTACACCCCTACCATGACTGCGGCACCCCAAACCCACTCCCCACACAGTACCGTGGCCTCCCCATGGAGGTACCAGATCTCCCCGCGTGCCACCGTGTAAGCACCTGACCCTCGGCCCCTCACCCGCTCTCCCACCCTGGGGCCCCAGCCAGGCCAGCATGTCTGTCTCTCCCTCCTCCCTGGAGCCTGCAGAGGGCTGCTTCTGCCTGGCTGGCGACAGTCCTCCCCTCCGTTGGCTCAAGTGTCCCCTCCTTGGAGGTCTTGCCCAGCAAGCGTCAAGGGAGCTGCAGGAAGCACCTTGGTCGGGGTTGGTGGTTTAACCAAGGCTATGCCCCGCGGGCAACCGCGGAGTTGATCAGGGCGTAACCAGCATTTTTATAAAAATACAAAGTTTCACAGAGGAGGAAACAGTCTGAGGGAATTCTGCTCTGCGGGTAAGTTGTTTGGTGAAACTGTTGAGATCCTGGGTGTGCATGTGTGCGTGTGTGCATGGGTGTGTGTGTGTGTGTGTGTGTGTGTGCGCATGTATATATGTATGTGTGCTGTGTGTGCTTGGGTGCGTGTATGCCTTGGATGCACACGCATGTGCGCCTGGGGTGTGGTGCACAATCGGCTTCCTAACTTGGACGACGGTCCAGACGTTGAAGGTCACGGCAGTAGGTGACTCCATCCCCCAGCCAGGCTGAAGGTCACCACTGCGTCTTTTCAGGGCTCCCGGAGCCATGGGACCAGTGACTGGGATAAAGGCTCAGAAGGACAGGAAGGGAGGCAGTGTGACATGCTTTGGGTCCCCGTGGTCCCGCCACGCCCAGGTTGTGTGTCTCGGTCTCCTTCCTCCCTGCGCGGCCCTGCCGTGTGCCCCCAGAGCCGACATGTTGCAACGCTAAGCCCAGACGGGCTGGAAACAGGAGATGAAGTGAGAGGAGGTCGGGCGGGTGGAGCCCGCGTGCTGAGACGAGTGTCCCTGTAGGAAGAGAAAGGGACACCAGGGCCGGCGCTCTCTGCCCAGTGAGGCACCACGAGAAGTTTGCCGTATTCGAACCATAACACAGACGTGCCGGACCCTGGATCTCGGACCCGCGGCCTCAGGCACTGTGAAGAATCGGCGACGTTTGTCGTCCAGGGTATTTGTGAGAGAGACGCCCTGCAGACTGTGACAGCCGCCACGTTCCCAGCCCTGCCCTCATGCACCGGGAAGACTTGTGTCACGGGTGTTCGTGGCCGGACGTGGGTTGCAGGACAGCCACCGAGAGACACCGGTGAGTCTGGGAGGCTGGGGACAGAGGCATACTGTACTCCTACCCCTACCATGAAGCTCCCGTGGGACCAGCCTGTGGCAGGTGGCACCTGCTTGGCCTTCGTGCTCCCCCCACAGCCTGTGTCTGCCGGGGACCGTGGCGAGCCAGCCCCACGCGCACACGCCCTGCTCAGAGCAGACCCGCTGGCCCCGGAGAGCGGCACTTAGCCGACTCCCATAAACAAGGACATCCGTCTGCGTCAGCCCTAATGAACCACATTTGTCAGACGGGATCCGGGGAGCAGCCGCGCCGGAGGAGACAAATCGCTTCCTCCACGGCTCCCGACGCGGCCGCCCGGGCAGCAGGGAGATCACAGCATCTAACCATGCAGGGGACTGGGGGCCCCCGGGGGCTGGCCAACTGCCCCGGGCTGTTGGGGTCAGGGGACCCTGAGCACGGGCGGGTGCTTCCCTCTGCAGACTGCCCCGGTCCCGGGGGCGCACGCCCTGCAGACACCTGGGTGGGAAGAGAGGTTCAGGGCAGCTCTGTTCACGGCGGATTCAGACGCAGTCATCCGGGGATGCAGACATGACCCATGGCCTCTGCTTTCCGGCCGTGGCTCCCGGGCGTGGGGCTTTGTCCTCTTGCAGACAGGCTTCCCCGTCAGCGGGAAATTTGGACATGACTGTTCTCGGGTTTACCTCTTGAGGCTGCCACTCCTGGAGAGGGATCAATAGAAGGTCTCCCTGGGCCCAAACTGAAAAAAAGTCCAAGACGTCCCAGGAAAGAGCTGTGACTGACCAGTGCAGGTTGGCAGCACCGTCGTGGACGGTGGGAGACGGAGGCGGCACCGTCATGGATGCTGGGAGCCCCGTGGGGGTGCCTGCTGGACGCCAGGCCCTGGCCCAGGCTCCCCGTGTATGACCCGACCTAACCCTCCCATGAATCCTGTAAGACCAGAGCTACTGCTTAGTCACTCAGACGAGGCCAAGGCCCGTGGCTGAGTGCAGACGCCGGCCATGCTCTGAGTGCAGTGGCCACAGTGAGCGCAGGCCATCAGGAGACAAGCCCCGACTCCAGCCACGACGCGTGGCCCCTGCGACACCAGCTGGGACCCCGGCCACCGTGCACTGGACAGGACCTCGTGCAGGCACCAGGACTCACAGCCCCTCAGGTCCTAGATGCCGTCTGTCCCTCCCCGTCCGTCCGCGTGGTCTTCTCGGCCAGCAGCAGAGTGGGACAGAGGTGTGGCTCAGGGCGCGTCAGGAGCTCACAGCTCAGGAGGGAGGGCACCACCCTGGAGCACCGCACAGAGGCCTGTGTGAGACCGTGGGGCCCGGAGGGTGCAGACGGTGCAGCTGAGCCCAGCCCCAGCCCCGGGGCCCATGTGATGGTGCTGACGGGGTCACGCGCTGCCTGTGAGGAAGACACCGTCATCATTGGTCCGAGCGTGAGCTTCCGGAGCTGCGGCCGGGAGGCCCCTGGGAGCGCTGCCTCCTCTCCCCGCAGCTCCAATGGGCTGGCAGAGGCTCGGCCCCTCCACGTGCGGAGGGCAGCTCCCCAGCGTCTCCCCTCCTCCGCCTCTGGGCTCCGTGACTCCCCTGCAGAACCTCTGTTCCCTGAGCCCGGAGCCCGCGCCCACGGCTGCCCCGGGGACCTCATCGGCTCATTGGCCCAGAGGTCGGCGGCCACTCCGGTACCTTCCACCCGGGACTGACCAGGCACAAGGAGGCCGCTGGCCAAGCTGGGCACAGGAAGAGGCGTAAACAGCAGAAAAGCATTTCCCTGCATTTCTGCGTGAGCCGGGGGCACCCGCCCAGCCGTCTGCAGGGGAGAAAGCCACCTTGAAGTTAGAAAGCTTTGTGACACTCGGGCCCCAGCACAGACGAGGGGAAGAAACTCCCCTCCTGAGAGAGAGTGCCGCAGGGGCAGGGGCAGCGGGGCAGGGGCAGGGGCAGGGAGCAGGGGCAGGGGGTCAGGGGGCGGGGGGCAGAGGAAGGCAGCAGAGGTGTGAGAACTGTGTGTTAATATTTACTCAAGTCAATAAGGTGTTGAGCAACAGTCCCTGCATAAAAGCCGCAGTTAGAATTAGGAAGCGGTTCATCCTGGTCTAGCGATACGGAGTGATTAACTCCCACGCTCGTGAGCATTTCCCGTACACAGCAACTGCAGAGGACCATGGTGTGGCCGCCCCCGCCGCTCCCTCTCGGCCACCATGTGCAGTGAACCCAATCTTCGGTCGGCGAGAAGGGACGCGCGCCGGACGCCGTAGCACGTCAGAACCCTCCAGCCATCCCCGGAGCGAGCGAGAATCCCGAACAATAGCCACGTGGGGGGCGCCCTGCGAGGTCCCCACGGCAGGCGGGGCGTGCGCTCCTCCGAAGGGTCGGGGCTTGCCTGGGGCGAGGACGCCACCGTGGACGGCTTGTCCCCTGCGTCCTGTTCCGGCTCCTCCCGCCCCGGCCTGAATGCTTGCCCCCGAGAGTGGCTGGGGAAGCCGAGCAGGTCAAGTCCAGCGGCTCCAGGCCTCGGGGGGACCTCAGTCTTCCCGGCCCGCACCCCCCACACTGTCAAGGGGCCTCAGCCGCGGGGACCCGTGAGGTCGGGCCGGCAGAGGCTGGGAATGGATGTCTGCTGGGGACTTGACAATTATGCATGGCCCCGGCATGGATCTGCTCTCCACAGAAACCCCAGCAGGGATCCTGTTGCCACAGCCAATCCCTTGGGACACGGGATCCCGCGTGGCTCTCCGTGCCGTCCACGGGGCGCGCCGGCAGCGTGAGCTCCCCTCCGAGGACACGCGTCCGTTTACAAAACCCGCCTGTGGCCCGGGTCGGCCCTTCCGCCCCTGCGGAGGGGCCGGTATCAAAATAACGTAAGCAGCCTCCAGTGCACAACTCGGAGAGGACCGCAGCCGGGACTGGAGGCGGCAGGCCCTGACCCTTGGCTCGGAGCCCGTTTCCTGGACACGGATGCCCTGTTGATTTAGCTCCCGATGCACCTCGGGTCCCCTGGGCCCCCGCATGCCTGACGGTACACCTGCACATGGGCGCGTGATGACCCCGCCCTCTGACCGTGAGCTCTCTGGGGCCAGGAGGCCACTGTCCTCTCCGTCAGACGCACGGCCCCGTGGCTCAGATGAGGTGCCCTACAGCGGTTTGTGCTGGAACATTCTGGGGCTGAGACCCCCTTGCGATTTGCGACTTCTACCACATGACTGCTGCCCGACCCCCCCAGAGACACAGGAATGGGGGATCGAGCCACGACCCCCGTCCGTAGCGATGGATTCCCGGGAGCTCCTCCAAGAAGCGACGTTCAGGTTTCCAAAAGAGCTAAGAGGCTCCCCTGCCGCGTGGCTGATTCCTCACGGAGACCTGTCCAGGGTGTGGGGAGGCCCCAGTCCTGGAAGCCAGGGCGTGTCAGTCACTCATAGGGTCCTCAGAGGGGCACCGTCTCTGTGACACCAGCCGCCCACCCCCAGCTCTGTAAGGTCCCACCCTCCGGTCTGGCTGAGCATGATTTTCTCCTGACTTCAGCCCCGAAGCCCTCGTTCTTCCCGTGTCCCCAGAGCCGCCCCTGTGGTGCACAGAATCGCAGCCCCCAGAGATGCCCACGTCCCGCTCTCTGGATACACAGCACAGGGGAGTCACGGATGCTACGCAGTTCATCGGTGCAGAAGGAAGGCTCTTCTGCATGTTCCGCATGGATCCAACATGATTGCGGGGTCCCGGAAGGCAGACTGGGACCTGGAGGAGAGAACCAGAGACATGGCCGTGTGGGAATGACACGAGCCCCCATCCTGGCTTTGAAGACGGGGGGTGGGGAGCTGCAGTCTTGTCGTGTGCCATTGCCCCAGGAGCGGTCTGCAGCACGGACCGAGGGCTGCTCACTCCTCCCATCCTGCTGGTGCCTCTTATTGATGCCTCCCCCATTTCGTACCAGCTGGGGCTGTGCACAGAGTGCTCTGGGGCTGGGTCCCTTGGACTCACAATGGCTTGCAACGTGTCCTTTGCACTCCAAGGAAGCAGGGCAGGTGAGGTGGAGGGATTCTGGGTCATTCCTGGGCTGGGCAGGTGAGCACTTCGGGCAGCCAGTGGCAGGCAGAGCCGTGAACCGTGTCCCAGAGATTACTGGGGCCACATGCAAGGGACCGGGCTGTTGGCAGGTCCCGAGGACTTCGGGGGGCCGGGGGGGGACCACGGAATGCGGGAGGAGAAGCTTAGACAGACTGGTCCTGCTAAGCCTTTGTTGGGAGAGGGAGTCCCCTCCCCTGAGTATTTGCAAGTGGTTGTCTGTGACCCCAGCCCCTCTGCAGACACCCCCCGCCCCGGGGGGTCCCACCACGGCACCTGTGTGGAGCTGAGACTCCTCCGTCTGTGGCTTGAAAGGAACTGACTATCTCACCCACCTCTGACGGCAGAGCTGACCCACTTTGAAAGTTTGCCATTCCCGGCACCAGGGCACTGCCCGGTGGGAACGACGTGGCAAATGCATTAAGAATCTCAAATATATTCAGATCTCCCGACTGGGTGATTGTCCCTGTGGGAACCCAGCCTCGGGGCGTCACCGGGGATGTGCACAAAGACTTGCTCAAAGAAGTTCCTCACGGCACAATTTCGAGGAGAAAGGCACCAGCAGACCGCTTAGATGTTCAACAAAGGAAAAACGCCTTTTAGGGGATAATCCCCGCAGTGAAATATTTCGCAGCCGCTGAAAGGGACGGCAAAGGCGTTTTGCAGGGACAAAAATACCCACAACATAAAATTGCCTTCACGAAAGAAAGATTGCCCGAGTCAGGGAGTTTGGATGCCGGCTACTTTCTTTGTTGCGTTTTTCTCAATTTCTGTATTTTCCCCCACGATAACGTGCTTCTTGTAGAACCAGGAGGAGGAGGAGAACGGCTACTTTTTTCGGGCCCTGAGGGTGCCGGTGTCCCCAAGCCCGGGTCCCTCAACAGCCCGGCTAGGACTTCTGGAGCCGCATGCTCCCCATCAGCTCTTGCTTGGCACGCCCAGGGAAAATGTGGGTTTGGCTCTAATTCCAAATCCCAACGAAACCCACAGCTGCTTCTCTGAGTTCTCATCTCTGCAGCAGAGAACCCGCCCCCCTTTGCCTCTGATTCTCCCGGGCTGCCAGTCTCCCTTTGCACACAGATACTAAATATACTCTAATGGATGCCGGCTGTTCCTGATGTAGCCCAAGATTGGGACGGCTAGAGGCACCGCCAGCTGGGTCCTCAAACTCCAAATTCAGTGCTCCGGTCTCTGCAAAAGGGCAGACATGAATCCGGTCCAGGCCTGAGACTCATCCTGGCTTGGGCTAGAAAAGCTAATCCAGACCGGCTTCAGCAATAACAGAGACCCATGGTCTCATGGAAACAAAACTTCTTGAAGGATCAGGCTTCAGGCACAGCTTGATCCAGATGTTCTTGGGGCATCGGGGTCCTGGTGCCATTTTCGCTGCTGTCCCTTGGCTATTTCAGCCATGAGGTGGCCGCCCCTATCCACAGCATCCTGTTCAGATAAAGAGAGGGAGCTGTTGTCCCCACCAGCCCCCGCACGGCCACTGGCATTCACTGTCCCTACAGGAGTTCGCTCGCCTTAACCCCAGGAACCGTTCACGAACGTTCAGCTCTCGCACCTCGTTCAGCAAACGTGTACCATTGACTCACAAATCCAGTTAAGTAAAATACTTGAACTCTCTGCTGTTTCGGGCACTGGAAGGAAATTAGTGCTTGAACATCAATTCAGAATATGCCCGTGGTTCCGGGAAGCAAAGATCGGAAACCCAATTACAGCTTTCTTTCTGGAAAGGAAGGAACAGAGGAATTTAGTTGACAGACGGTAAATCCGTCCATGAGGACAGACTCCTTCCGGGACCCGCCAGCCTTGCCTCCAGCTCTCCTCTTCCCCCTCTGGCACCCTTCCCCTTCCTTCTCCATGAAAAATCCTCCCCAAACATCCATAGCCTGTCTGCGCCTCCTCCAGGAAGCCTGCCTGACTCCTCTCCATCTGGTAGACCTGGAGGTTTGGTTTCCCCATGCCGGTGCATCCCACTTCTGACATGCCTTATAGGGTACTGTGACCCCATCTGCCACCCTATAGGATGTAATGACTGGGGGAGGAAGGACGGTGACCACGGAGCATGCTGGTGGGCAGCGGGCCAGACCTGACACGTGGAACGCTTCCCCGTGGAGGGCCTTTCGGAGAAATGTTGCACCTGCACGGCTGAGGGACAGATAGAAGGAGCCTCACAGCTGAGAAAGCCAAAGCCTAAAGGAGGAGAATCCTGGTCCCCTCGGAAATCCCCGAAAGTCTGCCCCATGTGGCAGGGCTCCTGGGGGCTGGTCCGCCTCATGTCACATGCGAGGGTGGGAGACTGGGTATTAGACACCCAACATCTAGATCTTTTCCTAAAAAAATAACAATTGGCCTTAAAAAAAAAAAATGCCCCATTTCAGCATCTGGAAGTTTCCTTCCACTCTAGACCCAAGGAAATGTTTCTGGAGCAGAAATCCTCAGCTCGGTAATGAAGGGTGGCCCGCAGCCCTCTCCCCGTGCTCTGGGCCTCCCTCCTGCTCTCCCCGCTCCTGAAAGCCGCTCTGGCCTGGCTGCAGTGGCCAGGACCAGCGCCCGGGAAGCCCCTTCCTTGCTTAGATCGGGGGTCTGCACCCGGGGTCCCCTCCGGTTCGTCGCCTGCATTCGTACGACCCACGATAACAGCTTCCACATTTTTAAGTGTTGGCCAAAGGCGAAGAAAAAACCAAAAAAGTATTTCCTGACAAGTGAAAATGATCTGGAATGGAAATGTCAGGTTCTGTCGGCGGTCCGTGAAGCTTTATGGCTTGCGGGTTTGCGCGTCACCCGCGTCAGCCCAAGCTGCCCAGAGAAGAGCCACGGCAGACGCCTCCAACCCGCGGAGCTGGAGAGACTGACCCTCTGGCCCTTCCCAGACAGTGTTCACAAACCCCGGCTTTAGATCCTTCAATGCAAGAAGTCGGACGAATCTGCGACCTTCGTCTCTCAGGCTCCAGAGGGGACAGCCTCGGTGTGCAGGAGCACACGGCGTCCTGCTCTCAGCCTGCTGGTGAGGACGGCCTCCCCGCTGTGCCTCCCAGGAGGGGCTTCTGCCAATCCTACAGTCCCGGGACCCGGTGATGGGAGCCCCACCTCGAGGAGATTGCCCCAGCAAGGCGGGAGGTTCAGAAACTGGTGCACACCCTCATCCGCCCCCAGAGGCCCCCTCATCCTGGCCCGAAGCAGCCGCCCTCCTCCCCACTCGGGAGGCAGGAAACTGTCCGTGCACCCCAGAAACAAGGGCTCCTCAAGCCCGACATGCCCCTTACAGCTCCTGGGCGCCCCACGCACTCCGGCCACCCACAGAAGCCACCTGCTTTTGAGAACTCGTTTGAAACTGGACACTATGGACGCAATCACCCCATTTCTGACCGAGTGCTTTTCTTTCTTACAGAATGAAGCAGAACGTTGACGTTGCTCCTCCTGAAAGCCTGTCTCGACATGGTTCACAGGAGATGTGGCGTGGAGCGTGTTCCCCTCCGCTCGGATTCCCGGGAAAACAGCTCTCGTCTGCAAGGCGTCCCGGAGGGCGGGGGGCACTGCCGAGGTTTCAGGCCGATTTCTAAGCTTGGAGTCCTGTTCAGGGTTTTGGGAGGCGTCCTCAGACCTATCTGGGCTTTGGGGCCTCCCAGGTGGTCTGGGGTCGCTCCAGAGAGGAACCTGGGACAGTGTAGACGTGCATGGACCCTGAGTGTGACCCCGCATCAGCCGTGCAGGCTCAAAAAGGTCACTGCCCTCTCTGAGTCTGGGGTTCTTCCTCCGCGGGATGAGGACCTGCCGAGGGTACCTCCCAGGAATTCGGGGGTTGGAGTAAACGCTGGAGAGTTCACGAGCGCACGGGTCAGGCATGACACGTCGTTAACCAACAAGGAAACGACCGTGCAGGAAACACCTCGTCTCCCTGTGGGACGCGAGCCCTCCGGAAACAGACACCTCAACTTTGTGTTTTCTTAGCACCTTTGTTTAAAACTCCCCAAGACCATCTGCCGAGCTTCCCCCGATACACACGGGAGATGACAAACAAGAACGGAGCAGTTCACGGGCACGGAGAGCCCCCCAGGTGCCAGGACGGCGGCTCGGCAGCCCCTGGATTCTCACCGCGACCCTGCAGGCAGGTGTTAGGACCGTATCCTTCCAGCTTCCAAGCGAAGGCCTGCGGTGTAGACGGGTGAACACCACTAGCTAGCAGGTGCTCAAGACAGGATCCGAAGTCAGACAGTCCAGTCCAAGCCCACAGCCCAGCCCCTGGGCTCTATGCTGTCTGTAGTAAATGCACAGACAAAAAAACAGGTGCACAGAGTGTGGACAGACAAGGGAAAGAACCGTGAGCACGTGACAGGTTCCTGCCCGGCGTGCTCGGGCTGAGGGCAGGTGCAGAGGCTTCGGGGGACCACAGCCAGGGCTGGCTCTCAACCCCATGGAGGTGGCCAGGGGAGGCTGTCTGCCCCCTGTGTCCGTCCAGGGCATCAGCGGCATGTGGTCCTCACCGAGCCCTTGAAGGCCGATGTCAGGGCACCAGAGAAAGGTCCAGATGGAGAGGGCTGGGAATGGGGTGCTCGGAGCAGCCCAGGAGCTCACCCCAGCTCGCTGGCACCAGCCCACTTGGCCCCATGCCTGGAGGTTCTCTCCACAGCTGCCCGATATCATTCCCACCCAGGAGAGCCTGCAGGACCCATTGATGGAGACCGCCATGTGGACGAAAGAGCCCTCTGAGGTCTCCGGGGGCTCCTGCACCACCCACACCCACCCACAGGGCCTGGAACTCGGCTTCTGCCCCAGCACTGTTGTGGACACACGTGAAGCCCTCGGCGGCAGCGGGAGGCTGATGGCATGCGGGCAGACGCCTCCCCGGTCCCAGGACATGGGGGAGAAGGAGCAGCCAGACTCGGGCTTCTCTGCTCCCCACGAGAGAGAAGACTGGCTCGCCTGGGATGAAGGGGGCTTTGCAGGGGAGGCATCTCGGCAGGAACGTGGCCGTCCTGGCCTCACTGCCGGGGCCCAGGGCCACATCCCTGCCCATGAGCCTCTCAGGGAGAAAGGAGAGGGACTTAGAGAGTTTTTTGATCATCTATGATTCAGTCTCTGAGACTAGCATCTTATAACCAGGGATAGAAGTAAGAGCCCAGATTTGGGGCCAGAAGACGAGGGTCTGGGTTGCGGCTCTGGGAACGACGACGGGTCTGTGATCTCGGGGGATGGTTGTTGTGTTTACATCTGGGTCCGCTCCCGGCCTCCAGACCACGTCCAAACCGATGGGCTTAAAACCAGAACAGCGCAGCTTGCGCACCGAATCGGCTTCCAAGGGGCTGGCCCCCGCGGCTGGCCGGCGGGAGTCTGGCTGAGACAACGGGCTAGGGTTCGCGTCACTGCCCCTGGGGGCCTGGCGTGAGGTTCCTCCTGGCAACACAGGCAAGTCCCAAGAGTAAGCCGCCCTGCGTGGGGTGAGCCCTTCACCGCCCTCTGGTCCGGGCCGTCGTCAGGGCTTAGTACCAGGTGGTCCTGGTCTCCTCAGTGAGCCCCTTGAAGGAAGGTCCCAAGGTCGGAGTCGCCTCCTGCAGGCCTTGAAGGAGCGCGTGCCCTGAGCTCCCCAGCTGTAGGAAAGGGATCCCGCTGTCCACTGGAGGACGGCCACCTGCCGTGAGGCCCGATACCTGGACCGAGGCTCCGTGAGGCCCCGAGCGGGGGACCCGGGGAAGCCAGCCCGGCCCAGGCCCTGCTGCCGGGAGCCGTGCCGTCCTCAGTGCGCGCTGCTCCCACTGTTCCGGGAGCGGCCGCTCCTCCTGCAGACACGGGCACCATCGAGTTGCCGGCCTGCCCGCTCCTGCCGGTTCGTCATGCCCCTCGGGCAGCCTCGCCAAGCTGGGCCGACGCCCGCACCCGGCCCTGACCCTCGGTCCTTGGTCCCTCTCCCTATGTGGAGTTATCCCTTATCCCCAACCAAAGGGCCGGGCCCCCTGCTGGCCCGTGTGGACCTGCCCCTCAAAGAGCTGCTCCAGGCTCCAGGCCACCCGCCGACCCTTCCATTCCCCAGCCAGAGAGAGGCCCTGCTTCCGCAGCCGCCCACCCCAGGCCACCCCCGCACCTGCCCCATTGTCCTCGGAGACTCTCCACGGCCAGGCCCTCCCGAGTTCACCTGAGTGAGTCTCAGCTCCCTGCAACCCGGCACCTTTGTCCACAGCAGAGGGGTGGGGACCCGTCCCGGGACCGCGATGGGCGCAGCAGAGATCTGTGTAAGCAGGTCCAGGCTTCTTGTTCCAGAACGGGCACCCACGGCCCCACCCCGGGATGGTGCAGACAAATACCCAGACTGAGGCTCCTGTCGAGGCTCCCCCACCCCCGACACAGACAGCTCGGTCTGCAGTTTCCTTTGAACTGAGAGCAGAGCTCGGCACCCGCCTTTTACTGGGAAGCTTCGTCCCCCAGGTGGTGACGGTGGCCGACGAGAGGCCAGGTCTTCTGGCTTCTCTCCACCACCTGTCAACACGACCCCGAGCCGCCCTCGGGTTCTGCCTCCTGCTTGGCCGGCTCCGAACGGAGCTGCCAACACCTTGACTGCTTTCCCCGCCACACACTCCCGCAACCCACTCACACTCCCGCCTCCTGGGGGAGGCAAAGGGGTGACGTGCCCCTGCCGGCTGAGCACGGATCGAGGGACGTGGCCGGAACAGCCTCGGGGCAGGTCTCTGGGTCTCTTACTACTCTGTGGGCTTCTGTTCCATTGTCCCCCTCATTTAGGGCCACGAGGGCTGAGCTGGTCTCAACAAGACGGCCCCTTATTGATGCACAAATTCGGCCTGACAAATTCAACAGACACGCCTGTGAAGACTCAGGAAGGACCCAGAGCCGCTCACGGAATGGGGTCCAGCATCGAAGCCACAAACGCTTTCCCTCGGATCCGCTCAGGAGAGACCACGGGGTGGGGGTCGCCCCCCAGCAGCCCAGCCCAGCCGGCGACGCCCGCATGGTCTCCTTCAGGCGCTTCCGGAGAGAGGCGACATAGTCATCGCTGTCCAGCACAATTACTCCTCTTTGAGCCGTTTTACACCGCAGACCTGACAAGAGCCGAGAGAGGCAGGAAACCCAATCCCTTCTGATGTTTCCTCAGAAGATTAACTGCTCCAAGAAATTAGGGAAGCATCTTCGCCACAGTGACTTGAAGACGCTGCGATCCAGGATGTTAATGAAAAATCCATTGATGTTTGGCATTTATCAAGTGTCAAAAATTGAATTCGGCCATTCTGTGATTTTAATTAGCACGAACCGGGTTAAGCCAGCAGGTATCTGCGGCACTCGGACAGACACCTCCATCCCTGCACCAGTCACGGGGGGACACACAGGGAAGGGGTGGGCGGCACAGAGGGGACTTTGAAGGAAGGGGGAGCCTGGGAGGAGAGGGGCTGGTTCCAGCAAGAGCGTGCAGGGGGGCCGGGAGTCCCCAGGGAAGCAAGCAGTCCAGTTTGCCAAGAATAGCGAGACAGACGGAGTGTCAGGGTCAGAGCGGAGCCCGCTCGGTGGGAACCGGGGGTGGTGAGAGGCTCTGGGGCCGCACAGAAGCTGTATGGGTTTTAGAAAGAGAATCCTGCGCGGTGGGCAGGACAGGCGGAAAGACGCAGGAAACCACGGTGGGGGCTTCTCGCAGGTTCCACGCTGGGATCCAAAATGTCGTAAGTTCAGGGAGACAGGAGTGAGTTTTCGTGCCATTTCTCCAACAGGTGGGTCAGATATGACGGTACAAGTGACGTCAAGGGCTGGACGACGGTTTGGACACACTGAAGGAGGCTCCGCGGCTTCTGTGGCCTTGGGCACAGCATCAGCCCATGGCAGAGAAGGGACGTTCTGAAGGACACAAGGCCAGGAGACCCAGAGCCAGTCGTCCCCGGCCCCAGGGAGGGAGCAGGACAGGCGCAGGGAGGTCGAGACAGCGTACATGTCCTCCTGCAAGGAGACATCTTCAAGATGTCTCCTACAGGACATCTTCAAGAAGAGCAAAGGCTTCAAACTCACAGGGTCGGTGTGGCAGTTTTAGAAAGCGCCACAGATTCTTCAAAGTAGCCTGAATGTCCATCCCAGGGGGTGCGGCCCAGACACGGTGACTTACTTCTCACGAACAGAATGCGTCACTTGCGAGCCCACGTCCTCGAAGACGGTGTTCTCTCCCCCAACCACCTGCTCCAGCGGAAGCCACAGCCCCTCACACAGACTGAACTCCTCGGCCGCAAATCCCGGGGCAGCCGCGGCCCCCGCCAACAGCCACGCTAGGAACCACCCTGGAAACCGACCCCGGGCCCCAGTCAAGTCTTCGGATGGTGCAGCCTCAGCCGACATCCCGACTGAGACCCCGTGACGGACCCTGGGCCACGGGCAGCTAAGCCACTCCCTGTTCCCGGCCCACAGCAACTGAAACAACAGGTGTTTTGTTGTCTTCAGGGGCCAAACTTTGGGCAACAGATAAGTAGCACATTGTGGGCCCTGAATCAAGCCCATCACACACTGGGGTGATTGTAGGCCTCAGTTTCCCAAATGTAAGATGGGAATGATGTGACACACACCCCAGGGTTGACACGAGGACTCCGTGAAATGAACCCAGGTGGTGTATGTAAAACACTCTGAGGAGCCCAGGAGGTCACACTGAGTGCAGCTGATCTCCGGCCCCCAGGTTGGCCCGGAAAACACGAACGCATCTTTGGACGTGTAGACAGACTATGGAAAGGACCACGGCCAGGGTCTGTATCCAGCGTCCAGGCTGCCGATGGCTCCCTGGGGCCCCAGGGAGATGCAGGGGAAGCAGAAGTCTGAGCATCCGTGTTGATGTTCGGAGGGACCACTGCAGCAGCCTTTGGCTATGACCAGCCTCACGGGACAGCCTGTGTCCTGTAGGCAGGTGAGGGGCGCTCCCTTTCGGATTTTAGCTACCGGTTTCCTCTGCCGGTGGCTTCCTGGGAGCAGGGACCCCCGGGTGCTGGGACCAGGAGGCGACACATCCAGCGTCTTGACTGCCACCCTCCGGGGTGACAATGACTTCAGCCCCGAGAACACAGTCTAACGTGTGAAGATTTGGAAGAGCCCCACAGTGGTGAATTATTACGAAGTCACCGTAAGTGGCACCTTCGCCTCTCGGGCCTACAAACTTATCCCAATTTTCTCTGCCAATGGCAGATGCCAAGCTGAGCCACGTCGAGAGTTTTATACAAATGATATGGAGGTAAACTGAGGCAGATCCCAGTCAACTGAGGTAGACCCATCAGCCCCCAAGCCTCGCCAGGGACAAGGGATCCAGCAGCGAGGCTAGTGGGCAGCTTGGCCACCTCGGGGGCTTCCAGATAGGCTGCTGCCTGGCGCAGGCAGGGCTGTACCCCTACAGCCATGTTTACCGTGTAAACAAGCATGCCCGGGCCACAGACTTATCCAATTCTGTTCAAATGTACCAAAATCCCCACAGTTTATCTCCTTCTTTACGGCTGATGTTCTCTTCCTCCCCGCCCGGCGTCCCTCGGGGAACCCAGGAGGAACCAGGCGGACGTTAAACTTCCTAATCAACACTGTCTTGGCCCCCGATGGGCTGATGGTCGCTGCTTTCTGGAACACTGTTCCGTCTGATTCCTTCCCGCGGCCTCTGCTTCTCTCCGAGACGGTGTCCAAGAGTTTGGGGCTCGCGTGCCCTGGTGGTGGAGCAAGGAGGGCTTTGAGCCTAGCGGGGTCTTCCGGCTCATCCCTGTCTGTCTTGGAGTGGCCAGCCACACCGTCTGGTCCTGGGGACCAAGCTGGCATCTCCCTGGAATCCGGGGTCCCCCCCATAGGCACCCATGGGTGTCTGCCTCCTCATTACGCCACCAGCACGTCCTTGGCAGCTGAAGAACTTGTGGCTCCTGCCCAGCAACACAGCCCGTGGGGACCGGGGCCGTCGCCCCGGCTCATGTGAGGGGCTCACCCTCAGCCAGGACGCCTCCTGTACCTGGGCTGTGCCCAGGGAACTATGGATCTCTCCATATGCCCCCCAAACAGGGACATGAACCCACGTGTTCTTATGTGAGCCGTGAGGTTTTGGATAGTGATTTTTTTTTAAAAGATTTTATTTATTTATTTGACAGAGAGAGATCACAAGTAGGCATAGAGGCAGGCAGAGAGAGAGAGAGGAGGAAGCAGGCTCCCCGCCGAGCAGAGCCCGACGTGGGACTCGATCCCAGGACCCCGAGATCATGACCTGGGCCGAAGGCAGCGGCTTAACCCACTGAGCCACCCAGGCGCCCCTGGATAGTGATTTCTAACGAGGCCGAGTCCCAATCCCCGAGGCCTTTGCCAGCGCGAGCCGCAAGCACCTGTGTGCCTGGTCGCACCTGCCTCCAGTCTGCACCCGCCCCCGCAGCAGAGTGCTCCCATCCTCCCCTTTGTCTCAAGCAGCAGGTTTCTGCAATGGAAAACACCTCACTTCCCAGCCCCAACCGTGCGGGGGACAGCCTCGCAGAAAGGAGAAAGAGGCTGCGGTCCCCCAGATGCCTCTGCACAATCCTCAAAACTCAGCCCCCAAATCACCCTCGTTTCCATCCCATGTGTGACACCGGTCAGAGGAGCAGCGCAGCAGGGACCCCTTCCAACCTTCCTTGTTCCCCCAACGTCGGGCAGGCAGCTGGGGGCTCTGCCCCTAGTCCCTTGGAAGAACGACGGGACGGCGTGTTGGGCTCAATGATGGCTGAAAGGCAAGAGGTCATGTCAGGCGTCAGTCTCCTGTGCTCAGAAGCCATAAAGAGACAGAGTCAGGATGAACACAGAGGACGGGGACCCCTCACTTCCCACCTGAGTCTAGGATGCCTGTGCCACAGGGTCTGCAAAGGGAGCTTTGTTTGCACAGGGGTCGGAGCAGCCGGCGATGCTAATCCAATAGCGGGAACCCTGCCTGTGGCTTAGGAGTATAATTTTCCTCCTGTATCCGCGGCTCCTTCTGTCAAAAGCCATTAATCTCTCCTTGAAGTGACGGGTGGCTGGAAGTCTTTCACTTTCAGCAAATCTACACAAGGTCCAAGAAGCCCCATGCACAAAGGAAGGAATTAGTCAAACGCAACAATGGAGAGCTAATTCCTTAGCAGCCAGACAGGAATCAGGAAAAGAGGCTCAGGCTTTTTGAAGAATTCCTTTTATGGCTTCCAGAAAACCTATCTCAAGTCAAGTCCCCCACTTTCACTTGCAAGTGACAGAAAGTCCAGAAAAAACTCATTAAGATAAAATGAAAAGAGCTAAAGACTCTGAGTGTCAGGCATGGGCTGATCCAGCGGTCAAACGACATTGTCGGGAACATCTCTCACTGTCTTGGTGTTGCTGTCTGTGTCTTGACCCCCTTCTTACTTGGTTTCTTCCCTTGTGGCTGAAAAACGGCCACCCAAAGCTTCAAAGTTCAAGTCCAGCGGGCAAGGGGAGGCGGAGGCGTCTTTGTCCTGCGTTCATGAGAGTTTCTCTAACTGCCTTGCTCCATCAGGAGACTGCTGTGAGCCAAACCTCGATGTCTGGAGGTGGTCGTAGACCACTGGGCTGAAGCCTGGGGGCCATGCCCTTGCCTGACACATAGCTGAGACCAACGGCGGGGGACAGTCCACAAACACGCCAGGAGCTGCTGCCTGGGAACCGGGAAGGTGGGCATGGCAGCAGGGGGAAAGTGCTCCTGACTGGCGCAGGCTGGATTTGAACTTGGGACTCCAAGGCTGTGCCTCTAACAGCAACAGCCTCTGCACAGGCTCCCAGAGCCCCACCATGAAGACTTGCAGACACCTGAGCAGGGTTGGCCATGCCCAACGCTGGCTCCAGCCACTCCAGTCACGTGGCCGTGCGTTCGTGATTTTTGGTTAATGGGTTCAATCTGGGTTTTCTGTCCCCTGAAATGGATGAGTCCTAGTGGACATGGCGATCCCAGTTAGTACTGCTGGTCTGCTTCCCAGAAGGTGAGTTTGCATGGGGTCACCAAGAACTGAGCCCCCGCAAAGTGCAAGCAGCCCATCTTCCCTGGTGTCTCCAAGCCGCCAGCCCCAGACACACCAGCAGATTTGGACGCATCTTAAGAAATAATCGTTTATTTTCCAAGTCAGCCCCCTCCACCCCCATCCCGGGCTCCTTCCCACTGACCGCAGCACAGACTCCCTCCCTGTGTCTTCCTTCCTGGGCTGAGTCCGGAAGCTTCTTATCTTATCTGAACCAGGTGCAGACCCTCCAGGAGCTGCAGGGCTGAAGTCAGCAAGACCCCTGCCCCCTAGATCTGGCTCTCCGGTACATTTGTCTTCACAAGGCACACTCGGAGGTCGTCTTGGGGAGTCAGGGAAATCAATACGGGAGCAGAGATAAGCTTCTGGGGGAGCGGTGGGGACCGGTGCAGCGGGAAAGGCTGCTGCAGATGTCCAAAATGCAGGTTTCCAAGCCAGGTGGAGACGCTGGAATCCAGCAGCTCCAGCTGAGGCTGAATGTGAGTGAGACCCTCACCCCTGACCCCCGAATTAATGGCTTGAGGCAGGCTACACCCATCGGCATTCGGTTCCTCTCCGTCTCACCTGGTCTGTCCCCAAGCCCCTTGGTTCTTAACCCTGGCTGCCAGTCAGATTCACCTGCGAGTGTCCCATGGATTTTTTTTAAAAGACTTTATTTATTTATTTGACAGAGAGATCACAAGCAGGCAGAGAGGCAGGCAGAGAGAAAGGGGGATGTAGGCTCCCCTCTTAGCAGAGAGCCCGATGCAGGGCTCGATCCTAGGACCCTGAGACCATGACCTGAGCCAAAGGCAGAGGATCAACCCACTGAGCCACCCAGGTGCCCCTCTCTTGGATTTTAATACAGCAACTAGTCTAAAGTCCTTCCAGCTGGGACCCATCGGAAGAAATACATTGTATCCTAGCCCAGGACCACACCTGAATGCAGGAAACCACAGGCGACCGGCTTGCCAAAGGGTCTCCAGTGTTTTCCGTACTATTGTTTTGTTTTGTGCTGACGCCGGTGATGATCTGCTCTGAGCTCACACAGATGGGAAAACATTTGTTGGGGATATTAATTCGTCCCGCTTTTTCTCAGTTTCTTCCTCCTCCAACTGCAAGTCCCTAACCCGATTCTCTGCTGTTTCTTGCTTCAGGGATTTTTTTTGGGGCAGAATGTAGACACCACTTGAAATCAAAGGATTTTTCAGACTTTTGTTAAAATCTAAACTCTTTGATGAGGTTAGGCTTGATGTCCCCAGGAGGAAAGGAAGAACAGGCTCAGGGCATGACATTTCCATTGGGCTGGAAATAGGAAGAATATTGTGGGTCCCGGAGTAGAGGGGAAGGAGCTGTTCCCCATTTGCTGGCCATGTCCCGGAATGGCGGGTAGCAAGACCTCAAGGGTGGGGGTCCTCTCCATGAGGCTGAACTCTAGGAGTTCCCAGGTGTGGCAAAAGCGTGCATACCCCAGAACACCTAGAATCAATAAAATAAGAAACATCAGGTGTCAGTGAGGCTGTGAAGAAAAAGGAACGCTCTTGCACGGTTGGTGAGGACGCAGACTGATGCAGCCATGGTGGAGAGCAGTATGGATGGTCCTCAAGAAGTTACAAATAGGGACGCCTGGGTGGCTCAGTTGGTTGGACGACTGCCTTCGGCTCAGGTCATGATCCCGGAGTCCCAGAATCGAGTCCCACATCAGGCTCCCAGCTCCATGGGGAGTCTGCTTCGCTCTCTGACCTTCTCCTCGCTCATGCTCTCTCTCGTCTCTCTCTCAAATGAATAAATAAAATCTTTAAAAAAAAAAAAAAAAGAAGTTACAAATAGAACTGCCTTAGGGTCCAGCAGTTGCATTACTAGGTATTTACCCGAAGAATAAGAAATACTAATTTGAAAAAATACATGCACCCCCACAGCTATTGCAACATTATTTCAAGAGGAAAAGTATGGGAGCAAACCAAATGTCCGCCGACCGATGCGTGCGTCAGGGAGATGGCTGCGCGCGCACAGAGGAGTACAACTCAGCTGTGAAAAAAGAATGAGATCTTGCCATTTTCCACATGGATGGAGCTGGAGAGGGTGATGCTAAGTGAGGTAACTCAGACAGAAAAAGACAATTAGCATGTGATTTCAGTCATACGTGGAATAAAAACCAAAACACGAGAAGCAGAAACATAAGTGAGAACAGGTGATTGCCGGAGGGGGAGGGTCGGGGGGAGGCAGAACGGGCGGAGGGCAGGGAGAGGTGCCAGTTTCTAGAGATGCAGCGAACACGTCATGGGACGGAAATGTCAACGTGTGGGTTCTACCTAGTGGTATCACAATAGCGTCGGGTGGTGGCCAGGGACAGAACGACGCATAGAGTTGTCGAATCACAATGTCATAGCTGGCACTAGCTAACGTTGGGTGTCAAGCACACTCAGATAAAAATACATCAATGAAAGACCAGCGTCCCTGCACAGGAGCAAATCTCACACCTGATTCCCAGAGGGGTTTAGAACCCTCATCTGTTTTAAAACCTTGTGCCAATTGAAATTTTCTAGAAAACCCGTTCTTTAACACATGTCCTTGTACCTTTTAAAAACTGCCTTTCCGAAAATCCTCCACGATTTTCCATCTTCCCAAATGGACGCTCTGTCCCCATTCAACGCCGACCCCTAGGCCCCGGCACCTCCGCCCATTCTCCGTCTCTGTGCATCTGGCTGTTCCAAGTTCCTCCTCTGAGTGGGGCCACACAGAACTTGGCCTCTGGGACTGGCCTTTGTCACGCATCGTGTCCCACAGCCATGCTGCAACGGGTGCCGGAACGCCGTTCCTCTTCTAAGTGAGACCCCAGCGTTTAGCTGCTCCTCTGTCCACTGACGCTCAGGTCGTCTCCAGCTTCCAGCTACCGTGAACAACGCTGCTGTCAACACGTGTGTGCAAATACCTCTTTGAGACCGCGCTTGCAATGCTTCTGTGTGTATACCCAGAAGGGGGACTGCTCGGTGAAGGCTCTGCCTTCGGTTCAGGTCATGGTCCCGGGGTCCTGGGATCGAGCCCTGCGTTGGGCTCCTGCTCAGCGGGGAGCCTGCTTCTCCCTCTCCCTCTGCTGCTCCGCCTGCTTGCGCACGCACTCTTTTTCTCTGTCTCAAATAAATAAATAAAATCTTTAAAAAATAAAAGAACCAGGGAATGAAACTGACTTTCACCTGTTATTCTGATTCAGAAAGGGTTTACTGCCTGCGTTTCTAGAAGGTGACTAGAAACTGCGTCAGACATTAGCGCAGGAGGAGGCGCTGGTCTCCAGCTGCATGGGGGCCTCCGAAGCCCCCTTTCCCTCCCCCTGCACGGGCTGCCTGGACCTCAGAGCCACAGCCACACCGCTCGGCGCCTCAAGGCCTCAGGGCAGGAGTGCTGGATCTTCACAGCGCTAAGCGGGAGGGGGAGGAAGGGGTTACCATCCTGGGTGCCAAGGTCAGTGGTTTCCCTGGGGCTGCACAGAGTTGTGGAGGGACAGCCTCCCCCAAAGCCTGGTGTGTTGTTGACAGAAGGGAGGCAGTGCTGGGCAGCCATAACCAGACATTCCCTGCACTCCATGCCTGGCTGACAGTGGCGTGCGTGTGTGCACACAAGCATATGCACTCCCACCCGTGCACACACACACATGCACACACGTGTACACATCACGCCTCTGCACACACGCACACATGCAGATGCACACACATGAACACACAACCACACTGCACACATGAGCACACGTGCGCGCACACACAGAGACACGCACACATACATACATGCATGTGTGTCTGCACACACGTATACACGCTACCATACAATTTTTCTTAGTGCCAGGATCCTGGAGGATCACGTGAAAAATCCGCCATGAAAACACCATCCTTCCGTCTTCCCCAAAAGCGTCAACCCAGAGCCGTGCGCAGATGATAAATCCACTCTATTTAAAGTCTAGAGTCTCTGGAGAATATCCCTTCTTCCCCAGGTTCTATCCCAGGCCTTCTGCCTCGTCTTCTGCCACCTGTGAGCCCTGCGGTGGATTCAGCTGCCAACCCCACATCCTATACATAGTAATGAGAGAGAAAACTGTCTTCCAAGGAAACAAAGAAATTCAAGGAAAGGCCTTTGTTTCCACCTTCACCACAGGGCACAGCCCACAGCTTACGGAGCTTCTCCCTCAGCTACCGAAAGTGCTAAGCAGACATGAGGACAGCGAGGCCACATCACGAAGGAGGGTCCTCGACGGCGCCCCTCCCACCCACACGGGACGTTGGCATGAAGCACCTTCCACACCCTGGGAGGCGGGATTGCAAGCATACAAGCTCTTCTCTCCCACTAGGACTGTTTCTCGGGCTCATTCCCCCGTCGACCACTGGAACGTTCCTAGTGGCAGTTCCCTGTTGAGACTGGGGCACGACAGGAAACCAGCGATGCTCGTGGGCATCAGTCCTTTGTTTTCCAGTAACATGACTTTAATGGAAAGTGGGGCCGTGCGAGATGCCACGTGCTGTAAAAGCCATTCGGCGAATCTTCGCCGGCCCACACGTGACGGGGAGCGAGGAACAAGATCCACCTGCAAACGGGTGTCTCTCCTGGGGAAGCCGGACAGGGAAACAGCCCCAGGAGTGACCAGGCAGCTGCTCAGTGGCCAGCCGTTCCCGCCAGAGTGTGGCACAGTGCACAGCCCAGACTCCCGCTCCCACATCTGCCCTTTCCGGGTTCATGCTCCGCTCCTTCCTTCTTCCCCATCTGTAAACTGCGGGAAGTAACGGACCCTCCTAAGGGCTAGCTGAGCCGATGCAGGTGACCAGGGCAGCCGGCACGGGCGGGTTTGGGAAGGCATCCTTCATCACTAGTACCGTGACCGTGTGATGTCAGGAGACCGTTCTCATGTGTTTCCGTGTGTCTTCTGCATACAGGCATGACCGCTTTTGTCCTGGGCCGTCTTCCCTGGGACGTCCGCCTAGCAAACATCCCTGAAAGATTCGGCGGCTCTCTTCGGGTGGGAGGTGATGTGGTCGCTGTGCAAGGTAGCTGGGAACCCTCCACGCCGCAGATTGGCAAGTTGCCGGCAGCCCCCCACCCGTGAAACATCGGAGGGTCCTAACTCAGATTCTTCGAGTGTGACCAAACCCGCTGCACGTGCTCCACCCAGCTGGGTACTGTGCTCCACCCCAGGTGCTGCAACAGGTCTCTTGTCTCTGATCCCGGGCGCTCATGTCTTCCCCTAAATCCAGGCAACTGTAACCAACCAAGCTGTCGGCTGGCAAGCAGGGCAACATCTCCGACCTTCCGCGTTCTCGACAACCACAAGCTCAGCGCCAGTTGCTGGGAAAGGGGGGCCGCTTGCCACGGTTCCTGCATCAGCCACTGGCTCTCTCCAAAGCTTTCTCAGAAGCTCCCCTCTCCGGGGACTGAACGTGTCTGCACAGGGCACCTCCCCCAGCGGAGACATGGGCCAGCTGGTTGCTCATCAGCACGTACTTAAGCCTCCAGCAGCCACCGAGGCTCCCGAGCGGTATCAGAGCAAATGAAGTACTTAACCCCCAGCAGGAACCCCCACCCCAGGGCTGGGGCCTCTGCACCCGCTACCCAGCCCATGAGTTTACAGCCGTCCCACCGGTCTCTGTCTGTGTCCCCTCCTTCCACGGGATGCGCAGAAGTAAACCAGGTACGTCTCCGCCCCCGCTCTCCGTCTTCTTAGCCCGAGGCAGTTCCGAACCATCAGGCTGCATCCTCCTGCTGGTAAAAAGTCTGTGTGTGAAGTTGGCCCCTGCTTTAGGCTGAGCCGTGACCCTGGCCCCAGGTGGAAACTCAGCGCAGCTGCCTGGTTAGTGAATATTGCGGGCAATGGTATTTCCCACATTCTCACGACCTTGGGGCAGCCAGGATGCTAGGGCGACCAGAGATGCTCCGAGAGACCGTGCGTCCCACCTGCAGGCTGCCCTAGCCCCCCCAGGCCCCCGTGCTCCCTCCAAGGGCTCTGTCTGTCCCTCAGTCTTGGTCCTCCCGATGCCAGTGCCCTGGGCTCTGCTGCCAGGGAACAAACACCAGACAGCCCTGCATGGTCCCCGCCAGACTCAGGGTGGAAGGAAACCCTCCCAGTCACACAAGGACAAAGCTAACGGGATGATCCCGAAGGTTCTGACCTCCTCAACCCACTCTGGCCGTCACCCGGGCAATCGAGGAGCTGGGCACCAGTGTGACAACACCTCAGGCACTGCCTGCCCCCTTCACTGCTCTTTGAGTGACACCGACGCTACATGGAAGTGGCCATTTTAAAGCACACGATTCTGCGGTCCTGGACACAATGACTCCCCAGTTCTGAACATCTCCATCACCCCAAGAAAGACCCTACAGCGAACTGTCCCTCCGCACCTCCCCACCCTCGGCCCCTGGCAGCCACTGGGCTCATTTCCGACTGTGCTACAGATTTACTGATTCTGAACGTTTCTCGTAAATGGGATCGTAGAACACGTGACTGCTTGTGTCTGGCTTGTTTCGGTGCATGGGATGTGTCTGAGGTCCAACCAGGCTGCAGCGTGGGACGCTCGGATGTGCGCACCATGCACAGGGAGGTCAGCCCGAGGGTCCGTCCACGGTGGATAAACGGACGGCGGCGGGCATGTGGACGGGATATTATTCACCTGGGAAAGGAATGACGTTTCAAAGAGGCAGCAAGGAGGTGCCAGATTCCAGGGCTGGAATGGGAGGTTCGTGTTAGCGGGGACTGAGTTTCCGTTTGGGAGGATGGGAAAGCCCCTGAGACAGCTGGGGGCAGATGTCCTCGATGCCTGGGCCCGGGGCACTTACAGATGGTGGCGAATGGATTTAGTGAGAAGTGCTCCCCCGAAAAAAGGAGAAGGGGTAGCAAGCAGATGCGTGCTTCATGAGGGTGCGCGGCAAGCCGGATGCCCGCTTCCCCATCTCCCCCCACCCCTGCACCCCACTTTCGTTTCACGTGTTGTTGTGATAAAGACTTTTGAACACAACGTCCTTCCAAACAACTTCGGGAGACACCTGTGGGAGAATTTATTTATTTACTTAATACGCCGCAGACGGACCACCGTGGATACCTGAAAGCAGGGGGTTCCACGAAGCTCCCTCCATAGCCGCCGAGCGACAGAGGTGGGCACCGGGTCTCCCGGAGCGGGAATGGTCCCGATGGCCAGAGCGAGGCCACGATGGGGGAGCACCCAGGCAGGAGTCCTGGTGCCCAGCTCTGGACAAGTCCTTTTCCACTCACCACTTCTTTCCGGCTCTAAACGCAAACGCACACCTTCTGCTTCTCCAGTCTGCAGTGTGGATCTGCGTGTCGGGTGCCAAGAGCGCTCCCGGCCCAGCGTCAGATCTGGAGACCCCGCTGCTAATTCAGGCGGATGTGCCTGGTGCCAGGAGGAGCCTGCGGCGCTTCCCGCCTGCGGAGACGGTAATGGTTTATGACTCTGAGCTCGCCGGAAGGTTAGCTGGGTCAGAGGGAGCTCGAGCATTTGTTTAAACCTCGGTCCAAGATTCTCCCCACTTGCGGCTGGAAGGTAATGAGTTCTGAGCTGCACCGGAGTCGGACGCCCTGTGAGTCTGACACAACCGCTCTTTGAAGAGAAATCCGTGCATGTTAATCACTGGGAAGGAAAAAGAACGGCCAAGCACCACGGTTCACCTGGCAAATGTTTGCCAAGCACGGCCGCCCGCCAGACAGCGTGCCGGCTGCTGGAGGTAAAGCAGCGGTAAACAGAAGGGTCAAGTCCCTGCCTCAAGGGGTTGGCCTGCTAGTGGGGGTCCTGCCGGTGAACCTGAGCCAGAAAGCCAGGGAAGGAAAGGACGTGAAGCGCATTGGGAGTGCTGCCTTGGCAAGGGCAATCAGGAGGGTCTCCTGGAGGTGGTGATGTGTGAGCCAAAGCCGGAATGGATGGAGTGCTCCAGAAAGAGCCCCTGGGCAGGGAACGCCAGCATCCAGTGGGGGGGGGGGACTGGAGTTGCATGGGGGTCCTCAGGGCACAGGTTGGAGACGGGGCTCCGTGACGCTGGGCAATCAGCCCAGCGTCTTCATAGGAGCCCAGGGCTCGTCTCATAGCTGCCCTGCTCTATCCTCTCAGCCCCACTAAGTTTAGGCTGGATTTAGGAAGGAACCTCAGCCTCTCTTCAGCCGCCTGCCTACCCCTTTGGTGTACTTGCTTGGTCCTACCCCAGGGCCTCCAGGAGAACCCTTCCCCCACCCAGAGCCCTCCCTCCAGCTCTCTCTGACTCCTCTGTCTCTGGGCCCCAGCTTCAGGGACTCCTCCTCAGAAAATCCTCCCTGACCAACAGCCCACACATTCCTCTTGATGCCAAGATTCTGCTGGGGTCTCTCCAGAGCCCTTCAGCCTCCCCATAAGCGCCCTATGTCCCCAGGAGAGTGTGGGCCCCACGGAAAAGAAGGCTTGTCCGGGACATCACCTCTGTCCACGTGTGCAAAGCCCAGAACAGATCCTGGCACGTGGGCAGGCGCCCAGGACCGATCCAAGGGCAGAGGGCTCAGGTTGGGGAGGGGGAGTCAGGGAGAGCTGGTTTTGAAGGATGACTAGTTCTCCGCAGAGACAGCCTTTCTAGAAAGATGCGACTACATCTGGACGAGCCAGGGGTTGTGAGCCAGCATGGGAGCGCCGGCAAGTGCATCTGATGCTGGGTTATTGGTGCCGAGCAGGTGGCAGGAGGACTGACCCAGAGGTCACCTGGCAGGTGACCAACTCGTCTGGGCTGGAAAGCCGGGGGCTCGGGGCTGACAGCGCAGCTGACTGGGGGGCAGCAGAAGAGTCTTACACAGACAGGAGACACGGGGTCGGGTGTAAGTGGAAAAGGCCATGTGGGGGACCATGTGGAGGACTAACTAGCGGAGCCCCTGGCCCCTTGGGGAGCTACTCATGTTCTATCAAGGCAAGAAACAGCGTGGTTGCTGGTGATGGTGGACAGAGCGGGGCTTAGGGGGGAACGAGTCCTATTCCCCGCTCTGGAGACACTCCTGCCTGGAGCCGCCATCCCGTACTGTGGGATCCAACCCACTTCCTCCTTCCCTTTGCAGAGGGACGCAGACCTCGGGGTCCTAGAGACAGTCGTGGGGCCCCCTCTCCATCCCTGTTCTTCCTCCTCTAGCAGGAAGGGAGGCCCGGGCACTGGTGAGGGAATCTCTCGGTCCAGGCCAGACATCATGTTCCTAGGGCTGTGCTGAGCCCCTCCCCCCCTCCCAGCCCTACCTGCGTTCCCAGCCCCGTGAGACGCACCAGCTGCCGGAACAGTAGCTTTTCCTCCCCCACCTCCACTCTGGGGACCCACCCTCCGTCCTCACAGCCTGCATTCACTGTGACTGCAGCTTACCGCCAGCCTGGGTCTGCTTCCGTCCCTGCACTCTTGACACTCCTTTCAGTGCCACTGCCTCCAGGAAGCTTGCCAGGATGCTCCATGCATCTCTCATCACACTCTGACCTTATGTCTCTGTGGGTGATTTTGTCTTCTCCCCGCAGCGGAGCACTGAGCCTGTGGCCAGCCCACGAGCACGGGGGTGGGGACCACCACGGCTGACCACAGCCCCCCCGCCCCCGGGGGCAGAACAGCCTTTGACAACGGGAAGGAGCCGACTGACCAACCGGCAGAGAGCAGGACCGGTGAGCCCGGCCGGTTCCTTCATCTATTTAATGGGTCTTATAAATCACATAAAATTTTATAAATCATATAAAATCACATTTTTTATGAAGCATGGAAATCACCTGTAAGGACAACACCTGTGGATGGCGGGGAGACCCTGATCATTCTGGGACGTTCAGTCCCCGTGCACGCGCCCTACCCACGTGCCTGCCCCCTGGCCGTCCCCAAAGGGAGGGCAGCGAGAGGTGTTCCCGGCGTGCGGTGTGGGCTCGTGGGGGCAGCAGGCGAGGGTGCCGGATCTGGCAGAGAAGCCGCCACGGTCAGGTCGGCAGCCCAACGTGCTCCGTGGAGATGGCCCCAGTCCTGCAGGCCAGCGGCCAACAGTGAAAATCTCACTCTCATCCCCAGGAAGCACCAGACAGACCCAAACGGAAGACGGTCTGCAGAGCCCCCGGCCAGCGCTCTTCCCAAGTGCCCGAATGGCACCCGGTGATTGAGGGCTGTCCCAGGTCGGAGCAGTCGGGGCGGGATGGGGGTGGTCTTCTGCAGGCGGCTGGAACGTCCAAGCATGCCCAGGGATCGGTCCGTGGTGCGTCTGTGCCACGGCTCCTTCCCCAGCTTGGATCCTGACGCCCAGGTCATGGGGGCATCCCCAAGTGAGGACCCTGGTGGCAGGTGTAAGGGAAACCTGCCTCATCCTCAGCGTCTTTGTAGATCCAAAATTACTCTAAAATTGCGAACTATTTTAACGTTAAGGAGCAAGAAGAAAGAATTCAAGCTGGGGACAAGGAGGCGGACCCCCTTCATGTCTCCATGGGGCCCAGGACTTAGAGGGAAGGGAGGTCCCCACTTTCTGCTTTCTTCCCAAATCAGGGCCTAAAACCTCCCAAGCCACAGTCCCCACGAGCCCTGGAGACACAGCCCAGGAGACACAGCCCAGGCAGGAAACCCCAAATCTGCTCCAAGCCCTGCTGGCCGTGGTGGACGGCAGCCCAGGGGGCCCGGGACGCGTCTTCTAGTCCTCAGGGTCCAGTGGGAGGGACACCCCACCTCCTCCCTCCAGGCAAGCCCCTCACCCCCACCCACCCTGGGGCTCAGTCCCCAGCACTCAACATCTCACTGTTTGGTGGCCATTTCCTCCCAACAACAAAATCTTGGGGCACCTGACAGCTCAGCTGTTTCAGCATCCCACTGTCAGTTTTGGCTCAGGTCGTGATCTTAGGGTCGTGAGGTGGCGCCCCAGGATGGGCTCAGCTGAGTCCCTGGAGCTTTTCCCTCTCCCTCTGCCCCTCCCCACCCCGTCCATGCTCTTTCTCTCTCTCTCTAAATAAAATAAATAAAAGCTCTTTAAAAAATCTCTCGGAGTCCCACAGAATTAGAGTCAGTCCTTTGGAATCCCTCCTTTTAGAAAATACATACTTTCAAAAAGAAAAGCAACTGTGCTGACCTTTTAAAAATAAAACTCTATTTGGCCCATCACCACAGAGGAGGCACATGTTTGGGAGAATGCACAGGAAGCCTGGGCTCCCAGGACTCCGGGGGAGCCAGTCCCTCGCTTGTGGGAGTACAGCTCCACGCGGCCGGCCCCCAGCCTGCGGCCCCAAACTTACAGACCCCCCAGGACCTCAGGACCCCCAGCTCAGGCAGAGCCTGACCACAGCAGAGTCTGAGGCTTCCCAGGGGGTAAAGTTAGTGCAAATTCAACAAACAAGTAACATGACTTTATATAAACCTCTACTTTGCTTCCATCAGCCTCTAAGCCCTGGAGGCGGGCCAGTGAGCATCAGATCTTCTGGTTGCACAGACACGTTGACACACACACAGACATGTTGATGTTTTGTTCATTACAGAATTTTTGCATTAATATAGATTTTTTTTAACTTGCATCAAAATATTCCTTATTTGGATTATCAGTGGTTTTGGGGGAAACCTCTTGAAATTTCATTCTGTGCATGAGGGCCTCCCTTGGCCAACACTGGCCAGCCCTCCACGTCTGCCCCTGGACAGATCCTGCCCGTGCCTCGGCCACTGGAGGACCCCTGTTCTCCCAGGTGTTGGGTATTACAGGTGGTGGGAGGGGAACTCCCTCTCAGCCCCCTCCTCAGGTCTGTATGGCCCCTGCACCATGCAAAGTCAAAGAGAGAAGCTGGAGAGAATCCAGGGGTCCCGCAGGCCAGGGAAGGACGACCAGTTGGTGCTAAACTGGCCTCACCTGCAGCAGCGGAAGGTACCGGCTCACGCCGACCTGGATAGGAACCCCAGCTCTGCCTCAAGCAAGCGGGTCCTCCTCCAGCTTCAGATCTGAGCTCTGCATCCGTATAAGGACTCCGGATGCTCGGAAGGCAGCAACACACGGTGTGTGGCAAGGCTGTTCGGGCACACGTCTGTGGACACGTGTGGTGACCAGGGTCCCAGCCCTCCACGTCCCTCCCAGGTCAGGGATGACAAGCAGAGCTGTGAGGGACACCCACACAACGTCCTGCTAATGCCAGCTGCTGCTTCCCTCGTGCTTTCTCTGACGAGCCTCAATGTCAGGGAGCTGGGGAGCCCACACCTGCCCGTCCCTCTTTGGCTTAGGCTGGGGCTCAACAGACTTTTCTTATAAAGAGTAAGAAAATAAATACTCGAAGCCTTGAGGACCATTCAGTGTCTGTCACAACTCCTGGGCTATGAACTGGTGTGGCTGAGCTCCAATCCCACTTTATTTATAAAACAGGGGCCACAGCCTGAGCTTGCCAACCCCTGGCATGGGTCACGTGCACCTGTTCCTCCAAGAGGATCTCCATCTCTCACATAGAGTCCCTTTTTTTTTTTAAGATTTTTATTTATTTATTTGACAGAGAAAGAGAGAGAGAGCACAAGCAGGGGGAGCGGCAGGCAAAGGGAGAGGGAGAATCGGGCTCCCCGCTGAGCAGAGAGCCCGATGCAGGACTTGATCCCAGGACCCTGAGATTATGAACTGAGCCGAAGGCAGAGGCTTAACCCACTGAGCTCCCCAGGCATGCCCTACGTGGAGGTACTTTTTATGCAGAGCAAGAATTCACTTCCCTATAATATTCACCTTCACTACATTAGCATCTTAACCACCTTTCATGGCTACAGAGCAACCCGTTCACTGCGTGTGTGGTGGTTGGATACGTTTCTATACATAGTTAATGTATGTGACGACGAAACCATGGACACCTATAACGGTTAATTATACAAAGATGTGTATTACTCAAACGTTACTCATTCTTTTATTTGGCACTATTTGCCCGATCCTGGAGCAGACACCCTGCTGGGTTCTGGAGATGCAGTGAGTGATGGTGAGTGACGGAGAGTGACAGTGAGTGACACAGGGAAGACATGTCCCCACGACCACCCTCCCCAGTCTAAGCAGGGTCAGTTGGTGTCACACATTCTCTGGGTCCATTGTTCCCACCAGCTCTCAAGGGGAATGTACCAGACGCATGTCCCAGGCTTGGGCTCTGAAACCAGGGCCATGTAAGTGACAGGATGACCCATCCACCAGCCGTCTGCAGATTCTCTTCTTCCTGGTAATGCCCCTCGGACAAACACCCGGGCAAGGGGTCGCTTCTCCAAAGGATGTGAGCCTTCTGGGGACTCTGGATCCATGTCATCAAATGGTTTTCCAAAGGGGCTGTGCCCCAGTCACACCATAACTGTGTCACTTCTGGGTGTGATAATCCTGTTTCCGAATGTGCGCTAATTTAATGGGTGTAAAATTGGATCTCATTTTAATGTGTGTTCTTTGATCATTATGAAGGTTGAACGCATTCACTAATACGCACACACTTGGGTTTGTTCCCTGCATTTCTCTGTTCATGAAAAGCACGGCACATTAACCCCGTACCACCTGCCAGACACTGACACAAAGCTGAAGACTCGGGGACACACAGAGGCGGTCCCTGCCCTCAGGGATCATGTGTCCAGTGATCAACACGGAGCAAACGGACAGTCCGAATGCCGCAGAGTGGATCACAGTGCAGAGGGAGGCCCAGAGCACGCCGGGTGGACAGGAGGGATCCAGGGAGGTCACATGAGCCTTGACTCTGCCCGGGAGCAGCCAGGCGGCTCTTCCCCGGGGCTCCAGGGTCACTCACCTACAGCAGCCATGCCCACCCTCGGTGGCTCAGAGCAGGGCCCACGTCTCTGGTACGGCTCCCAGTTCGGAGGGTAGGGGGGCTCCGTTGGGCACGTCTGCTCCATACCATGCAGTTGAGCCCCCCCGCGTGTGCCCATATCTGGAGGAGTGGTCAGGCGGTGCCAGAATGTCCAAGACGACATCCAGACTGGCATTGGCGTAGAACAGACGAGACCAGCGCGAGACCATCTGTTCACCACAGCCCCTTCTGGGAGGTGTCCCACCCTGACCTGTCACACACAGACCACTGACCACACACAGCCTCGGTCCCCATCCCAGAACCGTCATGTCCACGGCTGCACCCGAGACCGATTCTGCCCAGCCCCTCAGGAGTCCGTAAGGGTGAATCATGAGAATTTGCTGAGAGAAAAGTCAAGGTTTAGCCTGATAAAGGAAGTTGTTGGAGGTGGCCAGAGAGGACGCAGTCTGCCTCAGGAGGGAGCGATGTCCTTGTCACGGGGGGTATGTAGGGAGGGTCAGGGTGCCCTGTGAGCACTCTGTGAGTTCTGTGAGTGTGGGGGTTCAGGAGCAGAACGTGGGGGGCTTCTAGGCCCTACAAAGACCCCACCAGGGCAGAGGAGACCGCAGTCCTTCAATTCCTTTCTCACCCCTGAGCTCCGTGGACAGGGAGAAAAGAGAGGACAGGGATCCAGAGGCCAGGGACCCAGCAGCTAGGCCCAGGAAAGAGCACTGGACCAGAGCTCATCCGGACTCTGGCCACGAGCTCCAGTGACTCCTTGGCCTTCCAATCAGTTTCCTACAGAATAAAAAACAGTAATCAATTCCCCACCCCACGGTAATAATTTTTAAAATGCAAGTCACGGGGCGCCTGGGTGGCTCAGTGGGTTAAGCCTCTGCCTTCGGCTCAGGTCATGATCTCAGGGTCCTGGGATCGAGCCCCGCATCGGGCTCTCAGCAGGGAGCCTGTTTCCCTCTCTCTCTCTCTGTCTGCCTCTCTGCCTGCTTGTGATCTCTCTGTCAAATAAATAAAATCTGAAAAAAAAAAAAAGATTTAAAATGCAAGTCACTTCCTCGAAGTCTTTCTGTGGCTCCCCGTCTTCCCTGCAGCAAATCCCAAACCTCTCAGCTCTTCCTGGACGGGTGCGGCCTTGGCCCCACTGCTTTTCTACCACCTGGGATGGTCTTCTCTTTCTAGGCAGGGTAGGGTGGGCGGGAAGATGGGAGGAACCGTGGGGGGTTGGGATGGTCAACCCTGGGGGAAGCCACGGACAGCAGTCCAGGACGGCTCATGGTAATGGTGAGTCCCAATTTTCTAAGTACTTCCAGGACATGAGACATTTTTCTAAGACCCTGAGAGAGACAAGGGCCCTCGCCACACTCAGGCCCGGAGCACACACATCACATCCCTCTTTTCTCTCTTGTTAACTCACATGCTTTGTGACTATGACAGAGGACTCCATATTTTCTCTCTCCTCACACCTACTATACCCCTTTCATCACCCTCCTGCCAGCCGAATCTCTACAATTTTCTCCCCTCCACTGAGAAAATAGTTGTTCTTTTTCCATTCATTCCAAAATATTCACTGAATACTTATTGTGTTTTTCTTATGTGCAGGAGCACTCCTGACTCATCCCTGACTCGCAGCATCATGCGCAGCCCTCACACTAAGTGAGTGCTTGGTGGAAGTGTGTTGCGTAGACGGACACATAGATAGATGAGTGGCGGGTGGTGGATAAATGGTTGCATGGATGGATTGAAGGATGCATAGATAGACTAACAGACGGGAAAAGAGACAGGAAGATGGGTGGATGGATGGTGGTGGGTAGATGGGTAAGGATAGAAGAGGATGGTTGGATGGATGGATGGATGGTGGATAGATGGGGAGGGTTAGAGGAGGATGGATGGATGGAGGGAAGGAAGGAAGGAAGGATGAATGGGTGGATGGAGGGATGGTGGATAGATGGGGAAGGTTAGAGGAGGATGGATGGATGGGCAGATGGATGAATATGTGGATAGACAAATGCATGAATGGATGGAAGATGGATGGATGGATAGATGGGGAAGGATGGAGGAAGGTGGCTAGCTGGGTGGAAAGATGGGTGGATGGATGGATGGATGGAAGGAAGGGTGGATGGATGGGTGGATGGGTGGATGGATGTGGATAGATGGATAAGGATAGAGGAGGATGGATAGATGGATGGATGGATGGATGGATGGATGGATGGAAAGAAGGACGGGTGGATGGATGGATGGATGGATGGATGGTGGATAGATGGGGACGGTTAGAGGAGGATGGATGGATGGATGGATGGGTGAATGGATGGATGGGTGGTGGATAGATGGGTAAGGACAGAGGAGGATGGATGGATGGATGGATGGGCAGATGGATGAATATATGGATAGACAAATGCATGAATGGATGGAAGATGGATGGATGAATAGATGGGGAAGGATGGAGGAAGGTGGCTAGCTGGGTGGAAATCTGGGTGGATGGATGGATGGAAGGGAGGGTGGATGTATGGGTGGATGGGTGGATGGATGGTGGATAGATGGGTAAGGATAGAAGAGGATGGTTGGATGGATGGATGGATGGATGGGTGAATGGATGGATGGATGGATGGTGGATAGATGGGGAGGGTTAGAGGAGGATGCATGGATGGAGGGAAGGAAGGAAGGAAGGATGAATGGGTGGATGGAGGGATGGTGGATAGATGGGGAGGGTTAGAGGAGGATGCATGGACGGATGGATGGGCAGATGGATGAATATATGGATAGACAAATGCATGAATGGATGGAAGATGGATGGATGGATAGATGGGGAAGGATGGAGGAAGGTGGCTAGCTGGGTGGAAAGATGGGTGGATGGATGGATGGATGGATGGGTGGTTGGATAGAAGGAAGGGTGGATGGATGGGTGGATGGATGTGGATAGATGGGTAAGGACAGAGGAGGATGTATGGATGGATGGATGGAAGGAAGAAAGGATGAATGGGTGGATGGATGGAGGGTGGATGGAAGGAAGAAGAAAGGAAGGATGGGTGAATGGGTGGATGGATGGGTGGGGGATAGATAGGGAAGATAGATATATAGATAGGGAAGGTTAGAGAAGGATGGATGGATGGATGGAAGGATGGATGGACGGACGGGTAGATAGGGAAGGATGGATGGAAGATGGACAGACGGGTAGATGGGTAGATGGAAGGGTGGATGAATACACAGGTTGACAAATGCGTGGATGGATGGCACAGGATGAATGGGTAGCTGACAGTAGGGGTGGGAATGGATAGGTAGGTGTCTCTTTGAAATCCCAGTTTGGTCACACTGATTGGGAAACCAGTCTGTAATTCCCAGGAGCCTCCAGGTAGGCCCTTTCCAACCCGAGCAGCCTTTCCCTCTGTTTCAAGAATAAATGGGATTTTCCCTCCCATCACCGAGTCCCCATGGCGGCCATTTGTTTTAAGTGTCTAGGGCAGCCCCGTTGTGGAGCAATTAGTCCTCGTTAGCGGCCCCCATAGCCGGCCTGTAATCTCCGGGCTGTTGGCTGGTGATTGCACACGAACAGCCTGGCCAGACCCGGCACCTGTAATGATGCGCGGAGGCTCTTCCCCTCTCCACGCTGCTCTGAATGCCAACAAGCAGGTGAGCTCCTGATGCCGCATTAGCACAGGGTGATTTTCATTACTAAATGGCTCCAGGGCTGTCCAAATGAGGAGAGCAATTAGGCCGATCAGGGGAAGACAATGCGTCCCTCGATAACTGTAATGATGGCACAGGCGGAATCGCTCTGGTCCGAGGCAAGGAGTGAAGTCACCGTTGAGGGCCTCTCCGTGGTGCACACTGGCCACGCACAGTCCTCAGGCCCTGCCGCCTGTCCTGGGCACCCGCCCCGGCCTTTGGGGCTGCAGCCCCCTCAGGGAGGAAACACCAGCCCTTCCACGTAATTAGAAGAAATTGTGTATCCAATACTCCGTACCAAGATGAGCTGTTACGGGGTGACTTTTCCGAGAAAAGTGTTAGTCACTGCAGAGGGGTTGAACTGGGAAAGTCCATGCCCCTTCCGCACAGCGACGGCAACCCTCCCTGATCTCACCTCCGCCTCGCACTCCGGCCACCGGATCCCACAACGTTTGCCAGGACACCAAGCACAGTCATGCGTCAAGGTGCGTGTGAATGCTGTTCCTCTGCCTAGAACACCCTTCCCCTTGGCCACCAAAACCGACTCCGGTGTCACCGCTGACACTTGGCCTCATGGTCAAAGTCGGCCTCTGTGGTCATTTGGGGTCTGCAGACACACCTCCTCCCCCAGGCTGAGAAGTCTCTGCATGTCTGGCCCCCGGAAATCGGAGACTGTTCCAAGCAAAGTACTGCAGACTGCCATGATTGGGCAGAGTCCAGCCTGCCTCCCGTTTCTGCAAATAAAATTTTATTGGGACACGATACTTCCATATTTTCTGCCATTGCCTTCTCAGCACAGAGGCAAGGTGCTTGCCATGGGGACCCTGCACCAAAGACGTCCACATCTGGGCCCTTCCCAGAAAATGTTTGTCAATGCCTGGCCCGGAGCGAGAGGCCAGACCCCTCGCCGAACTGGGGAGACGTGGTCTTGAGCAGAGGTGAGACCAAGTTCCCGGCCTCCTGTCCTCTTGACAACCACTGCCTCCTGGGGCCTGAGGAGAATCTGCACTCCTTCTCTTGGGGGACACTCCCCTGACGTGGGAAGGAGAAGAAAGGTGGAAAATCCAGAGACCAGCACAGAAGGTGCCCCACGAAAGTTCAGAAGGTGACCAGGCCTTGGCCCTCGTCGGCGCAGGGAAGCCGGTGCCCAGACGGTCTGCTGTGAGCAGTGGGCACGTGCCTGGGACCAGAACCAGACAGTCGGGACTTTGGGGACAAGTGACTTAACCTCTCCAAGCCTCGACTCCCCCATCCATGCAACAAGGAGCAAAGCGGTTACCTTGTGACATGTCTTGCACGGTGCTGGGGACAGGGCCTTGGACACACGGAAGGAGCTGGCACAGAGTGGGCCCATGGGGAGCCTCCTCTGTGGCCCTGAACAGAAGGGAGGGCTCACGTCAGCTGACTGTGCCACCCGCCCTGGGCACTGTGACCCGGCCCCGCCGGGGGACAAGCCAGTCCCCAGCAGGTGTGTCTGTCACTCATCACCGGTGCCCTTCCTGGATCTGAGGCTCTCCCGCTCCTCCCAGGCCCAGGGCTCGACCCCGTGAGCAGAGATGCCCCCGTTCATGCACCGTGTTCTCTCAAGGCTGCAAGAACCCAGTTAGGCACATACCTTGGGCCCCCTGGGGGAACCTGAGCGACCTCTGTGACCTCTCTGAGCCCCCAGGGTGCTCGTCCGTGAAGCGGGGAGATGCAGCCAGGCAGGCTGGACTCTCCAAGGGGTGCGTGAGCTCACGGATGCCACCACCGGCTCTGAGGAGCCTCTGGCTTACCAGCCCGGCTTGGCCACCGCTGCTTCCCTCCAGCTCTTCTTCATCCCGTCCCCTCCCCCGCCCTGCTGTTCTTTGTCCCTTGGTCACTTATTGAAGCCGATCCAATATTTCTTAACGTTCAGTTAGCGAGACCTCTTTTGTGGTGTGTTGTTCCACGCTGGGGCCGCCACGAGGCCTGTCCGTCAACCCTGGATGACTCTGCCCCTGCTCACGTCCCCCCCGCGCGTGCGCCCCACCCCGTCCCCCTTCACGAAGGTCATGACTGGACAGCAGGATGACCTCGTGATTATAGGCTCCCCTCTGCTCTTTCCACTCTTGTCACCGGATCCTTCCCTTTTCCCAAGTTTTAAACCAGAGCTCACACCGTCCTTGTGTCTTAAACAATCAGTTCAAAAATACTGTTCCTGGGCCTTTTGGCCCCTGATACTTCTGAGAAGTCAAAGGCTAGTCGCGTCCCTGATACCCCATGTGAGGTTCCCTCCCCCTCTGGCGGCTTTTCAAGATTCCCTTTGTGCTCTGTATTAAACAGCTTGAGGACGACGTGGGGATGTCTGGATTTCTCCCGGAGACCCTTTCACCTTCTTGGAGCTGTAAGTTTGTTTTCCCCCTTTCAAAAATTGTGAGCTACTTGTTTCTCCAAACATGTGTCCTGGACGGTCTCCATAGGGACTGCTCGCGTGTCCAGCTGGTGCGTCCCACAGACTCCGGAGGCTCCACTCCCGTTTCCCCCATCCTTTCCCTGCCTGCCGTCCCCAAACTGGGTCATTCCTTGTGATTTATGCTCATATTCACGTATTTGTTCTCCTGGCACCTCCCACCTGCTATGAAGCCCAACCTCTAAAGACCCTCCTTCAACTACAACACTTTCTCTTTGGTTGGAGAATTTGCATTTGGTTCTTTTCCAGTGCTGTGCCCCCCGCAGACATGCTCTGTCTGCTGACTCACCATGACTTTGGTCTTTGGAGTGTATTTATAGAGCTGCATTAAAGATTTTACTTTTAGGGGCGCCTGGGGGGGCTCAGGTCATGATCCCAGAGTGTTGGGATCCAGCCCTGCCCGGGGCTCCCTGCTCGGCGGAGCACCTGCTTCTCCTCCTCCCATCCCAGAAGAGAAAAGAAGACATTTCTCCGCTGAAAACCCCATTTGCTGGTTATGAAAATGATTCAGAGAATTTTTTTTTTTTTGCATTTCTGTACTGATGCCCAGCCTTCTTGTTTTGTTGTTCGATCCCAGACCCCAGACCCGGACCATATTACCGCACAAACGCGGAGGCGTCTCCTCCCCGGACATTGCTTACAGCCCAAGTGCTGTGCCGTGCTCAGATCCCCAGTCCAGAACAAAGGCAGCAGGTGACCAGAAAGCACCCAGGTCCTCTCTCTCTGCAGCAGGTGCACGGGAACTCAGAAAGCCCCGAGGGACCTCACGTGGGGCCCGGGGTCCTGTGGTGCACGGCGGGGCTGGCCGCGTCCTGGGGGCACGGCTGGGCCTCCAATCCCGCCACACTCTGCCATCATGCTCACCACCACATAAGGGGGTTCCTGGGGCCCCCACGGCGGGATCCTAATTGTCTCCTTGGTGGAGCCCCGTGCTCCCCCTCCCAGCACAACTAAATGACTGCCTAATAGCCCCATAAACAGCCATCTGATTAGCCCGGTCCCCAAAGGAGGGCTACCCGGACGGGCAGTGCGGCAGGGCACGGCGCAGGGCCTCCCATCTATCTTTGTCACCCGAGGAGCCCACACTCATTTGTCAGCCCTGACAGGTGCTGCTCGTCGTCAGAAGGGCAGTAACACGTGCAGAACTCTTCGTTCTGCACACGTGAAGAAGACCCTTTACCCTCCTTTCTCCCGACAGCAAGGAAGTGGGTCTGGCCAGGCCAGCCAGGTCCTTGGTGGAAGGAAAGGACCCGAGACCCGGGAGACAGAAGAGGCCGTGCTGAGGGAGGAGAACAAAGGGAGAAGTCCCAAGACCCCCGTGCATGAGTCTGATCTGTGCTGCGAAAGGGGACAGTCACGTCCGCCCAGCCACGGGCCAGCGGCCCACATCCCCTCCCCCAGCCACTGGAGCGTGATGGGAGCAGGGAAGCTAGGAGGAGGGAAGGCCAGGCAGGGGGCTCTCCTCCATTCTGCAGAGATGGGGACAGACAGCAGACCCCAGGCTTGCCCCGCTGATACCCTAGAGCACAGGGCAGCAGCCAGCCACAGGAGGACGCTGGGTGCCACTACCCCTCGGAGGAGCCATCCACTACTCTGACAAAGGGTTGCCCCGCACTCTGCCCCCTCTCCTGGCCTATAGGTCCCTACTCAGCTGTTGTTTCTCTTACAGGGACGCCCCTCGAGGAAGGGGCTCTCAGGCCAGCCCATGCTGAGCAGAGACGAGACCAAGTAGATCCCCGGCCTCTGGGTCTGCCGTGGGTCCTTGGCGCACTCATACAGGAGAGGACTCCTCTCCTGGTCGGCCCTGGATGCAGTTCAGTCTGGGGAGCCTTGATGGGATCCACGTGGTCCAGAAGCAGAAGGGTTGAAAGCAACCTCAGACCGTCAGGAACTCGCAGCCCTTACTGTGGCGAGCACCCTGGGCTTCAGGAGAATGCCTCCAGTTGTCTCCATTAGTTTGATGTGAGCTCAACCTTTTAAATTATGCTTAAGAAAATACCGGACTGGATCAAAGTGTTTTCAGTTGTAAGTCTTGAAAGGCCGACCCAAGTTGTCTTAAACCGTAAGGAGAATTTGTCAGCTGGCGTGAAAATACCCCAATGAGAGTATGAGCTTCAGGTGTTGTTCGATCAAGGCTCCAGTTCCTTTTCCCTGAGATGCCGAGCCCTGCACACTGGCCTGTAGTCTGGCTGGTTCCTCTTAGAAAAGTCAACATATGCCCACTTGTACACCGGACATTTGCACACCATGTAGCCCAGAAGGAAAAGCTTTCTTTCCCCAAACTGCAAGGAGATGAAACACCTACTTTGAGGTGCTTATTCTGGTCAGTGAACCCTAGGACTCTCCTCATAGTTGAAGCAATCATAATGGCCAAGAATGTCACTTGGTATGTTATTGCCCTTCCTTAACCATTGCCTGTCAGGCGGGGCTGCACGGAGGGTCGTGGGGCGAGGGGACCCCTTCGAAGAAGGGCGTGTCCAAGCCACTCCAGCCTGGGCTGCTGGTGGTGGGGAGGGGGCATAGTCCATCCCCTCCCTAAGGTTAGTTTCTCAGCTTTGAGTGACGACTGCATATTGAATTCGGTTAAAGTTCCTTCTTCATTGGTATGACGTGTCTTCCTGGGATACGTTACTATATCACGTTAATAGATTCATAATTTCGAAAGGCCTTAAATTGGAGGGAGAATCCCACTTGAAGGCGATATTTTATTTTATTCTTTTCATAGTCTGTGCAAGTTTCTGCCATTATTTTATGTAAGGTTTTTTTGGTTTTGTTTTTTTTTTTTCTTGTGGTCATCCTGAGTGGAGATTGGTTTAAAGTTTTCGTATCTTTGTGCTAATTTTGTCAAATTTTGGTAACCATGTTACACGAGTTTTATAAAAGGAATTTGGAAGCCATCCTTCTCTCCCTAGGATCTGGAAGGGTTTAAATAGTATCAGGTTCATCTGTTACTCGAACACTTGAAGGAGTTTACCTTTAAGACCATCTGGATTTGGTGCTTTCGTGGAGAAGTTGCTTTTTTATATAACTTTCTCAATTTCTTCCATTGTTTTGAGTGTGTTGAGATTTCCCATCAGTTTTGGAGTCAGTTTTGATCATGTGGAGTTCCTGGAATATGTCTTACTTCGCGGATCATTTCCAATGTATGTGCACTGAATTTTGTGCAAAATCTTTTTTTGTTATTATTTCCTTTGGATCTGCATTATTTTCTCTCGTCTGTTTCTAAAGCAGCACATTTGAGCTTTCTCCAATGAGTTACCGTCTCATCGTGTGTCTTGCTGACGCCAGCTGCATCTCAATGTCATGTAGAACCCCACCAACTTAGCTGGTCTTTCTGAACTTGTTGAATTGGATGCTTAATTCCTTTGTGTTCCTCCTTTCTTACGTAACATGCTCCTAAATTGCTGGGTTCGGGGAGGAGACGAGATATCTTACCTCCCAAGCAAGGGGGCCAGGAGGTGGTTGGATGGACGGTCGCTGGTCGAGTAGACAGTGTGCCGACTGCACCAGAGAAGACCATTTACTGGGGTAAAGCTGTGCTCCAGGAAGACCCGACTCCAAGGGGGCCACGTAGGGGAAGACCATACAGTCTCCGGGCCAAACTGGTGAATGAGCAGAGGGGAGTCGAGGGTCTTTGCAGCTGGGACTCAGAGACCTGGTGCCCAACCCTCCCTGAGCTCAGCCGGCTACACCCGCCAGATGAGCCCCAGAAGGCAGGGAGGCTGGACCGAGATCTGGGCTGTCCTTGTCTCCCCCTACCTGCTGGAACCCTCGGAACCATCACGGTACCTTGTGATCACAAGGGTCTTGTGACACCAAACGCGGGTCCTGGAGATGCCCGTGTCCCTTCTTTCTGGAAATTGTTCATAAGCTTCTCCCCTCAGCTTTCTTTGCTATTTTCTGGAACTCATGCCAGATACCGGGCCCCCGGCGTGCCTTCTGTCCCGTTCCCCTCCCCTCCCACTTCCTTTACGTTCCCCATCCCGCAGATTCCTTCGCTTACGACTCCACACCTTCCACTTGTGCAAAACGCGGAAGCCAGAGACAGAAGATAGGACGCTCAGGGAAAGCAGCCAGACACAGAGACCATGTGTCGTAAGGAATTTTGTATTACATGTAGCTCACCTCTATTAAAAAAAAAAAAATCTTTCCAAAAAGCAAGGGAAGGTGAATAACAACAAAGAAATCAGCCACCGTGCTCTAATTCCCAAGACCTCCGTCTGGTTCTCTGGGTCCCTGGCGTCCGTGGCATCCACTCGGCCGGCTGTTGACGGAACGGCGTCCCCTCCCTGAGCCTCCAGGACACACTCTCGGGTTCCCCGTCTCGGGTTCCCCGTCTCCTGCCTGCACTAGCCCAGCCTTCTCTCAAACTACTTGTAGATATTTGCTCTACACCATCTTTTGTTTGAGGCTGTGGCTGTTGTTAAAAGGGTCACACCATTTTTGGAAGTCCTTCCCTTCAGGACGCTACGTGCAATACCCCCTCCAGTCCACACCCTCTCCCGTGAGTGTGGACTGGACCCAGGGACTGCTCCAATGGAGGGAAGAAAACGTCGGGAAGGGTCGTGGCATCCTAGACCCAGTTATGAAAAGCCACCGGTTTGTGGCTCTCAGATCAGTCTGGCTGGGGGAAGCCAGCGGCTGTGTTACGACAACACTCAAGCAGCCTGTAGAGATCCACGGGGCAGGGAGCTAAAGCCTCCTACCACCGACCAGCAAGGAGCCCAGGCCTCCTGTCCACAGCCACGTGGGTGGGCACCTTGGAAGTAGTCTTCCTGCCTTCACGGCTGAACCTCGCAAGAGATCTTGGGCCGGAACCATCCAGCCAAGACACTCCCAAGCACCGGACCCACAAGAAATATAGCACATAAACCATGGTCCTAGGCGGCTCGTTTTAGGGGTGATTTGTTACTCAGCAGCCGATCGTGAATACAAACGCTTTCCTCACGTCTTTGGTTATGATTCATCGGACTGCGTTTTCCAGAACGAGGACCTTCAAAGTGGGGATCCGCTCTGTCTCCGGGCAAGGCTTCCCACTTACAGGTGGGGTTTTAGGATGCTTCGGGAGGGAGGCGGCCTCATCTCTGGGGTCTTTCAATGTGTTTAAAAGAGAACAGTGATTTGTTCCCAGAGGAGGGGCCGTTGCTGCCGCTGAGATGCAGAGGGGACAGGAGAAGGAGGTGACCGTGCAGATGGTGGGCTCAGCCCCGCCTCGCCGAGACCCCACATCCGCCTGGGTTCCAGGGGGCACACGAGGGTCCTCACCTGTGCCCCTCTCCCAGCTCTGCACAGGCAGCAAGATTGCGGCATAGACATTCGTAGACACACAAGCGTGGCTGCCTTCCAGCAGGATTTTATTTACAAACACAGGTGGTACAGGAAAGAGAACAGGTGGCTGGTCGGATCCGGCCCATGGGTCTTCGTTTGTCTACTTCTGCTCCAAAAGATGAGAAAATTATCCCACCCTTCTTCCTGTCTTTTGTGTTCCCTTTGTCTGCCAGCGGCTGTGATGATAGCCTTATTTTCAGTTATTTCGGTGATTCACTTTATCACAACAAAATGTATGAGGAATTGCGAGAGGCAACATCAAGAGAATAAGAAGACAAGCCACGGACCGGGAGAAAATACTTGCAAAGACGTGTCTGATAAAGGACCCTCACCACAAACACACCAAGACCTCCTAAGACTCGACAGTAAGAGAAGCGTCTGCCTTCAGCTCAGGTCATGATCCCAGGGAACCGGGATCGAGCCCCACATCGGGCCCCCCGGTCCACGAGGACTCTGCTTCTCCCTCGGCCTCTGCCTGCCTCTCTCATGCTCTCTCTCTCTGTCTTTCTCAAATAAACAAATAAAATCTTTAAAAAAAAAAAAAAAGACTCAACAATAAAAAAACAAACAACCTGATTTAAAAGACCTGAGCAGGGTGCCTGGGTGGCTCAGTGGGTTAAGCCACTGCCTTCAGCTCAGGTCATGATCTCAGGGTCCTGGGATCGAGTCCCGCATCGGGCTCTCTGCTCAGCAGGGAGCCTGCTTCCTCCTCTCTCTCTGCCTGCCTCTCTGCCTACTTGTGATCTCTCTCTGTCAAATAAATAAATAAAATATTTAAAAAAAAAAAAAAAGACCTGAGCAGACAGTCCGTCAAGGAGGATGCACAGCTGGCGGCTAAGCACACGGAAAAGCACACGTGGGACCAGCCGTGGCGGGCCACCACGCGCCTATGACACACAGAGCCCCGAATCCTGGCGAGGACATGCAGCCACAGGGCCCACCATCTGAGGCTGCTGGGAACGCGAAATAGGGTGGCTCCGGAAGACAGGCTGAGGCTTCTTACAAAACCGAGCACTCTCCTGCCACGGGCCCCGGCGACCGCGCTCTTGGTGTTTACCCAAGAGCTGAACACTTGATCTACACAAAACCCCACACGCAGATGTTGCCAGCTGCCTCATTCCTGATTACTAAAACTTGGATGCCCCCCCGAGATGTCCTTCAGCAGGTGCATGGGTACACGAAGCGCGGACCGTCCTGAGAATGAAATATTCCTCAGCACGAGAGAGAAACGCGCTATCCCACCGCTGAAAACGTGCCAGGGTCTCAAACGCAGTCTCCGAGTTGAAAGAAGCCAGTCTGAAAAGGCTCCGAGCTGTGTAATTCCCACCATATGATGTGCTGGGAAGAGCACAGCCAAGCAGACAATAAAAGACGGGTGTTTGCCAGGGCGGGAGGGAAGGAGGGAGGAACTGGCCAAGGGCAGGGGAGTCTGAAGGCAGGGAAAGGGCTCGACATGACACTGTGCGTTTGCCCAAACGCAGCGTGCACGCACCAGTCAGGAGCCCCAGCGTAAACCATGGACTCCGGGTGACGATGACCCCAACGGTTCAGACACGCCGCTTGGGGGGAGATGGGCACTGGGGGAGGCTGTGTGTGCATGTGCCGGGCAGGGGGAGAGCTGGAGGCATCTGGAAATCTTGGACCAACCTCTCCCTTTGCTGTGAACCTAAATCTGCCCTAAAAATATTGTCCTCTTTTAAAATGTTTTATTGATTTATTTAATAATAAATTTATTAGATTTATTATTGTTTTATTGATTTATTTATTGCGTGGGGGGGATGGGCAGAGGGGGAAGCAGGCTCCCCGATGAGCAGCAAACCCGACCCGGGACTCGATCCCCGGACCCTGAGATCATGGCCTGAGCTGAAGGCAGAGGCTTCACTGAATGGTGAAGGTGTTCCCCCCCGCAAATTAAGTCTTTCAAAAATAAATGAAAGGAGGGGCACCTGAGTGGCTCAGTGGGTTAAGCCTCTGCTTTCGGCTCAGGTCATGATCTCAGGGTCCTGGGATCGAGCCCCGCGTCGGGCTCTCTGCTCAGCGGGGAGCCTCCTTCTCCCCCCACCCCCCGCCTACTTGTGATCTCTCTGTGAAATAAATAAATAACATCTTAAAAAAAAATGAAAGGAAAACTTTTAAAAAACACATGTGTATAGTGGAGCTTTATGTCTCGCAGCCCACCCTCTGCCTCGACACTTGGCAGGTGCCCCTCCCCCGGTTCCGTAACATGCGCCCCGAAGGATTGACCATTCTCCATGGGGGACGACCTTCCGAATAACGTTTGCCAGTTTCTGCGTTGTTAATACTGCCGCCGAGGCCGAGCTCAAGCCACGGACGGGATGTCAGTGGCTGGCGGAAGTTCTGAGAATTCAATAAGGGGCTCTCGGGACCCTCCGTGAGCAGTTCCGGCGGGTCCCTGGCTGCGGTGGGTGAGGACGAGGCCAGCCCCGCTCCCTCTCCCACTGTGAGGGACTTGACTTTGCTCCTGGGTTGCCAGGAGAGCCTTCTCTTTGGAATTCGGGCGTAGCCTGGGTGGTCTGTTGGCACCCCACTTACGGGATCCCCCATCACGGCACCTGCTGAAGGGAGCCCGCGGCTCCTCCAAGCCCTCCCGGGGGTCATGTCCTGTCCCTTTGCCGTCCTGGCCTCGCAGCCGCCATGTGGAGCCCTGGTGGGTTTGCTCTTGTCCAGGGCCACTGACCCGAGCTGTGTGTGCCCGGGCTCAGCTGGATCTCCGAGGCAGCAACCCTTGACACGCCCCTCCCCGGCCCGAGAGCCCCACGGTTCAGGGACAGAAACGTGGGCTTCCCAGGGGGCTGCAGTTCCGTGGCCCGCAGTGGCTGTGTGGCTGCTCTGGGGCAGACCCCTGTGCTCTGGCCAGTCCCAGAGCTCTGGAGATGGGTAGTTTAGAAGATCGGCCCAGGCCTGCCGCTGTGTGGGGTCAGAGCATTAGGAAACCTCGAGTAACCCTTCTGTCCTATAGACGCACAGTGGCAGAGAGAGTGGGAGGCCACGGTGGGTCGGGACTCCACTCGGAAGAGATTTCAGCTCCTGGGCTTTGCAGCAGGAACCCCTGCCCTGCATCTCCCCTCAACTGTCTCTGCCGGGAGGGCCCTGCCTGGATAGGTCAGGGATCCCGGCCTTTGTGTGGGCACGACTCCCTCTCACGTCACCTTGACAAAGCCTGGGGCACTGAAGCTGAGCAGGATGGGGGACACCGTCCGGGGAGAGGCGTGTGGAAGAGCAGGACCCAGAGTCTGAGGGGCCAGGAGCTGCGAGGGGGCCCGGCGCCCTCCAGAATGCACCTGGTTCCCAGCGTCCATGACAGGCCCTCCATCAGTAAGTCCAGAAACATTTGCTGGGCCCCTGCTCTGGACCGCCGGAGACCAAAGCACAGGCCATGTTGATCGTGGTGCGAGCCTGTGTTAAGGTAAGCGTTGCTCCCACGCTATAGATAAGGACACTGTAAGTGCCCCAAGGTCACCCAGCAGGCCAGTGGCCAGGCCCAGGCTCCCCCACCCCCGGGCTACACAGTCCCGAAGACCAAACTCACCCTGTCTGATGTCGTCTCCGTCAGCGGACGCCCAGGGCCCCACGTCAGGGGCGCTGACCATCCTCTGGCCCTAGCCCCTCCACAAGCACCCTTGTCAGGGCCCAGCCTGGTGCCTGCTGCTGGCGAGAGGTGGCCAGGCCTGTGCTCTTCCGCCGTGGGCCCCTCCAGCGTCCTGGAAAGCCACCACACACAGGAAACCTTCAACATCCAAATCTCCAGACCCCGTGATGCGTCGCAGAAGGATTTTTGTCCAAGAAATGTCCCATCGTGCCCGAAAATGTCCCTCCCAGCATCACTTCTAACAGTACAAAACGGAAACCACCTGTGTCCCCAACAGCCGGCATTCAGGCCAACAAGTTGTAGTAACATCGGAAGACAGGAGCGCGCGCGTCCGAAACGCCTGCTGCGAAGACTCGAGGGACATGGAAAGCAGCTCTGATGTGACGTGCAGAACAGAAAGGGGTAAAAAGGGCTCAGATTTAGAATCCAGACAGAGAGAAATGCAGAAAAGAATACGCCGAAACGCGAATTATAACGGGATCCAAGGGAGAACTTTGAGGGCTCTCTTCCCCCTCGGACACACCTTCTCTGCACCGACATTACAGCACCTTGTGGTCCATCTCCAGGCACAGAAGAAGGGACGTTTTAGCTGCAAAACTTATTTATAAGAACTGAGCCAGATGATGAAGACTCTTGGAACTACATCCCATAAGTGGTTCAGGCGCTGGGCAGACGGAGGGGGTCCCTGATATCATCCATCAGTCTGTGAACGCTGTCTCACAGGAGAAAAATGAGCCTCGCTCCGTGGGACAGCAGGAAGTAGAATGGGAGGGGAAGAGGAAGTATCTCTTTGTTCTGCCAAAGAAAAGACTCTCTAAGAGCAAAATTTCTCAAGAATAGACAGGGATGCCCCTCAGGTAGGGAGCACACCGTCACTGGAGGTATCCAAGCCGAAGTCAGAGCTGCGGTCGTCTGATTCCAACAAGGGGGTTGAAAGAAGAGAGTGCCCCCACCTAACAGGCCTTCCTGACCCCCCCCCCCGACACGGAGACAAACCTGGTGAGGGCAGTGACCGGCCGGGAGAGAGAACAGAGAAATCAAGGCAGGACACAGAGGTGACAGCCCCTCCAGGAACCATCCAAGCTTGCTGTGTATCACACACATACATGCATGCACATGCTACACACACAAACACACACACACACACAGACACGCACACGTGCGTGCTCGCGGCCACTTTCCCAAGAAGAAATTAATGACCCCTGGGCTGTTCGTTGTTCCTTGACTCTGGAGCCAGAAAGTACCCCGGTCACTCCGGTCCCGTCTGAACCAGTCTCTGATGGAAGATGGTGTTTGTTGAAATGATGAAATGTCTCTGGGAGGCAGGGCCCCGCACGGCCCGAGGGGAGAGGGGAGCCCACCTCCCTCCATATCTCATTCCGGGAAGGGCCGTCCAGTAATAAAAACCTTCGCGTCTGCGTTGCCGGCTGGCGCAGAGGACGCCACGGCGTTTCCCGAGGACGCCCAGGGAAGGGCCGATCAATGAAACCCATCGGGCCGCGGCTTTCTCGAAGCCGCCCTGGGCGTGATCCCGGGCCTGGGAGTGGTTACGTCAGGTCCCTTCTCCCAAGGGCAAAAGTAAAACAACTCTCTATGCCAACTCTCTTCCACGGAGCATGTTGGTTTCTTCTAACGCACGCTTGCTGCGTATTTCGGGTTCTGGGACAGCCCAGGGGCAGTTCGGGATGAGACATTCCTAGCAAACGAAGGGTGGAAAGGGTCCCGCTGAAGCCCTCAGCGCCCTTAAAAACATCAATTTATTCAGATAATCCTAGATTCACAGTAACAATAAGCAGCAGGGCAGGGACCCGGGAGTGCGTGACTCGGTTTCTCCAGGGACCACACTTGACGAAACGATGATATGGCGACCAGGACGTCAACATTAACACAACACACTGAGCTCGTTTGGATTCCTGCCTGACTCCTACTGGTGCTGCGTGAGCTCCACGAACGTCCAGGGCTCACAGACGCGAGCCCATGGGCGAACCTGGGCTCCCTGTGACGCCTGCCAGCAATCATGCTCACCTCCGTCCAGCCCCCAGCACACCTCCCCTCAGCCCCCGCGACTCTGTTCTCCGTGTCTGCAGTCTCATCATTCTGCAAATGGTAGGCACAGAGGCAGTGCAGCCTGGCACCCTGGGGCCTGGGGGCCTTCAGCAAGCATCCGTGTCCAAAGACGCGATGGTCCCTTCCTCCTCACAGCGGAGAAGTGTCCCCTCGTGTGGACAGAGCAGTTTGCTCACCCACCCACCCGCCGAAGCCCATCGGGCTGATCCCCGCTTGGACTATTACAATACGGTGGCCGTGAAGACCGCGTGCAGATTTCCGTGGGAACGTGAGTGGTCGTTTCTCCAGGAGAAACGCTCAGGCATGCACTTTGCTGGGCTGTTTGGTCGTTGTGCATCTTGGTTTTGGTTTTGGTTTTTTAACTGACAAACTATTTTCCCTAGAGTCTGCACCGCTCTGCACTCCCGCCGGCCTCGGACGGACCATTGGCTTCGCGACATGCCAACAGGTGCGTGCCGATGTCTCGTGGCTGCAGTCGGCGTCTCCCTGACGGCCGATGCGTCTGACGTCTTCTCTTGCTACCAGCAGTCCTGACCCCACAAGGAAGGTTCGGGGCTGGCCTTGCTGGGGGCTCCTGCTCCCCCCGACCCCAGGAGCAGATCACAGAAGATCTGGAGGGCAGCCCCGGGCACGTGAGGCCACAGGACCAAGGCTCAGCTGAGGACTCGCTCCGTCTCGAGCCGAGCCAATGTCTCTTTCAGCCATTGGGTTTCCGTCACTTGCATCCAAAAACCCCGGCTGAGTACAGACAGGCTCCAGACACCCCAACATTTCAGAGTTGTCCACGGGTCTTGGTTTGCTGGCATGAGAACCTGCCTTTGCAACGGCCCCCGGGCATGCTTGTGGGTGTGGGCCCTGCGGTCCTTTCTCCCTCCTGCTCTACTTCTTCTCAATGCCCGAGGCCTGGTTGACATGGAACTGATGCAGGAGAAACGCACCTGTTTGTGTCCCCACTTTGATGGGTTTGGACCTACGAACGCGCCCGTGACACCATCGATCAAGGTACTGAACACGCCCAGAGGCTCCAACAAGGTCGGGTGCGCTTCCGTGTGGCTTTTGTTGTTTTGTGTGTGTGGTTTGGGGTTGAGGTTTTGGGGTGGTGAGCACACAAGACTGGTCTGTACGTGGTTAACGTGCACACTTCTGCACCGTCAGCCTGCACGCTGCGTGGAAGCGACACTCCCTGCCCACCCACCCCCCTCCGAGCACCAGCCGTCCTTACATGCGGACGGGGAGAAAGGGCCCCTGCTCTTTCCCAGCAAGGAGCCGTCCTGGGAGGGTCTCGGGAGGGAGAGCAGACCAGGGTCTGTGTGTGCAGTCGGAAGCTCCGGGAGAGACCCAGCCTGCGACCACCATGCTCTGTGACCCGCACCCCATGCCCCTCGGGTGCACGGATGCCTCTTACATGCAGCTGTGTAGGACGGGCATGGGGACAAGTTCACTTGGGGCTGGCATCTCTCAGCTGGGCTCCAGAAGGGGCTTCTGCTGTCCCTCGGCCACAACTCGCACTTGCAACTCTGTCCGGCTCTCTGACCCAACAGTGGTCCCTGGAAGTCAGGACATCTATCCACCCACCCCTGCACACACAGCAGAGCCTGAAGCCACCCGGGCCCCAACGCCTGTTTGCAGCATTAGCCAACCTTGACTTACCAGTCTGTGCAATGGGCACATGCCTGGCTTCCAGTGCCGATTCCATAAGTCTGAGGGAATCCCAGACCCTCTGTGTGTGTCCCGTCTGCTCAGTCCAGAGAGCGGCCTTGGTGTGGGAAGACAGAGGGCTCTGGAACTCTGCGTGCTGGGACGGTGGCAGCGGCCAGGTTGGTCTGGGATGGCCCAGCGCGGTCCTGCTTTGCTCGCTGGCAGTGTTCTGTTCAGGCAGAGATGGCCCGCGTTAGCACCGGCTTTCGTCCCCCGAGCAAACTGATAGACTGTGTCCACCCCAGAGAGCAGAGTGGCCGGGGGAGAAGCCACGAGGCCGCGAGAAGGCCAGGCTGCTGAGGGCGACAAAGGGAAGGTCCCAACTCAGTCTTGGCAGATTCAGGAGAGCTTCCTGGAGGAAGTGACATCTAAGAGGAGACCAGAAGGACGAGGAGAAGCCAGTAGGAGGTGGTCCATTACAAGGCCCAAAGACCAGAGGCGGCTGGTGGGAACTGCGAATGCCAAGTGACTTTAACTGTGCGGTTCTCGCCGTACAGACGGCAGCACCAGGGAGAGGTGGCCCGAGGGCAAGGGGGCCACAGCATGGGCCAGGCTTCAGGCATCAGCCGAGGGCATGGGAAGCCGCAGGTCTGTCCAAACTGCCCTGTTCCCTTGTTCTCACACCTGGGAATGTACTCACAGCGCCTCCGACACAGGTGAGCCGGGGAAGGGAACGCCAGCTGGGTATCCGCCTGGAGACTGCAGACCCCAGGCAGGACCGTCCCCCTCCAGACGCCGCATCTGCAAGCCCAGGTTGTCACAGGTGCCTCTGACCCCGGGCTTGAGATCCAAGGTTTCCACCACCCCCTGCCTGGTGAGTGACCGTGGCTCACGAGACTCAGGGAAACACTTGCTCACAGTTCCCAGCTTATTAAAGGATGCGATGAAGGCCACGGGTGAGCAGCTGGAGGAGGAGGAGCACAGGGCGAGGTCTGGCAAGGTCCCGAGCACGGGAGCTTCTGTCCCCATGGAGCTGAGGTGCGTCACCTGCCCCTCCCCTGGGACGTATTCCCCAGCCCAGAAGCCCCCAGTCCCCGACTATTGTCCCCAGGAGGCATCCCACGTGGGCAGGATCGATTTTAACTGTTTCCAGCTCCTCTCCCCTCTCTGGGGAACAGGGGGTCAGGGCTGAAAACTCCAAGCTTCCAGTCCTGTTTGTCCTTCTGCAGGTCAGCCCCAGCCGGGAGCCAACCAGGAGCCCACCCAGAGTCACCTCAACAGGACGAACGAGGCTTCCTGTGTTCTGGCCACGCGGGGGTTTACAAGGGTCTCAGGAGCCCTGTGTCAGGAACTGGGACAAAGGTTGAATATGTATTTATTATTATAAACCACAAGATCACCATCCCCGGGTGGTGCTTCTAGTTAGGGGTCTTGTGAGGGATCTGGTAAGGGACCAGGGGATCCTGATGAATGGGTGGTGAGGAACCAGGAGAGGAGTCTGTGAGGCTGGACAGAATGCCCAGACGGGGCTGGAACCAAGGTGGGACGTGGGCTGGAGGGAAGGGTGTGGGGTCGAGAAATGTCCAGGGGAACTTCTACCAGGATCCTGGGTCCCCCCAACATGACAGTGAGGGTGTTGGGGCTCTCAACCACTGGGCGCCATCTCCCGAGAAGCTGGTGAGGACCCTGTGTTCAGGTGTGAATTCCAGACAGTCACAGAGTGGGTGAGTTAAGGGCCAGTAAGGAAAGCAGGATCCTCACCTCAGGGAACTTATTACAAGAATCAGCCTCACGGGTGTTAGAGACACCAGAAACACCCACAGGAGAAGGCGACGTGGCCCAGGGACTTCCCACCAGGGGGAAGGCCTTACCCCAGAGCGGCCACAAACGTGTTGTTTCCAGATCCCTGGAGCCAGGATCCTGGGAGCCCTGAGACCACAGAGGAGACTCAGACGTGGTCAAGGACAGTCCGGAGACAGGAGGTAAAGCCGGGGTGAGGGACACCCACCTCTCCCCTCCTCCCCACTCCCCTCACCTGCCAGCAGTCACAGGCGAAGAGTGGCCCGTGGCTAGACCTGAACGGGACCCAGTAGGTAAGGGAGGCTGGAATGTGGTGTTTGCGAGGGCTGGCCAAGCCCCAGCCCCAGCCCCCTCTGCCCTGTGACAGAGAGAAGAGCAGGGGAAATACAGGGAATAAATGTGAAAGCAAACAAGGATCCCTAACCACCTCTGAAAGGGATCATTAACCAGCTCCCTAACCAGATCCCTAACCTGACCCCTAGCCTGATCCCTCACCAGACCCCTAACCAGATTCTTAACCAGATCCCTAACCTGACCCCTAACCAGCTCCCTAACTAGATCCCTAGCCAGACCCCTCACCAGAACGACTAACAGTGGGTCCTGCCGTCTGCATTAAAGCTGCGGTTCAGGTCACCGAGCCAGGATTTAAGAACGTGCTCGTGGTCCATTGATCTATGAAACTGCCAAGCGTTTTCAGGTCATATCTGTGCAATACGGGTCACACTGTGAACCCAGAGTCTCTGGAAGCAGCCCAGGGCCCGGCGGCAGGGACCGGCCCAGGACGGCGGGGGTTGAGGTGGGGGAGGCACTCTGGGCTCTGAACTTCCTGTGTTCTGGGAACTCTGCAGCTGCGCGCACCCATTCGAAAAGCGAGAATACGGATATTTTTAAGTGATGCCTGTGGTGTGGAGCGTTCACACGTGGGTTTCACTTCTGAGGTTAGCGTTCCAGCAGTGGTGCGGGGTGGAGGGCAGAGCCGGACCCCAGAGGGAGGCGGGGAGGCCGCGTGAACGGTGGACAGGGGCAGGCACCCGGGGGGTGTCTGCGGCCCCCCGAGCTCAGCTTCTTCCCCGTGGTGGGGTCTGCTCCCTCCACCAATCCGTTGTGAAGCCCGGTGTTGGGCCCCTCCAGCAGCCCGACTGCGGGGTTTCAGGGAGAGGGAGAGGGCGCCGCCTGGAAAACAGGGCGGCCAGCCGGAGGTGGGATGTACGGGACAGACAGCACATCCAGGTGTTTCACGAAATCGTCTACTTCCCTTCAGGAGTGTCGGTCTTTGCAGACTCAGCTCCAAGCCTGAGGCATCTCACTGGAAAAGAGGGATGACTCAGGGTCCTGGAGAGCCGAAGGGTCAGAGTGTCCTTGCTGCCCCTTGGGGATCGGCTATGCGGTCTCGGGTCCGTGATGCAGCCGCCCTGAGCATCTGGGGTTCTCTGGCTGCAAAATGGGGCTATTGTTGCTGCTTGCTGGGAAGACTGACATGCGGGGACTCAAGGAATTCCTTGGACGTGCTGACTGTGGAAAGCACGCAGCAGAGTAACAACCTGCTTATTCCAACACGGTTTGGGGAAATTCCAGTCCGCTCGGCCGCCTTTGGAGTCTCGTGACTTCCTCTCACCTGAATGCCTTCCTTAGAGGCCCAGCTCCAAGCATAGCCGTCCTGGGGGTCTGGTAGGGGACCTGGGACCCCACACTCTGTCCACAGCCCTGCTTTGGGCTTGATGGCCGGACAAGCCAAGTCCGGAGGCCACCGGCCCCAACCCCGCTCTTTCCTGCGGTCCTTCTGGAAAACAACTGTGTCTCCTCACTGCAGAGAGACACGCAGTATTGAAATCGCTCCCCTAATCTTTATGCGATTGCCTTCTCGCTGATAGAAATATCGCCTCTTGTGGAGTATTTATTGTCTGCTTCTCTCCAAAGTATTGACTTTATATAACAGTTTGATATACATCAAATCCTTTGCGGATTTAATAAACTCCTCTGGTCAGCCTTCTGTTGTGAACACGGTGAGATTTATGGTCGTCTTGGTGTAAAACCCTTTTTCCTTGAAATTTTCTACTTCCAGATATCAAAAGATAAGAAAGGAAGCATTTATCACCTTGGAAAGCGCACCCCACCCCTGCCTGCTGGGTGTGAGTCACAAATGACGAGTGGTTTAAGGACTAAAATATGACAAATGCGGGGCCGTCCCACGGCGGAGGCCAGGAGGAGAGCGGGATTTAAACAAAAGGCCCTCCTCTTCCCCTCAAAAGGCATTTGTCTCTACAATTAATCAGGCGAGCTTCCCGGGCAGAGAGCAGCCTGATTGGAATTGGATCTGTCACCTCGGCGGGACTCGGCTGGGACGTTAGCAGGGGAGTGCTTGGGGAACCCATTTACACGAAGCCAGTTTCATTCCCGGCCGGTCCTGGGCACCTGCAGACAGGAGCTGCTGAGCTGGATGTGCTCATGTAGGCATGGGGGGGTGGGCAGGAGAGCCCCTGTGTGCACCCTGACTTCCCCTGGGGTGCTCGTGCAGGTGTGGTAGGGGACGGACCCCCGTGTACACACTGACTCCCTCCAGAGTGCCCTTGCTCCTTCCAGGACCATCCTGGGTCTCCTACACCAGGGACCGAATCAGCTGTGTGCACCTGCTGCCGCCTAGACTGAATCTGCCAGGAGATTGAAGGACTCTTTGCCAAGGAAAGAAACACATGAATGAATGAAGGCATGAATCGGGTCCAGATCGCCTGGAAGAGGTAAAGGAAAGCCAGCCTGGGAGGCCCTGGGTTATATAGGTATTATTAATTCCCCGCGGTCAGAAGAGACATTCTGCAGAAGGAAACACCCCCTCCGCGAGCCGTCTGCAGGGGTCGAGACGGGAAGGCCCCGGGCCCTCTGGGTGCTTCCGGGAACAAAGGGTGGGAGGGGGGACGTGGAGGAGAAACTGAAAGGGGGGTTGGTTGCGTCTCGAAGCCTCCCGTGAAAACTAAATGCGGTGAGGAAAGTGGGTTTCCACATTTAATCGTGTTTCTTTCTTTTTTCTTTTTAAGATTTTATTTATTTATTTGATAGACAGAGATCGCAAGTGGGCAGAGAGACAGGCAGAGACAGAGGAGGAAGCAGGCTCATGCTGAGCAGAGAGCCCGATGCGGGGCTCGATCCCAGGACCCTGGGATCATGACCTGAGCCGAAGGCAGAGGCTCTAACCCACTGAGCCACCCAGACGCCCCTTTAATCGTTTCTCACTGTACCTGGGGGTCAGCCTCCTCTAAGAACCAGTTAATTCTGTGCTCTGGGGCGGCAGGAGAAGGGGGGCACCAGGGGTCGCATGGGTTTCCCTCCTCATTGACTGACGGTCCTCCCACGAGGACGTTAGGGCTGGTCTCTCCTTGCACGCTCAAAATACCCCCCAGATTTCAGAGTTTTACAGTCAGCTTGAAAATTTTTTAAAAATCGCGTGCCCATCAGTTCCCGAAAACGGGGTCCGTGACACTGTACGTTATGACTGTAATTACAGTCCCGAGCGGGACGGAGATGACTCAGGGGCCCTGCCGAGCCGGGGGAGCTGCCCTCAGATAAGAAGGTGATTTACTGATGCGGCCCCCGATCCGCCAAGCCGTGCGCCCGGAGCATCCGGTAAACGGCTGGTGTCGCCTTGCCCCTGCGTGCCCACTCGCAGCGAGAACCCTGCAGACTCTGTCTGGTCCCGTGTCTTATTAGGACCTCATTAGGACGGGGCGCTCGGCAGCCCAGGGCCGCGGGCAGGCGGGCAGCAGGGAACTTGCAACGGCGCAGGTGGGGCTGATGACTGTGGGGCTGGCGGCGGGGTCAGGAGAGGCCTCTCGATGGTGCAGAGAGCGTGAGCACTGAGACCCATCAGTAAGGACTGTTCCACGTCCTGGAGCTGCTGGGGTCACTCTGACCTGCGCACTCCGCATGCGGGGAACAGAGCATGAGACCAGACGCCAGGGAGGGCTGCAGACCCAGATTCCCGAGGCCTTTCGATCTCAGTCGTGGAACTGGGGGATTTTGGCTGAGCACAACGAGGCAGCTGCTATCCGTTGTGCAGTCTTGGGGTTTGGGGTGTCCTTGCTTGTTCCGGGTTTTTTGCTGTGACTTTTGTGGGGGCCGTATACCGAGGGTGAGCATAGCATCAACATTGCAAACGCTGAGTTATCCCCCACGAGCTCATCTTCCCTGTGACACGTTCACTTTCTGAGTCTGCTAGCGATATGTTTCCTAGGAGAGATTTAGAAAAATGCAAATGCATGGGAGATTTAAAAAAAAAAAAAAGCCTCGCAGACATTGCGTTTCCTACGTATCGTTCATCACAATTAGAGACTTCCTGTCACACTGCACCCCTCCCCTGTCCTCCGCCACCCTGCAGTGGTGAGCACTGCTCAGGCTGTGTTTTGGTTGGATTGCTGGGTCACAGCCCAGACGAGCACTTTAAAAGGAGTTTTTGTAGGTATTGCCAAGTTACTTGGCAGATACGACATCATTTTACCAAGAGCTGATGGGCTCGTTTCTTCCCTTACATCCTCCTGAACTCTGAATGTTACCTACCTTTTCCATTCTGCTCGGGGGTGTAAACCAAAAATGCAGTATTTGCATGTTTTTAATTATTAGTGAGATAAATTGGCATCTTACAATTGAGGCTTTTCCTCTGGCTTTCTGAGAACTAACAGACCGTTTATTTCCTTTGTCCCTTTGTATGCATGTGTTTTGCTGACTGATTTCTAGGATCCCCTCCTATATTAAGCAGGTTAACTGTTTTAAGTTAATTCATGGATTAAACAAGTTCCAGCACTTTACAAATGATTTTTGCAGAAGAAATTAACATTTGCACGTATTTACTTACACGGCACTCGATCATGTAAAGGTGATAGAAAAATAATCTGTCCAGCACAATCCCAGATATGGAAGCAACGTGCATCAGGGAAATGCAGACGAGGGACAAAATAAGAAACACCATATGCTAAATCGTAAACAGTGGTTCTGTTTAAGGAGTAGGGCTGCAGGTGACTTCCGTTTTTTAGGACGTCATCGTTTTTAACCTATAAAAGGTATTTAAAAGTAACTATACACATACATATGCGTGTGTGTTTTAACCTGTTATATGTGCTGCAAATATCTGCTTTCGTCCTGGGGCTGGCCTTCGGAACTTACTTGAGGCTTCTGCTCTATTGGAGTTTAGAGGATCACACGGCAAACGGCGTCCGCCTTCCCCTTCCCCGCTCTGAGGCCTTGTGTATTGCTTGGAGAGACATATCCAACCCGAGATTATAAAATCATTCTCCTAAACTTTACTCTTTAGCTCTATTGCGATTTGGGTCTTTTTTTTTTTTTTAATCCATTATGAATTCGTTTTTATGGAAGGTGCGAGATACGGTAAGATAATAAAATTTATTTTCTTCCAGAGCCGCCCCAAATGGCCCAACGCTGATTTATTGAACAGCTGACCCTTTTTGCCCTGGATTTAGAGCAACCCTTTTACTGTATGGAACATTTCTTTACAAATGTGACTCTGTTCCTAAATTCTCGATTCTGTTCCATTGATTTGTCGGCCCGCGTGTGCTGATGTGTCTTAATTGTTCTCGGAGCGTCACAGCACAATTCTGAAGAGCCAGGGTTGTGACACATCCTTGCCTCTGAAAAGCTGGTGGAAAACAGTGAAGGGGGAAAGGAAGAGACAGATAAACAAGTGCTCAGGAGAAGCCGTCTGGGGAAGGAGCACCGCGCTCTGACCCGTAACGGGGCCGGCAAGCTGGTCTGTAAGTTGTTGTTTACCATCCCGCATTACAGTCTCGTCCTATCTGTCGATTATTTCGTTTTAACAGGTAGAAAAACAAGGGAGTGTGCCTTGTCCCAGATGGTGGGCCTCGGCGAGGCTACGTCCCTACTTTCTGCCCCAGACTCCAGGGTAGAGGGGAAACACAGGCACACGCTCGGGAATGAGACCGGTGTTTTTGGGGTTCTCAAGGCCAGTCTCCTCGGGGAGGCACAGGAGGGTGAGGAGCCCGGAGGCCGTGGTGGATGCAAGCCTCGCTCAGCCTGCCCCTCTTGGGAGCCGAGCACGGGAGTCCCTCTCACATATTGATCGCACCTGCCCCAGAGGACGGTGCCCAGAGGAGGGCAGAGGCTGCTGAGTGACCCCCGGCACAGGACGCAGCCGGGAAACTCAAAACCAGGAGGCACAGGCAGAGGAGAAAATCACCATCATCATAACAAGCTCATCAACAGGCTTAAATGGGTCAAGAAGGGAACCAGAACCAGGACTCGACAAACAGAGCAATGAGGCAAAGCAGAGGAGGTTACAAGACGAGCCATCTGGGCCTCCGAGACCAAACCGAGAGGTCCTGAAACTGAAAACTCAGCTGAGAAACTGACCAGGACGCTGAGCACAACGGAACAGAGGGACGGGGCAGGCGGGGACCTGCCAGAACCCGGCCAGACGGGGCTGGGAGACTGAAAAACACAGAAGAAAAGCCGTCGGACGTGGACAGCGATCCCAGAGCTCAGGCACGGGTCTGGCGAGGTTCCAGAAGGGCAGCGGATGCGCGGAACAGTCGGTGCTTGAAGACCTATCCCGGCCGAGAATTTCCCAGAACGTCACAAAGTCCATGTCCCCAGATCTCACGTGTCCCCCCACGTCAGGAAATCTCAGTGCCTAGCTCGTGACGGTGAAACCGAGGACCGAGGGGGTGACGGAGAGACCCCAGCACAGGGCCGGCCTCAGCTCTCCACCCGCTGTCGCAGTGCCCTCGAGCTCGTCCCTCCGCCTGCTTCCTCCTGCGTGACAGTGGGGTGCAGCCGGCCCCGCCGGTCAGGCCGTGAGGAGCATCGAAACGCTGAATCCACACGAAGCCCCTGGGCGGGGCTGGGGCTGGTTCTTGACCATTGTAAGACACGGAGAACTGTTTGCTTTACGAACTGCATTTACTTCTGCTGTTGGTAAGACTTTTCTCCCAGGCAACACAGGACCCCGGGACCCCACGCAATAACGGCTGTGGATGGTGGGGGGGGTCTTCTCCGGGAAACAGGAGAGGATGCAGGCATCCGGGGACTCGCGCACGTCCAAAACCCCATCTCCTCCTCACGACGCCTCGAGGTGAGTCATGGTGACATCTTTGCCCAGGGTCCCCGAGAAGGGACGCAGAGGAGCCAGCGGACCCCAATGCCCCGTTGGTAGCCCCCACGAGAGGACAGACCCCAGGGGTTGGGGGACACCGAGATCCTGGCCCTGAGTCTGTCCCGGGACTTCTGCTTCCAGAAGCGCCTCGCCTGGCCTCAGAAAGCAGGAGGAAAGGAAGCCCTTGTGATTTCTTACGACGGCTTCGATGACTGACACGGCATTGGGAAGGACGCACGGTGTCTGTAATCTCCCCTGACAGGTCGTTAAGTATTTATAGAAACGTTTTCTCCCAGCCCTGCCTGAGGAGAGTGCCGTGTCTGATTTCCTCCGGAGACCTGCGCTGGGGCAAATCCGAAGGATAATCTGTCATCAGAAATTGCAATAAACACTCACCCTGAAAGAGTTGCTTGTTTAGCAAAGTCGCTGGGATATTAACGGGTTTTCCTTCGTCGTTCCTTTGTGGGGATAAGCCCGGGGTGTGGGGCAGGGATTGTGCACTCGGGGGGCACTGAGCTTCCGTGTTCCTGAGATGGGGGAGCTCCGGGCTGGGGCGGGGCACCCTGAGCTCACAGGACCGGCACCGGGAAACCACGGACAAGGGGAATGTGTGGTCTCTCCCAGGGACGGGGCCCTGCGAGGACCACAGGGTCCAAAGACACGTGGGGATCTTCAGGGTGTCCCTCTGAGGGGACAGGCCATCTTGCCAGACTGGAGAAGCACACGATCTAGACTCTCGTGGTTTCCTCCTCTCGACGACATCGGCCGACCCCGTTCCCCTCCGAGGGACTCCGTGTTCCCGTGAGGAAAATGGAAGGGGAGGTGGAAGCGGATGGTCTTCCATCCAGGGGGTTTCTGCTGTGACATTCTCTAAGGAGGGGCCCCGGGAAGAGATGACAGTGGGCAGGACATTGGTTCTGGCCCTGAGGTTCAGAGACGTGTGGGACGGTCCCAGTCAGGTGGTACGATGGAACCCGGCGGGGGTAGAGGAAACACTCCCCCTCCCTCCTTGGCCAGTAGGCGTCACTGGCCGTTTCGCTAAAGGTATTCCAGAGTCTGGGTGGCACTGATCGTGCTTCCCCTGTGTGCATCAGGCCAGGGTGGATAATCGAGGTTTGTGGGGACCCTCGGCGGTGAAGACAAAACTGGAAGCTCCCTCTGCCTCTGCCCCTCCCCCACATCTCATTGCTCTCTCTGTCTCTCTAAGACAAATAAATATGTATGTTTTTAGAAAAAAAGGCAGTTTCTGGCTGTGGCCTGGACACAGTGAGGTCTGGTGAGAGGCAGACCCAGCCGGTAGGTCTCTGCGGGGCCGAACCAGTGGCCCCAAACGTCAGGGTCAGGCAAGTGGCCCCTCGAAGGAATCCGTCTTGGTTCAGGAAGGGGGACAAACGGATGCTGTTGGAGATGTCCAGAAACGGAGCGAACCACGTCAAGGGGTGAGTTCCCCATCATCTGGGCTATGCGAGGAGAGGTTCACTGACCACCTATTGGGCGTGATGGAGCAGAGGTTCCCAGCCTGACCGGGGGCAGGCGAGGAGGGGGTGATAAACTAACTTACCTTTCTCATTACAGAACTCTGATCTTATTTCCATGATTTCCTGTGATTTCGGGTCATCCTCACGCTTCGAGGATGTAAACTAACTCTTCGTGCTCTTGGCCCTGACAGGCTGGGGGCAGCCCCACCTCCCACAGAGGCCAGCAGCAGCACCACAAGGCCTCCTGCCTTTGGACCCCCCCTTCTCTCAGCCCTACCAGCTAATCAACATCCCCTGTGAAAGCAGAACCCCACATGGGAGAGCCCTGGGGGTGCAGAAGACACACGGGGCAAGGTGACTCGGGTAAAAGAGACCTTGCCCCCCCACGCACCTGTCCAGGGACAGTTTGAAAAGCCTAGAGGCGTGAACCCCAGGACATGGGAGAGGCACGGACCCAGCCACACGAGGATCCCAATGTCCCAAGTCACGGGAAGAGTTTTCTCAGCCTGACTCCAAGCAGTCTGGCCCCTTGTCCCAGAACCACAGGACATCTGGCCAAGAAGGTGGTGGGGGTCACCATCTTCAACTCCCCGCTTCCCTCGCGGAGACCCTGAGACCCAAAGGGGCTGACTGTCCCTGGGTTCCAATAAACACTGCTAAAATTGCAGAAGAAACCACCCGGCCCAGGGGCTGGGTGTTCAGTCAAGGACATGTAAGCTGCTCAGGCCATTGACGGGCCCCGCCGGGCGCCTGGGCTGAGGGAGAGACGAGCTGCACCCCTGAAAGGTGGCTCGTTTTCCGGAGGGAGCTGCCAGGTGGCAACGCAGGCTCCTCCGCCCGGCGGTGAGATCCGTCTCAGTTCCTCGGGGCCAGACAACGTCTCAGCTCCCCGGTCGTATGTCCCTGGGACTAGAGTTTATCAAAAAGCCATCTGTCCACACAACACAATGACTGAGCTGTGATCTGACCCAGCGGCTCAGGCAGGAGCTCTACACACCTGCAAACACGGAGCTCTGATCTCCAGAGAGCGGAGCGCTAGGGGCTGTGCTGGGGGTGGGGAGAGGGGCAGCAAACCTGTCCCGTCCCCACCCTGCCCCCACGCAGAATGCACAGGGCTGCACCATGCCCATCAGAGAGTCAGGGACTCAGGGTGCCCTCCTGAGCCTGAGCATGGGGAGTGTCTGACCTGTTCACTTGATGATGCCCAGGACCGATGCATGGGAGAACCCGGTGACCAACGACGCACAATCAGCGGGGAGCCCATGCCTGCGCTTGGCTGAGCTAAGCTAACAGGAGTCTTTCCCTGGGGCGGGGGGAGGGGCGGTTAAATTAGCATGCACGGGGGAGCACCTGGGCGTTTCAGTGGGTTGACCCTCTGACTCCAGCCCAGGTCATGACCTCGGGGTCCTGGGATGGAGTCCCGAGTCAGGCTCCCTGATCAGTGGGAAGTCTGCTTCTCCCTCTGCCGCTCCCCCTGCTTGAGCTCACTCTCTCAAATTAATTAATTAGTTAAGCTAATAAATAAATAGGACACACGCTAGCCAGCCGCCCGACACCTTGATCATAGCCCATTTTCGACTCTTCATCTCCGGGACTGTTGGTAATCAAACGCGCCATCTGGGAAACCACCGCACCCCTGCTGATGCGCTATGGCAGCCGCAGGAAATGGATGCGCACGTTACACCAAGTAATTCTGAAACACACCTAGTGTCAGGAGTCGTACACGCGCAGACCAGACCGGAAGCGGCACTGGGACGAGAGGCGCGGGGCGGGTGGCGGGGTGTGGAGGGCAATGGGTTTTGACTGGAGGAGAGCCGGGATCTCCTTGGGTTTTCACGGGATCTCTCCGGCGGCTGTTCTCAGACAGGCTCAGTGGGGCAAGGGCGCCCGCGCTCATCCAAGTCCGTGGGACTCGCACGAGTCTACCCAGGATCTCCTTCATCGTCGGGGAGACAACTCAGTCAGAGCAAAGCAGAATCAGCAGCCAGCTTCTGGTCTGTGGGTTGGGATGATCTTGGGGGGGGGAGGGGATCCACGTCTGGGACAGACACCCGCTGGCCCAGCATGGCCCCACGTGCAGGTCAGCCCTGTCGCTCCTACAATCACGTCTGCTTTTGCTCGGTGCTCCTGGACGGTCGGCGAGAGCCAGCCAGACCCTGTCGTGCAGGGGTGATCCTCGCAGGGGTAATGTCAGGAGTAATGGGAGTCTGCAGGTGGCTGAGGTCCCCACACGCCAGGAATGGGGTGAACGGCTTCCCAGCTTGTGTTTCCTCAATCCTCACAAGGGCCGTGGGAAGTGGGGGCAGCTGCGTCCCTGATGGAAGGCTAATGAAGCAGGCTCAGAGGGGTCACGGGTGTGCCCCGTCCCACTGCCTCTGTGTCCCCAGCTAGTGTGCCAACCATCATCCCCCTCCAGCCACTGACTCCCCGACGTCCGGTCCCCGTCTCATGCTCCTCACTGTCCTGTTTACATAAATATAACCAGGGATCTCGATGGACCCACTGAGCCTTGGGGTGTTTCTCAGAGCCCATCGCCAGACGGGACTGCAACCCCCTCCCCTGACCCTCAGTGAAGGCTGCCTCCTGCTCTCAAGACCTTCGGGAGCAGGAAGTTCATTAGAAATCCCCCACAGTTGTCCCATGATGGCCAGGCCTGAGCCCTCCCTGCCATGGCACTGAGCTGCTCCAGCAAATGGGCACGCTCAGGACAAAACCCACCAGCCGGTCCCAGGAGAGGACATCGAGGGGCGCTGAGCCCCCTCACCTCACCAAAGAGTGCCCACACTGTGAATATAGATCAGTGCAGAAGTTTCAGAGCAGGGAGCACTGGCGTGAGCACATAAGCTCTTCTCTCCCTCCCAGCTCCAGCTCTGCTCTGACGTCCCCAGGCTCCCTCCCTGGACCCATGTCCTTCCTTCCGCTGCGCAGTCACAGCTTGACCCTCCTCCCCGCACTCAGACGCTAGGCTTCTCCAGATCTGCCACTGAAAACCCCTTCCCGAGTTTCCATGGTGCAACTCCTGGGCCTGACCTCTCCCCCTGGGGCCTGGGGTGCTCCATTGCCCTCCCGCTCCGAGGGGCTGTCCCTTGATGGCGGCATTGGGCCGACCATGATCGCAGGCCTCGGAACGCTCCTGCCGTGTCGTGACTCCACCAACGCCTCGGCAGACAAAAATAAACAACAAGCATCAGGGGCCGACCTTTCCCAAGCAGTGGAATAAAACCAAACAAAACGTGAAAGTTGTCAGAGGGAATAAACTAGCCTCTCCCCCTGATGAGTCTCACCCAAACCATTCAAGCGGGTGATTTCCCTAAGCCCATGTGTCTTTCCCGGGATCACACAGTTCTGAGCCTCGGACCCTCAAGGCCGGTAAAATGTCCCTCCAGTGAAAATCCAGTCCTCCCCGGAGTAGCTCCGGTGGTCTGGACAGCAGGACGGCCACGGGGCATCTCAGCCAAGGATTTGTGAGGGGCACAGCCTCTGCAGCCCCAGCAGCTAGCAGACGGCTTGATTAACATCTGTCAGACACTCCCTAGGATTAGTAACTGATGTGTCCTCGTGCCGGCCCGTGAGTAGGAAAGAGAAGGGGAGAAAAGAATTCTTGCAGATACAGTCAGCAACGTGTTATTTGCTCCATCACGTCTCTCCAAAGCGACTTTAGTTAAGAGTCGTGCAAGAAGAAGGTCCCACTGGTAGCAGGGCCGGGACGCTCTCCTTAGGATGACCTGCTTGCAATCTGGGTGCGCGGCTGGTGTCTGGGAGCTCGAGGAGTGAAAATTCCTTTCGCTGATCTAAAACCCTCCCTAGAACGCAAGGGTGACTTCCTGCACCTAAGTCATCCGGGCAAATCATAGGCTTCATGCTGAACGCCGGCTTTCCTTCTGGGAGGCTGGAACTCCGGCACCAGCCAGGCAGAGGGGTTCTCCTGATAAAAACCTGGGCCACGGAACCTCTCGTGAGCTTCCCTGGTTGTTGCAGAAGGCCACCAAAAGGACGTGACCACCAGATGACTCCTTGGCTGGACCGGGGCCCTCGAAATCTCCCCACCCCCTTCCCAGCTTTGGAACGAAGGTTCTACCTGCTCTCCCCACTCCCAGAGGCTGCTCCAAGCACACAGGCTCAGTGTAGTGATGGGCTTGAGAACATGTCCTAGAAATGGTACTGATCCCAGGTAAGGCCCTTTACCAACTTTTAAACTTTGGCGGATGAATGCAGGGACTGATGTGAGCTCCCTTTGCTTACTAAACCTCCCATCTACCAGCCTGGAGGGGCAGCCACTCCACGTCTTCCCGCCCTCTGTGCTGCGGCGCAGTTCCAGGAGACACCTGGATGCTCCCTCGGAGGCCTGGAGCCGGCCCTGCAGGACATTTCACCTGTGTTGTCAGAACTCAGCTGGAGGAGCTCAGTCCATCCTGTGTGATTTTACTGGGAGCAGGACTTTTGGGAGCTTAAAGCTGGTTTCCTCCAGACTTGGCTCCATATACCTTCTCCTTTGCTGACTTCCTTTTGTATACTTCTGCCATGACAAACCACGCCGTGAGCACTGCTGTGTGCGGGATCCTCGAAGTCCTTCAGCACGTCAAACCCGGAGGCAGGCAGCCCGGGGCCCAACAGCGGCATCCTCTCTAAGTCTTCATTACACAAAAGGCTTAAAACAGCAAACCCAAAGTCAGCAAACCTACTTTTTTCTTGATCAATAGACATCATCATTTTTACCACTGCACATACGGACATTTCTAGAATCTACATTAATATCCAGAGGCTCACTTTAAAATGGATAAATGCCAGAAGAGAAAATAGCAGTGACACACAGGTTAACTTTCTTCCATGGTCACCCGCGTCATTATTCTAACCTGGGGCCACACCATCTGTCCCGCACTTTCCTCTCAACTTGTGGACCACAGGCCACGGGGAAGCCACAGAATTACCACATATTCTGTATACCTAGAAAAGCTCTCATATATGTGGTAAAGAAGATACATTTCTTATAACTTGTGTAAAGACACGACTATTTTTCAACCATACATCGCTGCTTGAGTTGAACAAAATGTGGGTTTACTTAAAAGCACAACTGCATTTCTGGCAGTGAAGCTGGCCACATGCAATTCTACGAAACGAAATCAAACAATTTTTAAGTCTAGGATCACCTAGCGAAACAGTAGAGAAGGAAAGACCATTTTGGAGGGAGAAGCAATTCTGGGGAGCTCCAAACTCAGGGGTATTAGACAGAAGGAGAGAGGGGAGTTTTTCAGGAAGCCGCACTCAGGGCAGCCAGACTGGTCAGCACTTCCCCTGTCCCAAGACAGACAGAAATGAAGCCAAGAGTGTGAAGCTGTGTCCAGTGCCTCTGATGAGGCCCCAGATGATACTGACCACCAGGAAGAATGGGAACCTACATGCCCAGGAAAACACATGAGCAGCCACTCCCTGCCTGCTGGGTACATCCCACCCATCGTAAGCCCCAGAGGTAGGTGCTATGGGGGACAATAGACTTTTATTCCCAGATATGAGGACACACCCAGAATTCATCAGGGATTCATGGAAAAGTAACACTATAAATTGAAAGAGATGGGCCTGGCATTGGTGGCCACCTCAGTCACAAATCTAGAAGAGGTGACATATCAGCCCAAGAGTGCCTCTGAAAGCTTCCTGGGGCAAGAGGACCAAAGTTGGGGTCCAGGTCTTGGGCAGAGACACTAATACACGACACACACTAAAGGCTGAGATGTCAGAGAGCTACATCCTGAGAGTGAGGGTGAGCTGGAAGCAAGTCTGCCCTCACACAGACTGCCCCTCTCAATTTCAAGTCCCCAGGTGTTCCAGGGTATTTCACCTGAAATTGGGTGAAGGTGACCCAAGGTTGGCGGCACCTGGTGAGATACAACATGTCAGAGCAGATCTGAGAAAGAACCAACTTGAAATTCTAGACTGGTAAGTACAATGATTGAGATTCAGAACTCAAGACACTGCAGAAAAGAGAATTCATGAATTGAAATCTCTATCTGGAGAAAATACTTAGGATGAAGACCAGAATGGGAGAAAGATGGAAATTACGGAGGCAGAGGATAACCTAGCGGATGCCGTGCACCCAGACTAACATGGGTTTAGCTGGAGTCCCAGAGGGAGAATAGAGAGAGAGCGCATGTCAAAAGCGATATTTGAACGAACAAAATGGTCTTAAGACCTCCAGAGCTAATGACAGGAATCAAATCCATGGATGTAAGCAGCAGTGACTCAAGCAAAATAGATACGTATAAATATACATTCAGACATATGGTAGCGAAACTGCAGAACACCAAAGACAAAGAGAAGGTACTAAACACAGCAGAAGTGGGAGCTCACAAGGTCGCTTGTAAGAACCAATGTGCACTGAAGAAAATACTGAACAGATGGGATGATAGAGAGGAAGAAGAAGGAGGAGGTGTTTTTTTAAAGGATAAATGTGTAGATAAACCAGTGAAAATCAATTATGTAGAATACTAATAATATTGCCGGGGAAGGGGGTATTGAAAGGTGTTTAGAGTCCAGATACAACAGCACATGAGCCAAGAGCAGAGGAAGGAGACCAGGCTGCTCTGAGGCCCTGACCTTGTGCAGGAGGAAAATAAATGTAGAGTCAGGGACACACGCTGTCATCTAGGGAGGCCACTGAATGAAGGTGTGTGATGTCCAGCGGACAGAAACATGGAGGTGTGTGTGATTGTATCTAAGAAAATCCTGAAAAATAAAAACAAGGAGAGATTTATCCAAACAGAGGTGTGTGGGGGGGTGTTAATGTGATGCTTGTTTAAATGATGTGGTATGGGCCTAGGAATAGTATATTATAGTATATAATAGAATAAAAGTAAGATTGATGGGATTAATTAATTAAGACTAATTAATTAAATAGGATTAATAGGATCTGTGCTCTGCCCCCTCCAAATAATATTCCTATGTTGGAACCCTGATTCCCAAAGTGATGGTATTTGGAGGTGGGGCCTTTAGAGGTAATTGGGACGTGAGGGTGAGGCCTTCATGATGGGATTAGTACTGGACTAAGAAGAGATACAGGAGAGCTCGCATCCTCCCTCTACTGCACCTGCATGAGCCCCAAGCAGGGAGACTGCCAATCTCAGCAGAACCCAGCCACGCCTGCCCCTGATCTCAGACCTCCCAGCCTCCAGACCCGTGAGAAACAAACTTGCATTTAAGCTGCTCAGTTTGTGGCATTCTTTTCTAGCAACGTGAACAGACTGAGACATATGGATAGATCACAGGGAGGAATAGAACCTACAAACCGTTCTGTGTCTGTATGCCAATGTCATCTATCATGACGACGGTAATACTGGAAGTAGGAACTGTTCGAAGCGTTCTTTAAATGTTGTAACAGACACATTTACAATTAGGGATACAATATCATTTGTGATAAAGTCGGCGTGTAGATCCCTAGGACAGAAAGCACTAATCAATGCTTCCAAGAAAACTGTGTATCTGTCTGGGAAAATATAAGTTAGGTGCATAATCTGTACCATTCAAGAAATAAGTGCAGTTAAATTACAAAGCTAAATGCAAAAAAGAAACAGAGAAACAAAGAAAGAAGTAATAAAAGGTTTGGAATAAAAGGATAAAGTAATTTTCATAATCTTTGTGTTTGAAAGATTTTCCTAAAACGAGACACATAACCTAGAAGCCGCATAATAAAAGATTAACACCTTTAATCTCATCAAATTTTTAAACACTTTTGAAAAATGTTGCCTTACATACAAAGTAAAATCACAAGAAGCAAACTAGGAGCTGTTCTATGTAGCAAATTGAACACACTGAGAATTTATGGCTGGAATACATCAGAATCTTACACAGATCAATTTTAAAAAGACACACAACACAATAAAAATCGGACAAATTATATGAATAGGCAATTCACGAAAGAGAAATACAAATGTCAATAACCACATGAGAAGATATAGAGCTTCCGCTTGCAAAAAAGGGTAATGGAAATTAAAACGATAACGAGATACAATTTTGCCCTCATTATATTGCCAAAAATTAAAAAGATTGATAGTCACTAATATCAGCAAGAATAGAAGGCACCAGGTGCTTCCAGATACTTGCCAGAAGCGGTATGAATCTGCGAGGTCATTGGAAGCCGTCAGGCATCAGCGGCCACGTTGAGCAGCAGCGAAATAAATTTTGGAACCAGGACGTTCTCCAAAATAACACAGAGACGTCTGTGAACTGACCCGGAGAGATGCCCCGGACATCGTGGAGCACCATCACGTAGAACGATAACGCACCGGTGGGAGACCACCTGTGCTCGCGGGCGTACACACAGAACGGACATCAGGGGGCAGGCACAGTCCCTGCGGGGAAGGGAAGGGGAGCGATGGACAGTCAGGGTGACCTCCCATGTGAGAGAAGAGTTTTGCCCAAGACTGAGGCTGACCAACACACACTAAGCATTGGGGACTTTTGAGGCCACAGATGCTTACTGAGAAATCCGAGGGGAGGCGGGACCCAGGGCTGGAGCTGACCCGGGAAGACCAGCTCCTTATCAGAGGAGAAGCCTGGTGGTTGAGAAAATCTAGCGGACATCCCCAGACAGACCCACTCTCCTTTACTTCCCGGATGCGAGACCTGACGTCTGATTCATGGGATATCTGTTGCTGGTTCCGGGCTCTCCACGGCGTCAAATTAACCATCCTCTAGGAGGACTGCGATTTCTTTATGACGTGTGAAGTCTGGCTGCCGGGACGCAGGTCTCTCCCTGCACATCTGGACTGGCGGGCTCCCTGTGCACCCTCCCGGTAAGCGCCAGACCTCGACTCGCATCTGGAAATGTTCCTTTACTCTGGTTTTGCTCCGCACTGCTGAGATCTTATGAAAGTAAGAACACAGTAGCGTGATACCTATGAAATATCTAATTATATAAATAAATGTCCCCAAAGCATCACTTTTTATCCTGCATCTTCTTCCTCAGTGGATAGTAAAGAACTCTCTCCTCTGGAAGTTCAGGAAACACTTTGATGCTAAAAATGGGCTTTTGCCCGCAAAAGGGCATTCTGGGGTAGCTCACGGGCTCGTCAGCAGTCCTTGTGTGGAGGAGGGGAGGGAAGTGGGACGAGGAGGTATGGGAATATGTGTATTCTCAGTTGTGGAATATAAACCCATAAACGGGGTGGGGGGGGCATCACCAGGGCTGGATCTGTCCTCTAACACTTACCCTTGAGATGCCACACACGGAATGTGGGGTCCGCGGCGGTCACCCGCTCACCACAGCCTGCAGACTGAGTCTCCCTGTTCGGGCGGGCAGACACTGCACCCTTCCCCACTCCCTCCCACCCAGGCAGCCAAAGGTTGACAAGAGAAAATAACTTTAAATGAACTGATTAGTGGCGCCTGGGTGGCTCAGTCAGTTAAGTGTCTGCCTTCTGCTCAGGTCATGATCTCAGGGTCCTAGGACTGAGCCCTGTATCGGGCTCCCTGCTCAGCGGGGAGCCTGCTTCCCCCTCTACTGTTCCCTCTCTTACTCTCTCTCTCAAATAAATAAAATCTTTTCTTAAAAAAAAAAAACAAATAAATGAACTATTCGGTTATGCTTTAAATTCACGCCACAGAGAAAATGCAAACAGGAACCAAGGGCAGAGGGAAGGGAGCCCAGAACACCGTTCTCTAGGTTTTCTCCCCCTTAACCTCCTCCCACGCCCATTCCGGCCCATGAGGGCACCTCACTCCGCATGAAAGGAAAAAAGAAAAGTCGTCAAGAGAGACTCCCTGCCTTGCCTGGCACCTACCTGCTGGGTGCTCAAGAGAACCTTCATTCCCGCTCCATGAAGAATGGATCCCTGCTCCTCCTGGAGGCCGGTGCCCCCCCAGACTCCACGCACCCCAAGCCTCTCCAAAGGTCTCTCCTTCCCTGCGTGTCACAGACCACACAGAGATCGTTCCAACGCCTCTGCTTTCAAGTTTCCGTGCCTCCCCTCAAACGCAAAAGGGTATCCAAAGCCCTTGCTATAGCCGGCTGGGCAGTGGGGGTCCCGAGCTGCCTGAGACCACCTGCCACTGAGACGCACAGTCTTCGCTCACCGCTGCTTCCCTCTGCAAGGGATCAGGTCTCTCTGCTTCTCACCCATGGGCTCCTGAACCCAGAGAGCAAGCCAGCTCACTGGCGTGCACGGGGTGTCCCTACAAGCAGCCATCAACGGCAGGAGACAACCCCCACCTCCAGTCTCCAAGTGGGACGTCACTGGTCCTCAGCCGTCCCTGCAGGATGGAGTCCCAGAGGCCCACAGTGACACCTGTTCATCTGCACAAACCTTGAGGGCCTTTCTTCCTTCCCCTGCTTCAGTTTCTCTGCCTCTGAATGTTGCCTCCTGAGGTCACCTCCCACGCGAACTACCAGCACCAGATTCCTTGCCGTAAGACCAACCTAGAGTGCCCTCATCACCATGGGACAAGATCTGTGTTTTCTTGTATGGTCCGCCTGTCCCCTCCTCATCAGTCTCTCGTCTCTCCATCATCACTACCCACACAGCCTTGGTGCTCAAAGCACACTGGGCCAGCTGACCACACACACTCTGGCACACTTCACGGACACACAGGTGCACACGTGTACCGGCCCGATTGTGTCCCAGGCTCGGCAGAACCAGAAAGCCAAGCCCCAGGATGCCACATCAACGCTTCTGGAGGTGTTGACAGCTTCTCCAAGGCCTCCTTCTCCAGGGATTTTATCACCACTGGATATACTCTGGTCTCTCACAGGAGCAGGAAAAAGGTATTCGATGATCGCCAGACCATGTCCCATCCCCTGGTCCTTATCTCCTGATTTTTGGGTATTTTAAAGTCTCTTCCCCAGGGGACATCCACAAGTCTTTGCTGCTCTTTTGTGAAAGGCTAGTTCAATGCTGTGTGGTGTTCTCCAACTGTCTCTCTATGTCCCGAACTCTGGGACATTCTTCATCGCATGAATGTGTCTTACTGAACAAAACGGTCTCAGACCCACTCCTGTGCCTCCTTACGCTCCCCTCAACAACACCCTGGGACCATAGCCAGAATGGTGCCTGAGACACACTGACCCTTGGCTAGTGTTCACATGAAAACGTGCACTCCTTCGCAGTAAAAACCCTCTGGTTCACACGCTGTTTCCAGTGGCTAAGTTCTGATGTGTCTGGGCATGAATTTCTCCTCATTTTTTCTGACAGAGTCTTGCTGAAATTCATGAATCTGAACACGTATGTCCTTCTGCCAAATTCCGAAAGGTTCAAGCCATTATTTCTTCAAATATCCCTCGTCCCTATTTTCTCCCTCTTCCACATCTCGGATGCCAATTATCTGTATGTTAGAGATTTCTATATTACTCACACCAGTCCCCAGAGCTCCGTTCTTCTTTTTTTCCTTCTGATCTTTTTTTCTCTGTGTTCTTAGATTCTGTCATCTTTATTGCTCTGTCTTCAAGTTCACCGACCTCCCTCAGTATGCCCACTCTGCTGTTAATCTCTTTATTTTAGATATCTGGGTTTGGGTTCTAGAATTTGCATTTGGTTCTTTCGCATCTCTTCTTATCTCTTTTGTACAGTTTCTTATAGCTTTTTCTCATTCCTCTATAAGTACGTTTGCATGATTTTAATAGCTGCATTAGTGTCTTCGTTAGATGATTCTGGTATTTAGGTCATCTCAAAGTTGGCCTTCATGGATTGTCCTTAACCTTGATTGGCCCCTTTTTTCTGGTTCAAAGTCATGTCGAAGAATCGAGCACTGTATTTCAACTTTGTGGACTCTATTCTGGAGACTCTAAAGAGTGTTCCTGTCTTTGTTAAAACCAAATCTAGGTTGGTCAGACTCAAGCTACAAACTCTGTCCCATCGGGAGGACAGCAGATCAGATTTCATTTTGGTTCTTGGGGCCTCAGCGGTACCCTGCTCTGAGTCTGAAGGAATCTGGGCAGAGTGTAGCCACAGAGTCTGGGGCTCCCCTCTCCGATCTTCTGCCTCACGTGCAGCAGCCCTCCTCCAGTTCTGTTCTCTCGTCCTTCTGGCTGGAAAGACAATGGGTTTTCTCTCAGAGTTTTTGCTGCCTCTGCTGGGTCATGCCTTCACTTTCCCTCAGAACAAGTCATAAAAATGGGAATATACGTTCCCATCCATCCTCTCTTCCAGGTCTGAAATCTGCCTGCTTCTGTTCTCTCCTTGGAGCCCTTGGGATTTTTATATTTTATACAGAATTTATGGTCACCACCTGAAGAGGGTTATCTGTAAGGCACTTTCTTCACCGTACTAGAAGAGGAACATAATCAACACATTGGCTTTAGAATTATATCCAATAAGTCAGCTTGTTTATACACATTCTTATTTATAGTACAGACTCAAATGCCATAGATTTTGGTGGAGGGAGGCAAAAAAAAATAAAGACAAATGGGTACAGGAAATGTATACTTAGAACTTTCTAGCTGAGGAAAGCTATAGCAATGGAAAGAAATTCTGAGATCTTCTTGAAGCCAAGGAGACAAGGAAAATTATATGCATTTTGTATGCTTCCAAAGCCGGTAATAGGAAACCTACAAGTTCACTGAAGTATTTGCTTTCCAAGTCCTGAAATCAATGGAGGGACAGGGCATCTCCTGTATACAAAGATACTCCTGGTACTTAAATACTAAATAATTCAAGTCAAGCACTTCCCATGATGCACATGGAGAGTGATAGTGATGGTGACGATGGTGACAGTGATGACGGTGATACTGATGGTGGTGATGATGGTGACAATGATGGTGATGGTGGTGACAATGATGGTGGTGACAATGATGGTGGTGATGCTGATGATGGTGTTGATGGTGACAATGATGATGATGGTTGTGACAGTGATGGTGATGGTGGTGACAATGATGGTGGTGACAATGATGGTGATGGTGGTGACAATGATGGTGGTGACAATGGTGATGATGGTGGTCATAGTGGTGGTGACAGTGATGGTGGGGATGATGGTGGTGACAATGGTGGTGGAGGTGACAATGACAAAAATCCTACATTGATGTTGCCTTTGGAAAGGAGAACCACTTTCACCTACAGACTGATTTGGACCCGACCCATCAGTAAGTCAGAATGCCAAATGTCACTCACTGAAGCTGGTTCTGGTGTGTAACTATCCCCCAAGAACCAGCAAACCAGCTGCTTTATGGCCCAGATCCAGGCCTTGACCTCCCAGTCCCATGGATGCTTCCAGAATAAGCCCTGCAGGAAGGTGTGGGGAGCCGGCAGGGTTTGGAAAGGGCCTGCGGGACCCTCCACTTAATCTGCACACTCTTGCCAGGTGCTCTGTTCTGAGGAAGTCATCAAAGAAGCAATGACCTGGAGAGGGCACTGGGGAAGGAAGGAAGCCTGATGCATATTAACCAGCCTGCGCATGAAGCCAGGGCCGGGCCTGAAAGCCACGAACACAGCTCCCAAGTTCTTCCCCTTGCCCCTATGGCAGACTTTCCCCAGCATGACAGCAGAGCGCCCAAGACGGTAACCACAATCACAAACAGCAGCAACTCATGTTCTCAGAGCACTTGCTTTGTGCCTGGTACATGGTAACACCCAAGCTAGGGGTCTTCGCTCCTCAAATCCCCACAATGACCTTGGAGATAGACCTTGGAGGTGGGGACTGTCCGTGCTCCCATTTCTCCCGGGGAGGCCCAGAAAGCTGAGCAAGGCCCATGCGGCTGAGCACAGGGTCCGGACTGAGGCCACACAGTACGGCCCCTGCTCACAAGGCCGCCCATGGCGAGCAGCCCGGGGTAACGTTCCCTAAGCCGTGACCACTTACTAGGGCGCACACTCTAATGTGAAGTGTGACCCAGAGAGTTCCGGCTGCTGCTCTCCCCTCTCGCTCCATCAAACCCTACGTTCATCTTACCTTTTGCAACGGAGCATCATGGCTTTTCTTTGCCTGAACTTCTCAAAGGTGAGGGAAGACCTCAGGCCTCGCACTCCCTTTCTGGATGTGGGAGGAGACGCCCGAGCCCCTTCTCATGCACCTGCAGCGGCTCCCAGCCCCCCCGGCCCGGGATCCCTGCTCCCCGCAACTCTCCTTCCCCGCAGCAGGACCAGGGAAGAGCCCAGGTCTGGCCCCGGCCCCCCTTGCTCTCCTCCAGGGCAAGACTGCAAGGGACTTCCCATCTGACCTACCGTTTTACACCTTCGCACACCTGTTCCAGAAACAGCCTCCAAAAGAAATGCTTCTCTTGTTTTCTCTGAATAATTGAGAGCATTTGGGCATAACTGAGACATACGGGGTTTCTCTGGATATCTGAGCCACCTAAACGGATCACCAGGGCCACCCCCTCAAGCTCGTGCATGGCCCCTTGGAGCTTCGGTTTCTGCCCTGGGGCAGGTGATTGGATCCTTTTGTTAAACACACGTGTCAAAGTCAAGGTAACAGAGACACACACTTTCAAGATCCAGAAGGGTTTCTAATGAGAAGCACCCCCACCTCCCCCCACCACCTGGGGCACATTGTAGAGACTCGGGAAACAGGAGCTGGTTGGGATTTTAGTGTTCCTCTCTTCTCAGAGTCCAAGGGGTAGAGACGAGAGCTCCTCCACACTTCCCCACACCGTGTCCAACATCTACGCCAGACGTGCGCTGCCTGCTGGGGCCGGGGGCATGGACAGAACACAGCTCAGTCTAACATGCTCCCACCTTGAAACCATCTCTGTCTGGAGGGTAGGGGAGCTGGACACTGGACCAAGCATCTGTAACACCAGAAAGAAGGAAACCACCAGCAAAATGAAAATACAAGGGAGCATTTCAGAAATCCAGGGAGAAGTCTGTCCAGGGCCCCAGGGCGGGAGTCGGGGAGAGGGACGGGCACGTACGCCTCCACCGAACAGGAAAGACAAGGGGGCAGAGACGAGCAAACTCTTGCAGGTGGGAAGTTGCTGGATGTTGAGGAGGAGAACACGGTGTCCAGACCTGGAAGAGCCAGAAACTCCGTGGCCTTCATCCTGCGGGCCCCTGGGCACCCCTGTTTCAAGGGGCCTCCGTTTGCCCCTCTGTAGGATGTCAGAATTACATGAGGTAATGCAGAGCCTGGAAAATAGTGAACTCGGCACCTCTTAGCTGATAATAGCACCCCGTCCCCTCCCGCCCCAGGCGCCCCCCTCACCAGACAGTCCTAACCGCTATCTTATCTCTTGCATCCGCGGACTGAATGCCCAGGGCTGGTGAGTCCTGCAGTGGGACCTAGTCTGATCAGTGATGGGAAGCCTCACCCACGGCTTCAAGATGCCTCCCAGGAGTTCGACTGTGTCTGCTGACGTGCCCCCAACGATAGGGGTCTCCCCACCGCTCCCAGCCCTGCCTTCCATCAGGGGTGGCTGAGGTTGAGAGGAACCTTCAGGGTGTGCTGAAATCCATCCTTCTTGGGAAGGGTTAATGAGACGGCCACTAGGCCCCCACGTCTGGGCCTCCACCTCCCACACTGCCTGGAAGTATTAATTCCATTATCAAATGGCCAGCCCTAGGGAATGAACCTTTAAAGGCTTAAAGCGAGGTAGGTTAATTAAAATCTTTGATCGAAACCCCATAAACAGCATAAAACTTCTGTCTCTTAATTACCCTGGATGGTCTCACAAGCACGGAGCCAGGGGAGGTGACGAAGGGCTGGGGGGTGGGGGTGGGAGGTGGGGCCGGGGGAGGCAGCAGCCCGCAGGCTGGGAGCCGCCACACCAGCGCCCCTGTCGGCTCTCCACACGGGGGCCGGGGAGGCAGGAGGCTGGTGGCCTCCCATGTGGCCCCACAAGAGGCTGGGGCTCCAGAAGAAAGACCCAGATGTGCCCCTGAAGAGGGGCCAGACCCTCATGGGGACACTGGGAGTGGATACAATGCGGTGGGACAAGTCGGCATCAGGATGGCGGCAGCACCAGCCTCAAGGCCATGGGGGGCTTCCCAAGATGGTGGCCTTGAGCCCAGACCAGAGGATGAGTCAGAGACAGTCAGGAGAAGGCAAGGGCATGTTCTGGCTGAGGGGCGAGGCCGGGAGGACGGACAGGGTTTGAAGGCCAGGCAGTAGAGTCTGGGGCTCTGCTGCCAGAGGAGACCAGAGGGCGAGCGGGGGCCCAACCCCAAGGACCGCTGCTGCGTCCTGTGGGTAAAGTCAAGCTATGCAGTGGGGGAATGGGCTGCAGGGGGGAGGGGTGAGGCAGGAAGCCCAGGTTGCTGACTATCCAAGTGGCAGAAGGTACTGCCCCATCTCAGGCAATGGCAGAGGAGGGAAGCAGAGGGATTTGAGGGACGCTGGGATGAAACCGAAGAGTGCAGGGTGGCCAGTCTGACTGGGCGTCTGCATGGGCGACAGTGATACCCGCTGAAGGTGAATGTAGGAGGGAGCGTGGGCTGGGGGGGCCATGCAGTCCAGTTAGGACCCGCTGAGTATGAGGGGCCGGTGACCTAGTCCCAGCCCCCAGCTAAGTCCTCAGGGACTCTCCATGTGTCTCAGGGTGAAGTCCCAGTGCTTGAGGACCTCTGGGTTTAGCTGCACCCAGCAGGGCTCTCCCCGGCCGCTCCCTGTGCACTCTCCCCTGTCAGCCACCTGCCAGACGCCTGCTGGACACCTGCCGGACACCTGCACTGCTGTCCAGTGCCCATGAACCCCAGGCTCCTTCCCACCTGCAGGTCCCTGTCCTGGGGTCTGGAATGCTCTCCCCAGGCCCTCCATCATTCATTCCTGGTGTCACCACTGAGGACCCCTGCCATCCCCGGCCGGCAAGGACTGGAGGGACTCAGACCCCGCTCCTCCCCACAACCAGATCCTGACACAGCAGCTCACGGGGACACCCAGCAGTGCATTTTCGGCAAGCATGAGGGCAGTCTGTGGGTCAGATCTAAAAGCCTCACGTGGCTCCGTCCCGCCTCCCCCAGCTGTCGGACTCAGTGGTCCACACAGCGCAAGGGCCTCACCTGCATGGGACACCCCGCACACACCCTTGTTCCCCATCAGTCACTAACATAATCTGTGTGTTCTATTATATATCATATATTATTTCATGTAATATATATTGGGTATGATATATCATCTATCATAGATAACATAGTATATGTTATAAAATGAATTTATAACAATTTTTGAAAATGAAAATTCATGTTTCCATAAACTTTTGTAAAATGCAAGTAACAGATTCCTTAGGAAACTGCTATTTTTTTCTTGATCTTTATTATATAAAATCTAAGTATTAAAGAATTACAGCTTCAAGGAAGCCACCTGGTTTCACCCCTTTAGCCAAGTGACTCCCCTTTAACTAAGTCCTGCGTACAGAAATTCAGGTGTGAAAGTGTTGAAATGTGTCTGGGCCCCCAAACAGTGGCGGCGCAGAACCCCGCACCCCGATGCCCTGTGTCGGCTCCTGCCATGCAGCCCCTTCCCCATGTGATGGAGACTAAACCGGAGGTGCCCCCCCTTGTCCACCTGTGAATTCCCGTGTGTTGTCTTGTAAGGACCAGCTGACTGGCTCGCCCTCCTGGAACAGCTGGACTGAGATCAACACCTCTGACCGGGAGACCCCCCCCAGTCCCAGCTGTAACCCCCCCACCTAGACTAGGCTCCTCCTCCTGCCCAAGTCCAAGGCAAGACCTCCCGGAGGAGACACTCACCTGCAGCCAGAAAGCCATCCCGATGGCGTAATTAAAATCGTCTCCTTACCTGTGTGGTTTCGTCTTCGACAAGCACCAATACTGTGAGTATCTGTAATTGGGCCGTCGACTGATGGCCACTGTCAGAAAGGGGTCTGGGGACGAGGTTACAACACAGAGTCCAGTTGGACCACCGGGTATCGCCCAGGAGACAGGCTTCAGTGAGGGGCTGTCCTTTGGTCTCAACTTCCTGACCTTGAGGCACTCACAGGCTTCGCATCTGTTTTGCTGACGCACACCCCAAGCCAAGAGAACCGTCTCGGTCTCCCAGCATCCCATTTTTTTTTTAAAGATTTTATTTATTTATTTGACAGAGAGAAATCACAAGTAGATGGAGAGGCAGGCAGAGAGAGAGAGAGAGAGAAGCAGGCTCCCCGCCCAGCAGAGAGCCCGATGCGGGACTCGATCCCAGGACCCTGAGATCATGACCTGAGCCGAAGGCAGCGGCTTAACCCACTGAGCCACCCAGGCTCCCAGCATCCCATTTAATGAAGGTTTGACTCCCCGCGTTCTGCCTGGGCTTGTCCTATTCCCTCCACCAAGGAGAGGCGGGCTCGCCCCCTTCTCTGCAGTCTTGCTCACCTTTCTAGGAATGATTCACATGCCTCTTCTTCCAAGAAGCCCTCCCAGCCCGTACTCCATCTGAAATGCATGCAGGACTCCTTCCCCGTGCTCAGCTCTCAGCTGTGGGGCAGTCTTGGAACCAAACTACAGGTCCCACTCCCGCTCAGCTCCTGCTTACCGGTGGCTCTCGGCAGGCTGCGCAGTTCCCCCTGGGCTACTCTGGTTCTGTCTGTAAAATGGGAATAATGATCTGGCCAGGGAACCTCGTGAGGACCTTGACAGGAGTCAGACTTAGAGGCGGGGGGTCCGGGGTGAGCCTGGTGTTCTGCATTCCTAGCAGAGTCTCGGGCGATGTCTTCGTTTCGGGCCCACAACCACACTTCCAGCAGCAAGATCTACCAAACTCAGCTCCTATGAGGGATAGAGAATGTTCTAGAGGTCCAGGCCCGTATTAGGAGCTCAGTAAGCCAGAGTGACACCGTTCTCTCCACCACCAGTGCCAGACATGCAGTAGGTGCTGGCGATGCTAGGAGCTGCAGTCGCTGTGGCTTACCTCCCCCACCCCACTCCACCCCTGCTGCCGGCCTCCACCCTGAGAGCAGGGCGTGCACCTGACTCCTCCTTGGAAATGCCTTCCCCCTGCCTCCGCTGTGAAGGACAACAGAGTCATTCCTCTCAAGCCTTGCAGGGGTGGGGGTCTGTTCTGAGATGAGGCTGTCCCCGGTTCTGAGCCTAAATGCAGAGAATCCTGGCCAGCAACCTTGTCCTGCAGGAGGGCTGCCAGCTTTCCCCCGAAAGCTTCCCTCCTCTGAGGCCAATTTCGGATGGAAATGAGCTCTCTGCCTCAGCACGTCTGTAAGCTGAGGGGAACAGTTGGCTTCATAACCTTGGGGCGAAAAAAGACAAATAAAGGAGTGTGGAGAGGTTTATCAGAGGCTCCGGGAAGGTAGGAAACATGTTGTGACATTTCAGTCCTTGGTCAGGAAAGCCTTTCCCCAGGTCCTGACTCGGGCCGAGTTAATAAAGACCTGCTCCCTCTCCCGCCCTGGGCCTCAGGTGAGTCTCCCTCCTCCGCCCTGCGGGGACCCACCTGCAAAGCCTCTGTCCCGGGCCTGTCAAATCAGCCAAGGGGGGTCTGCACCTGCACTGTTCAGCCTCTCAGACCCCGAGACGCAGGTGCAAACCCGGGTGACAAGCCCGCTTGTCCCCCAGGTGCCTGGAGTATTTCCACCACCAAGGACAGGGAGGCTAAGCCACTGATTGGCCCAGGAAGGCAGCTGCTGCCTGCAACAGTGGTTCTCTGTCCTGGTTACATGTCGGGTGGGAGGGGGGGCGGCAGTACAGACATACAGATGCTGGGACGCCCCTCAGGAGTTCTGAAATCTGGGGTGCTGCTGAAGCAGTAGGTGTTTCAGAGCCACTGGGTCACCCCGTGAGCATCCAGGGCCGAGAAAAAACTTTGTTCAGATTTAACTTTTGAAAAAGGGGCTTTTAAAGGTGCCATCAGTCAGAGCATTTTGATTGGATTTGCAACAGAAAGTTTTTCTCTTTCAGTAACACCAAGAAAGCTCGAACGTGGGAGGACCAGGGTCACAAAGCAGGAGGATGTGGGACAGGAGGTGAGGGCAGCGTTTCTACCCCAAGGGAAATAAAGCCCCTCAGGAGAAGACAGCAGCCGCATGGAGATCAAGCCAGGGAGATGTGGGTGACTCCCCGAGCCCCTGGAGAAGGCTGGTGGGGGTGAGGGTGGGGGTCTTGCGTCTTGGGTCTGTTTCCCACCTGGAGCCCCCGTGGCCATGTGGAGGAGTGGGAATGACGTGCATGGGATAGAAGCAGCCAGAAGAGCCTTGCCTCCTCTTCCTCTCACCTCCATGTGTCTTGAGCCTGTCCCAAACCGGCCCCCGAACCTCGTGGGTGGCTTCAGCAGCGCCTGCTCCACCAGGGTAGGGTCTGGCCATGGGGGACGCCAGGGGCAGGTGCAGGGGTGCGCCCAAAGAGCAAGGTGCCTGCGAGGAGTGGACAGGCCAGCCACCGTCCCCACGGAGGAAGACAGGACGGCAGGGGCAGAGGTGAGAATGTTCACCCAGATGTAACAGAAAAGGAAGATGCTTTGAATCAAAACTTCATGTAAAAAGTTATTTGCATCAAAAGTCGCTACGACGGTGGCTCAGTCAGTGAAGTGTCTGCCTCAGGTCATGATCTCCAGGTCCTGGGATCGAGCCCCGCCTCGGGCTCCCTGCTTAGCGGGGAGCCTGCTTCTCCCTCCTCCTCTACCTGCCGCTCTCCCTGTTTGTGCTCGCTCTCTCTCTTTGTGTCAAATAGATAAATAAAATCTTTTTAACATGTTTAAAAAGTCGGTGCAGTAAGTTACTTTGAATCAAAAGTTGGTTTGTTTCAGCCCAAGAGCCGGTGAAGCTTAGTTTAAAAAAAAAAATGAACAAAGTTCTGCCCTTCCACCGGTGGTGGTGAGTCTCCCGCCCGCTGTGAGGTCTACTCAGAAAAGAAGAGATTCGCGCCACCAATGAGTAGGGAGAGACCGTCGGCCTCAGCGGTGCTCCAGCACGCACAGATCCACACAGATCCACACGCCGTGACACAGCTCGGACGGGAGCTGGTTTAAAACCTACTCCTTGTGTCAGAAAGGTAAAGAAGCCGACCTCTGCCAGAGCGAGAGGGACGCCCGCGTGATGAGAATTAAAAGAACTACAGTGGGCGCCTGGGTGGCTCAGTGGGTTAAGCCGCTGCCTTCGGCTCAGGTCATGATCTCAGTGTCCTGGGATCGAGCCTCACATCGGGCTCTCTGCTCAGTGGGGAGCCTGCTTCCCCCTCTTTCTCTGCCTGCCTTTCTGCCTACTTGTGATCTTTCTCTCTGTCAAATAAATAAATAAAATCTTTAAAAAAAATTACAGTGAGCACACTTTGGGTGCAGTGGTTAGGAATTCATCCTTAGGACACAATCCAGGGCTCACAGGAGGTTCTGCAAATAGGATTGCTTATTAGAGTTTTTACGATGATTCCGTAAAACCGGTAAAAAAAAAATACCCAACAATGTAGAACTGTGCGTGTGCGCGCGCGTGCACACACACACACACACAAAATATGCTACATTAAGAAATGTTTCATGAGGGGCCGCCTGGGTGGCTCAGTGGGTTAAAGCCTCTGCCTTCGGCTCAGGTCATGATCTCAGGGTCCTGGGATCCAGCCCTGCATCGCGCTCTCTGGTCAGCAGGGAGCCTGCTTCCCCCTCTCTCTCTGCCTGCCTCTCTGCCTACTTGTGATCTCTGTCTGTCAAATAAATAAATTAAATCTTTTAAAAAAATAACAGGTTTATTGATTCCCAATCATTGTATGCATACCTAACCTTTACATATAATTCATGCATTTAACAGTAGAAGGAATGACTGCAATGTTCATGGTAGTTTGTGGTAAAGGCATGATTACTCTGATGGTATTCTTTTTTTGGCCATTTTTCTGTTTTTTTCTGCCGTAAACACGCATTATTTGTAATTTTGTGGAACGACCTCCTTTAAAGACCGTGGGTCGAGGGCACCCAGCGGGGAGTCTTCTCCCCACCACCTCCCCCCCCCCCCGGCTTGTGCACGCGTGCTCTCTCTCTCAAATAAATACATAAAATCTTTTTTTAAAAAATATGATCTCAGTGGGAGCAACTTGGAGGAACTGAGACCCAGCAGGGGAGGGAGAACTTTATAAAAAGAAAAAAGTAGCGATGGGTCATAACAGGGAGTGGACCCGCAAAAATGACAAGAGAGTTCTTGGAAACTGAAATTACACAGAAATGAACAACGCAAGAGAGAGGAAGAGGACAAAGGTGAGAAGACGCTGCTGGACAGCAGAACAGAAGACGGAGAGACACAGAAAATACAAGGCGCCAGAGGACTCGTCCGGAAGATTCGATGTGCAAACAACGGGACGGAGAACTGAGAACAAGAGAGAGAGAGGAAGAGAGAGAATCACGGAAGAGAAAATCAGATGCGTGTTCAGCACTGCAGTCCAGCCGACGGGGCCACCGGGGGCCCACCCAAAGGATCAGGACATCCTGCTAAGGCTCACGACTTCCAGGCAACAGAATGCTGGGAACAAAGATTTCCAGAAGGTTCTGGGCTTCATAAAAGGGTGGAGAAGCAGAATGACCTTAACTTAGCAGCACCACTGGAACTGAAAAACAGTGGAATGATGCCCTAAATATTCTGTGGGGAAGTAATTTCCAGCCTGGAAGTCCTCACCCAGCCGAGTCATCAATAAAGTTCAAATAAAGATACTCAAGATGTCGGGGGCGCCTGGGTGGCTCAGTGGGTTAAGCCGCTGCCTTCGGCTCAGGTCATGATCTCAGGGTCCTGGGATCGAGTCCCGCGTCGGGCTCTCTGCTCAGCAGGGAGACTGCTCCCCTCTCTCTCACTCTCTGCCTGCCTTTCTGTCTACTTGTGATCTCTCTCTGTCAAATAAATAAATAAATTCTTAAAAAAAAAATTTTAAAGATACTCAAGATGTCAAAACATGTCCCTCCCTGGCACCGTTTCTCAGGAGGGCCCTAGAGGCACGTCCAGTGAACACGAGAAGCCAACAGAGCCAGAAGTATGTGGACAGAGTGGGAAAGGAGACACAGGAATCTCTGGGACAGACAGACAGACTAGAGGTCCCAGCTGACAGCAGAGCTGAGAGACACAGCACAGACACCTGTTGCTGAAACGTGCAAGTCAAGACAGGTGTGAACTGCGTGGGAGATAAAAGGACGGGCAAGGGAAGAAGCAAGCTTAGGACATGTCGTGTCCTGCTGAGATGCTCTGGCCGGGACATCAGACCCTTGACTTGCGGGCCGCCAGGAGGAGGAGGATGGGGGTACCCTCAGACCCCCCACAGTGGGAAACCAGTAGATTGTGCCACCAGCCAGAGCCCCCAAAAGCATCGATGAGCTCCTTATTTTTTTAATAAAGATTTATTTATTTATTTATTTATTTGACACAGAGACAGAGAGTGAGAGAGGGAACACAAGTGGGGGGAGGGAGAATCAGGCTTCCCGCTGATTTACTACATCTTCATAGTCCTGGGGGTAATGACATGTTTTACAACACAGATCTACTCTCCCCCACAAAGGGCACCCAAAATATCTTCCAATTCATGATCTTAAGCAGGAAACTCTGAAGCTTTGAGGGTGTCACTCAAGGCTGAACCACGACATCGGTCTCCCCAAGGAAGAAACCTGAAGGATGGGGCTGTGATCTGTGTTTACTCTTCTGCTCTTTACCATTTTTTTTTAAGATTTTATTTTTAAGTCATCTCTACATCCCAATGTGGGGTTCGAACTCACAACCCTGAGATCAAGAATCACATGTTCCACTGAGTGAGCTGGCCAGGAGCCCCTGTTCTATTCTTTTTGAAAACCAACAGTTTCCTGTTGAAGATGGGGGGGGTTGAATATGTGTACATACATCTCCTCCCTGCTCAATTTCCTTAAAAAGAAGAAAAATAAATATAAGAATAAGTTCATTGCTGAATTGGTAAACAAGGAAGAATGCCATTGATAAAAAGTAGCAGTTGTGACCTTACAGACTGACAGCAGGAAGTCAAAATATTCTTAAAAAAAAAATACAGAGACAAGACAAGTAGCATAGTGGGACACATCAATATACATCTCTTATCAATTATCCCATCAAGAGTGTCCCCCAAAACACAATTATAGCTCTAATTAACAAACATAAATCAGATATGTATATGATTTCATCACCTACTAACAAGCATTGTATATTTACACAGACTCACCAGACCATAAAGGAAAAAAAATTTTTTTAAAGCATTTAACAACAGAGCATTATTTAAAAAAAAAAAAAAACTAGCCACAGAAAGTTTTTCCAAAGAGTTCCAACAAAATTCAAAAAACACCGATCACGTAAAAATTAAAGACAGCAAAGTCCCGTGGGATGGAAATAGGATCAGGGAAAACCTGATCAGTGAAATATTTTATTAGGGAATAAGAAAGAAGAGAAACAAGTCAGCTCTCAGCTTAGTAAGTTAGATGCTACACTATGAGATTTTTTTCTTAAGGTGGAATGAAAGATTCAATCTTTGCAGCTTAAAGCGAAAAAGAATGAGTTAGGGGAAAAAATGCTATGGACCTGGATAAACGAAAAACTGGTCATTTAAAAATTCTGATTAATCGGACACAAACCTCTGGCAAGCCTGCAAAGCATAAGAAAGACACTCATGTACTTGATACTTTGAAGACATGAATGGAGATGGAAAGATGTGAGAGGGCAGAATACGGGATACAATGTTGCCCATGAGTCTGCAGTAACTATTCTATTAGAGAATAAGAATTTCAGGGGCGCCGGGAGAGAGGCGGCAGGGGGGCTCAGCCAGCTAAGTGTCCGGCTCTTGGGTTTCGGCTCAGGTCATGATCTCAGGGTCCCGAGGTGGAGCGCCACATGGGACTCCACATTCCGTGGGGAGTCTGCTTAAGAGTCTTCGTCTTCCCAAGACCCTCCCCCCTGATGGCAGCACTCTCTCTAAATAAATAAATGAATAAAACCTTTTAAAAAAAAGAATTTCAAATGTGACCCAGGGCAAGGCAAGAATCTGAGATTATCAGAGAAGCAGAGAAGCAGATTAGATTGTCCAAAAACCAAAATATAAAGGCACCCAAGTCAAAGGCTTTATGGGGCTCGTCTATGATGCATTCAAGGGATGAATGGCTCCCATGTCACTGACACTGCTCTGTAGCGTCAGAAAAAGTGGATGGCCTCTAGAATCATTCCCGGGGATGAGGCAAATCCTGAAAACGACAGTCTGCGAGCACACGGTGTGAGCCTGGGTGCACACGCCTCATTTCGTAAACAAACTCATTTTATGAACACGGATGCAGCAATTCTAAGTAAAATATTAGCAAATTAAATTTAGGAGTGCATTATGTGAAGACGTTAAGCCTGTACATGTAGGATTTATTCTAGCAATACGAAAGTGGTTCAAGACTAGCAAAATATTAACGGAGTGTGCTATAATAAGAAGTCATTAAAAAAAAACCCACAGGGGGATTTCTGCTTCCAGAAAGATGGAGTGGATGTACTTTTGCCCATTCCTCCTGCTAGGACGTTATGTGTGAGAAAAGCATGAGGGCCGTCAGGAAGAGGAAGACAGAGCGTCTCGAAACTTTTAGACCCGAGGAACAATGTGGTAGTGAGATCCCTGGGCTTCCCATGTTCCAGGTGCAAAGCTGCAGGTGGGGAAAGCCGACAGAAGCTTGCTCTCTCAAGCCAAAGGACCAGAATAGGAGCAGCCTGGCGAGGCAGAAAACTTTTAAGTAATAACTGCTTTGCTCCAGCAGAACATAGCATAAAAATTCTGTCCCTCCCACCGCCACTCCCCCCACAGCTCAGCAAAGGCCAAATGGAGAGTCTAGACTTCACCCCTCCAGACAATCCCTAGGCTCCCCGCCCAATGGGAGGATGTCCCAGGAGGCTGAGTGAAGAGCCTGGACGTTCACCACCACCCAGAAGTAACAAGGACTGTGACCCTGCGATGTCTCTGGAAGCAGGCACCTTTGCTCCCACTGCAGCTGGGGAGATATCAGTGGAGGCCTTGTGGGGAACCAGGGAGCCCACACCCCCAGGGATGGAGAACCCCCCCGCCCCCCGCCTCCCACACCAGCATGGCGCGGGGGGGGGGGGGGAGGCAGCCATGGAACCAGGACATCTGCCCCCACTTGGCAGTAACGAGGCAAGGCGCCTCCCCCTGCTGGAGAGGGGTCAGAGGAATCCACCCAAAATCCAAGGTTGGAATAAGACCCAATCTAGGCTTCGACCCAAAGTTATTGGGTGCCCTAGGCAGGACAATCACAAACTGGGTGTAAACACAGAATCAGTAGGTGGTGGGTTGGATTGTGTCCCCCAAAAAATATGTGGAAGTCCCAACCGCAGGACGTCAGAATGGGACCTGGTTTGGAAATAGGATCGTTGCAGGTGTAATTGGTTAGGGTGAGGTCATACTCCAGACTCCGGATCCAACAGGACTGGTGTCCTTACAACGAGAGGAGAAGAGATGCAAGACAGACAGACAGAGAACACCACAGAAGGACAGACGCAGAGACAGGAGGGGTCATCCACAAGCCAAGGATGCCGGCTGTCACTGGAAGTTAGGAGAAGTGTGGGGAGACGGGGGCAATGTCGGGTCCTCCAGAAGGAACCTCGATTTTGGACTTCCAGCCCCCAGAACTCAGTAAGTCTCTGTTGTCTTTCGCTTTATCACAGGAGCTCTGGGGAACGGATACAGATGTCACCACAGGTCAACAGAGATGCTGGAATCGTCTGATAAGGATTTTCTATCAGTCTTCACCAAAATAATATAACGAGCAAATACAGACACCATAGAAACTAACAAAGGAACAAAAAGCAGAAAAACCAGCAAAGAAATAGAGATATAAAAAGCCGAATGGAGGGGCACCTGGCGGGCTCAGTGGGTTAAAGCCTCTGCCTTCGGCTCAGGTCGTGATCCCAGGGTCCTGGGATCGAGCCCCGCATTGGGCTCTCTGCTCGGCAGGGGGCCTGCTTCCTCTTCTCTCTCTGCCTGCCTCTCTGCCTACTTGTGATCTCTGTCTGTCAGGTAAATAAAAATAAAATCTTTAAAAAAAAAAAAGCCGAATGGAAATCTCAGAACTGAAAAAGAGAGTGACCAAAATAAGACCTGTGGGGAGGTGGGGGGCGGTGGAGGAGGAAGGGATGGAGGAGAAACCTGTGGGCTTGGATAGGAGCAACAGAAAGTACCCGATCTGAGTGACAGAGAGAAGACAGACTTAAAAACAAATTCACAGGAACTCAGGGACCCAGAGAACCAATTACAACCAGCAAACACTTGTGTCCTCAGATCCCGGGAGAACAGGACGAAGAAGGTGGGGCTGATGCACGGCTCCAAACAGGACTGAAGACTTCCCAAATGTGGCAAAAGATGCACAGACACGGATGCGAGACGGCGGGGAAATCCCAAATCAGATAAACCTAAAGAAACCCATGCAAAGACACATCACAGTCCAACTTCTAAAAATTAAAAACAAATTAAAAAAAAAAACCTTGAAAAGTAGCAAGATAGATGCTGGGGGTGGGGGGACAGGCAGGGATGCATTGTAACCCTTGAAATGAATACAACACTGCAGGTTAATCACGCTTCAACTTAAATGGAAACTTTAAAAAGAGAAAAAGTAGCGAGCTAGACGCAGCACCTCGCCGAAAGGGAAAAGGTAGCCATACATGGGGGACCCCGGAGGCCAGAGTCAAGAAGGAGGGTTTCCTCCACCTCCACCAAGAAAAAGGAGAGCAGAACAAACCCAGATCATGTGGGAGGAAACAAACAAATCTGAGAACAGAGATCGATGAATTGAAAACAGAAACACGGCAGAGAAAACCAATGAAACAGAGAGCCGGTTCTTTGGAAAAACTCAATAATATTGACAAGCCTCTAGCAACAGTGGCAGAAAAATGGAGAAGATACAAATTAACGATGTGGTGACAAATGAAGGAACACAGGGACCAGTTGTGTCCTCGTAAATGTGACACCCGCACAGGGCATCGGGGACAGCTCGGATAACAGGGAGAGACCGACCACGGGAGCAGAGGGGCTCCCCCAGCTCCCCGCGGAGGGGACGGCCGAATGGTGAGGACACAGGCGGGAGCATGAGACCATTCGAGCATACGGAGCATGTGTGTAAGTGGATGTGTGCATGCACACGCACATGTGTGTGTGTGTGTGCACATAAGCACTTTTTCAGGTGATGGCGGTTGGCGGGGAGAATGATGACAGAGAGGTCTGACATCCTCTACACCCAACAGGAGTCATGGAAGCCTTTCAGGAGGGAGACGGATGGTCGAATCTATTTAGAAAAGTCGCTTGGAGGGAGATGGCCATCAGCAGAGGAGTCTGGGGGCACAGAGCTCGAAGAGTGCGTTCTTGCGGGCACGGGAACCCATGGTGGCAGCTCCCAGAGGAAGGGCTGGAGGGCGGGGTCCCCAGAGCCTGACAAGGACAGGCTGCTCTGTATAATGGCCCCAGGGCTCCAGGGCAAACTCCACAGCCCATGAGCCCATGGTGCCCACAGAAGCAGCGGACAAACGGGGCTCACGGACACCAAGGGTGCTGATTCAGCCGGACCAAGTTCAGCTCAGCACGGCCACCCTGCAGCCCTCCCGGATTACTCCAATCCCATGCTCCGGCCGCTCCCTCTGAACACCCAGCCTGGGATCACAGACTTTCCTAGCACGTCCACCTAGTGCCATCAGCCCTCCCAGGAGCTCCTCACCCAAATGGGCTCCCATCTAGCCGTGCGTCTCCCAGCACAGTTAGGGGGACTCGAACCCCCACGCCCCAGGTGCTGAAGGTTCACTGCTTGCTGATCATCACTCATGCCAGTTGCCTGAGGTTTGATGGTCTCAAAATAGGAGAGGGGGGTTTTCCCCTTCGTTCCCTTCTTTTGCCGAAAATAGCCAGAAAATAAAATCAGGACGCCAGGTCTGCTCTCCCAATGTCAGAAGAAAAACCTACAGTGCCTCCTAACACACAGTCTCTTGCCCACGGAGACAATGCCCCTAACCTGTCCCGATTCTCAGGACCGGGACCCAGCCTGGAGTTTTGTTCGAAGCAGAGACCGAGGCTACACAGAGCTGTGTGCGCTCCCGCGTGCACACGATGGAGCAGGGGCCCCTAGCGCTTGGGGTGCCTCTCGGAGCTCTGGCTGTGGATAGATCAGGGCTCTTTGGAGGCCAGAGTCACTGACCAGATCGAGGCCAGGGTCAGCGCTCAGCCCACCGTTGGTGGGGCTGCATGCCCCTCGCCGGCATCCTGGGACAACTTGGTGTTCTTGGCCCCAGGATCCCCGGCAGGCTCGGGCAGCTGCTCTGTGGATGGCACAGGGACAGCAGGGGACAGGGAGACTTCAAGGGGACTGTCTCCAATCAGAAAGCTGCGTTTTCATTTTCCAACATGGAAATTGGGAAACTAGGGCCCTCAGACCAAATCTGTTAGCTAAGGATGGTTTTCACATTTTTTAAAAAATTTTATTTATGTATTTGAGAGAGAGAGAGCACAAGAAAGGGAGCAGCAGAGGGAGAGGGAGAAGCAGACTCCCCGTTGAGCAGGGAACCAATGTGGGACTTGATTCCAGGACCCTGGGACCATGACCTGAGCCAAAGGCAGACGCTTAACCGACTGAGCCACCCAGGTGTCCCAACCTTCCACATTATTTTAAAGAGCTGTTTTTAGAAGGAAGGGAAGGGAGGGGAGGGGAGGGAGAAGGGGAGGGGAAGAGAGGAGGAAGGGAAGGAGAAGGGAAGGGAGAAAGAAATGGCTAAGTGTCCTCTTACATGACCCTCAAAGCCCAGAACAGTTCCTCTGGCCCTTCCTGGGAAAGTTTCCCAGCCCCAGCCTAGAGCAGGGAGCTGGAGTTTCTATCCAAGCTCAGAGACTGAGAAGTGGAAAAGCACATAATGTTGATTCCTTCGTGATTGGATCTCAAGCTCCCTTTGAAGGCAGCAGAGACCCGTCCCAGGGGCACCTTCCTTTCACTGGGATTGCATTTAGATAACCGAGGCAGCTGGACATGGCTGGGTACCGCAGGGTCACCCATCCGCACAGGCGTTCCTCTGCCCGTGAGGGTCTCTCACGGCTGGGGTCAGGCCCCTTGGGAGCACGTCCAATGACCCAGCCAGGGTTCGGCACTCTGGACCACCACTGGAGTAGGGGTTTCTCCACATCTGAGCCTGCTTTCTCCCTGCTTCCCCGGCATCCTCCCTGCTCCAGATCCCCCAGAGTCCCCCAGGACGGTCCCAGGAAGTGGGGACCCGGGGGTGGTCTAGATGGGATGCACATGCAACACGCTTAGCCTTTCCCCCACTATTTCGGGTTTTTGTTTTGTTTTGTTTTCCTTCCACCAGTATTGGGAACTTTTTTTGTTCCCAAAACCAGATGGCAGCTATTCCTCTAGACCTAAACATTTTTGTCTAAATGTCCAAAAGAGTTTTCTGTTCTAATAGCGTTATTTTTGGACCAGAAAAGAAAAAAAGAAAGAAAAGAAAAATCCAGGCATAGAATCCACGATGGTTTCTCTCCTACCCCACACGCCTCTGCTCGGAGGCAACGCTTGCAGAAGGACGGGACAGCAGGAAGGTTCTACGAGGAGCACCGGAAAGGTCTGTGGGACCGTGAGGCTGTCTTCCTGGCGTGCTAAGCTCCTCCGTGTTAATGCTTTTGTTTACTCCCATGTTTGCTCACGGGGACTCTGGGAGCCAACCATCACGTTACTCGCAGGACGTTCGCCAGCCGATCGTGAATCTGCTCTTAGCTTGCCATCGGCCACCGTGAAAGCATTTGCAGCATGAAGGAAACCACCAACACCGCAGATCAGGGTGGCCCCTCACCCCCCATCCCCCGGGGTCTGGTGTCCCACGTCCACCAGCACACACCTGCCAGACTCTGCCGCACTCCACCACGGATCCAAGGCGGGTTTTCCGGAGCGCCGTGTCACGAATGTCATCACGGCCAGGCAGGCGGGGGCTCCTGGGGGCTGTCCGCGTCTGGGTAGCCTCCCCCAGGCATTCGCACTCCACATGCTCCAGACACAGGTTACCAGGGGGACAAAATCACCCCAGTCAAGAACCTCCATCCTAAACAGACTGGAAAGATGGTGGTTTCACATGGCCTCCCTGCAGATGACCAGCCGTCCAAGAAGCCAGCTGGCTGGGTCCTGCTCAGCACGCACCCCTGCGTGCACCCTGCTGCTTCCCTGCCTCCCCTGTCTTCACCGCTGCTTCCTGAGGTCACACTTCCCAATGCCATGGGAGCGTTTGTCTTGGGCTGTCTCCCCTAGAGAATCCAGGCTGATGGGATTCCATCCCGGGGTTTGGACGGCGAGATGGGGAGGAATGTGACCCCCTGTGGTTAGAGGGTGCTGCTGAGGTGCCCGCAGATGAGCTGGAGGAGCCGCGTGGGGCAGTGTCCATGGCACAGGACTGCAAGCGAGTCTGCCACGAGGAGGCATGTGACGGAAGCCCAGAGCAGCGTGCCTGCCGAGAGCGCGGACCAGAGTGGGGCAGAGCCAGGTGCCCTCCCTGCAAACGGCCTCCGTGCAAACTCCCTCTCCCTGCGCTCACCCACGTGGATGCCCATTTCTGCAACCAAAAAGCCCCGACGGAAATATGTGCAAAGACCCTCATCTCCCAGCATCTCGTGCAAGGCCTGTGGCAGCTCAGCCCAAAGAGGAGCATCTCGAGGATGAGAGTCATTCTCTCTTGGGAGGGAGGCAATGAACTCCTCCTCTCCCACTGGGGCCATTCCAAAGGGGGTGGACGGCCAGCCTTTTGTCGGAAATATGGCAGGTGGGTGGATGACCTCCGCTTCCCTTCCCTCTCCCAGCTCTGAATTTCCATGATCCCTGGACTTCGAATTGGAAAAACTGGGTTCTTTGTGCTGATTCTGTGGCCTGTTGGCTGCTTGCCCCTTAGCAAGGCTTCCCTTCAAACTGGGCCTCGTTTTCCTCCTACATATAGAAAGAGGTTTAATGTCATGCTTGCAAAATATTTGAAAACCATGACGTTCACAGGCCAGATGTCAGAATTAGGAGCCCAGGTAATACTAGTAGGTAAGAACATAAAGAACTCTACAAAGAACAAAGTAAAGCCCGGTGTGTGGGTCCAGCAATCTGCTTGTTAGCACAGGAGGCCTAGAACACAACTCCATAACCACGGGCATAGGAAAAAAAAAAAAAAAACTCGGGAAAAAAATTAGTTAAATAATTTCATTGAATTAGCAGGGTGACATGGCTAGCAAGAAATGAGTACCATCTAGGTCATATCAATAGAAGTATAGTGTCCAGAATATGGGAGGTAACCGTGTCACTGTCCTTTATGCTACTCCAGACTCACCTAGGACAATGAGTCCCCCAAACTCACAAAGGGACACGACATGAGAGTGGCTTAAGGTAAATGAAGGACCAGAATCTGCTTCACTGGAAAACATCTGAAGGAGGCAGGGGTGATCCTCTTGCAGAAAGGAGGATAGAAGGGGATGGGAGCACCAGCCTCAAGGGCTTGAAGGGCCATGGGTCAGGGCAACAGTCCCACTCTGTGGCTCCATTACCCGGACCTCGTTCAAAGAACCCCAGGGGGTGGGAGCTGCAGACAGACTGATCACACAGAGTCTTAGCGGAGCGGGGCCAGATGGCTCCTGCAGGTCCTGGACAGAAGGACGGCCGTAACGGTACCAGCGGCCACCTGTTTGCAAGCTTTCTGCCTGCCGAGGACTGAAGTCAGTTCTCTACCCATATCCACATTTGCAGAAACCCTGGGAGGCAGGCACTACCCTGTCCACTGTGTACAATGTTACACAGCTATACAGTGGAAGTTGCGGGAATAAAGCCCCTACCCTCGGACTCTGAGGAGTCCTTGACTGGACTTGGGGGAGGAACCATGAAAAGGCAGGAGCACCAGCTGAGAGCACACTAACACAGTACCAGAGCTCGGGCGGCACACAGGACGGACCGGCGGGCCCGATACCAGGTGCTTTGCATACATCACAGCCCATTCCACGGCACGGCCCTTGGAGGCCATGACCTCCACGCCCATCCACGGAAGGGGAAGCAGAAGTATGGACACTAAGGAACTTGTCCAAGGTCACTGGTTAGAAAGTCGTGGTGGATCTGGAGGGTTCTTACTTGCTACCTGTCCTGCCCCCCACATTAACAAGGGCTTGGTGGCCTTCTGGACCCCAGCATCTGCTTGCTCCTCCCCACCTGCAAGTCTGAGACACAGACAAGCTCCTTTTCCCCACCACACATTCTTGCCAAAAAAACTAAATGGCAGGAGGGTCCCTCGGCCCCCGCAGCAGCTGAGCTCCATCCCACATAGCGGTGACGCATGCTGTCCTCGGACACAGACTCCGGCCACCCCGTGGCCGGCCCCTCCCGGGACCCCCTGCCCCTGAAGCCCGGCTCTGCCTCTCCGCCACTTTCCTCCACACCTCCGACAAGGGCGGCTATTTTGGGTGAGAAATGGGGCAGGCAGAAAAAATTTCATTCAAGCAATTAAGGAATCACTGCATTTTTCATGATTAACTTCATGTTCGCAGATTGAATGCAGAAAGCTGTTAGCAGAGCATTTCCATTTCTGTACCTGACATGAGCAATGGGAATATTTGTTCTGCCCGGGAGGATTACACCTTCCATTAATCTCCGTTTTATTGAAAGTTTAAATAACAGACAGACACAATGTGATCAATTAGCAGTGTAATTCCAAGGAGATGTCATAGTAAAATTAAATCTCGAGCACATTCGCACCAGAGATGCCTGCAAGTTCTCTCCAGCCCCCTTCCACCACCGCAGTATGTACATTTTAATTGAAAGTTTATTCTGCTATGTGCCTCGTCTACTAAATTTTAATTTAACATTGTAATGAGAAGGGTGTTTCTGAGCAGCTCTGCACAGACAAGTGGAGGAGGTTTTCACAAATCAGGAGAACAAGTAAATTTGCAACACTTTCCCGGCAGCTATGGGAGGACAGGACACACCCCCCTCCAACCCCCTGAATCCTTCGGAAGTATCCCCGGGCCTGGAGAACCAGCCTAGGGAACCTTGGACACCTGTGGCAGCTGGAGTCCCAAGAGAATGGGTTCTCAGGTCAGGACACGCACAGGAGAAACAGGCAAAACCAGAGGCAGGCACCTCTTCTTCCCAGTCCCTCCTCTGGTATCCCCCTAGAGCCTCCTGCTGGCAAAACCCAGGGGACCCTCCACTGGCCAGGTGAGAAGAAGGTTCGCAGAGTCTGGCCTGGCTTTGCGGAGCCGAGCACGGAATGGCAGGTCTGCAGGTGAGGGATGGGCTCTCGGAAACAAGGATAATACTTCTGGGAATGTCACTCTGCCTCCCTGACCCTTAGCTTTTTCCATTGTAACACGAGGACGGCGGCAATACCCAGTTCTCGGTATCGCAGTGAGAATGCAGCCAGGTGGGGGCTGGGCGGGGGTGGGACGCTACCGGGCACAAGCAGGAAGATTTGATCTTTTCCACTGCCCCTGAGAGGAATCACAAGGCAGCTTGTCCAGGAGGATTGACCCTTTTGTCTTGAAAGGTGACATCAACCGAAAAAGTGATTCCAGGGGGCAGAGGTCACAGGAAAGCTTGACTGCGCGAGGAGGGGGTCTGAGGCTCCGGCTGCAGGAGGAGAAAGACAGGGACAGAGCCTGTGCCGTCCCCAATGGCGGGACGAGGGCAGGGTGAGCAGCAGCCTAGCCTGTCTCATCAAAGTCAGTGGCAAGTCACCGCAGGCCCCCAGCCTTGAAGCTCGGCACCCCCAGACCTCCTCTAACCTGCTCCCCTCGCACCTGTCCGGGGTTCAAAAGGCGCAGGAGCGCTAGTGGCCACTGCTGGTGAGAGATGGTGTTGCACTGCAACCTCAAGGGATGCTGTTAGTGGAGGACCCAGCAGTCCCTGAAGGGCGACCCGCCAACGTCCAGGACTTAAGTCGTCCTGTGCAAAGGGGACGAAGGAGTCACAGCTTTGCCTCCTGCTCCTCTCACTTCCGTTCCAGCCCCACTGCCTTCTCACACACCGCCAGGCTCCCCGGGCAGGTGTCCCTCCTGGTACACCAAGGGAGAGGTGTCCCTGCTGCACCTGTCCCTGTCCCCTGCCTCCCTGTCCCTGCTCCCTCTGTCCCCATCGTTCCCTCTGCCTCTGCTTGCTACATGGTTCCTGACCACATGTCACCTCCTCAGGGAGGCCACCTTCATGGCCCCTATAATGGCAACAGTCCTTCTAACGCTTGCCTACTTTTGGTCACCACACATGTTTCCTGCCTTCCTGGTCTCTGTTTCTTCGTGTTTTCCTTCTGCATCTCCAGAATGTGAATCCTGCAGGGGAGGGCAATGTGCTCACCATCTCCGTTCCACCGGCAGCTCCTGCACATCCTACTAGTCACTCAGAAATTATGTGCCGCATTATTAGAGACAAAGAGTGTGATGTGACTTCACGACGGTACTTGGAAGGTGATTCCCGTACCTCCAAGCAGACTTGCTGTGAGTCGTGCTAAGGCTTTTCTCAGCGGGGACTCAGTCGGGATCCCCGTGAGCAAGGAGCCTACCGTCTGGAAATCAGGACTCTGTCGGCGTAGTGGATCCTCCCTGGTCCCTCCTAAAATGCCTCTTCTGGTCTCTGTCGGCGAGGAGCATCCCACAGCCCGGAAAGGCCACTTGTCTACAGTGGAGGCAGGGCGGTGGTCTCGGGCACCATCGGCATAGGAGAGAAGCCAAGAGGCTGTTTCCCCACCTGCGCCACCCCTGCAGAGGCCAGCCATCCAGGACAGTCTGTGGGACCTGTGGAGGTGCCCCGTGCTCGTGGCATTGTTATCCTCTCCCTCTGTGTCCACGTGGAGAACATCTGTTAAACCCTCACGATGACGATCTGCGACTTACTAACAGATGATAACGGGGAGTTAGGGGTCCCCTCCAGAATCTCCCTGTACCACCACCTTGGCTATGACGCAACTCACCCTGTAACGCGACAGCCCCCGAGCCCGCTGCCGTCAACCCAAGCAGCGTATTCCCCGGCCAGCCCTGGCCGCTAACAGGCAAGTATTTGGTAACTGGGCAACAGGAGATTTTTCCAGCACTTACAGTGGGGGAGCCCTCGGAGGCCGGCCAGCCTCCCTCCTGAGTACAGTGTTCATGGAGCCCAAGAGAAATGCTGAAGATCGCGTCACCTTCGATGAGAAATGGCAGTCAAAGCCAGCTTCCCCGACTGGCGGGGTCCTGGGCAGGGGGCATCTCCCCACGGTGCCCGCAGGGGTGCGTGCGGCTGGACGGCGTGTCCCAGCGCCCGGTGGGTAGGGCGGCGGAAAGACGCAGTCCTCTTCCTTCCTCTTCCTCCTCTTCCTCCTCCTGCCAGCAGACCTGGTCATGCCTCACTGGGGACGTCCCTTCCCCCCTCCCTCCCACCAGAACCTCCTGGATCTTGGATTCCTTCGGCTGCCACACGACAGCCTCCCAGAACTGTCACCTAGTGCGGGAGGGTGCACTCCCCAGGGAGGCCCCCCACCACAGCACCCGCCGGCCTCCTCCGATCTCGCAGGCCTGGCAGACCCCCTCCCGTGTCTCCGTCCCCATCTCCGTATCAGCCTTAATTGCTCTTGTTGCGATTCCGGCCTCGAGGGCAATGTTTCCCACATCGGAATTCCTCAACAGGTTTCTGGTTTTCTTATCAGAAATGTCACTCTGGCATCGTAAATACCAACTGTGTCTCTCCGTCAGGTGGTTGCGCTCAGGGCCTCCAGGGGCCACACACGGCCCCCTCTCGGGAGGTGCCCTGAAGCCCCACACGGCCAGTCCCGAGGCCTCTGCCTCCGGCGCCCTCCATGAATCTCTCATCTCCCCAGCCTCCTGCTCACCCCCTCACCGTGCCAAGAATCTCCCCAAGGTCAGAGCCGACCACACCAGCCCCCATCAGAGAAACAGAGCTGCAGCCAGGACCACAGGGGTCAGGGACTGGGAGCCTGTGGGAGTCAGCCCTGCCGCTTTGAGTCCAGCTGAGGTCCTGCGACGGAGAAGCTGATCTGGAGGGGCGACTCCCAGCACTGGGGGCCAGAGCCCAGCCACAGTGGGAGGTGTTACCCCCCACCTAACGGGGCAGACGGGAGGACATGGGGCCACAGACGCCCATCAGACAGAGCACGGATGGATCCAGCAGCTTCCAGGGAGGGTCTGAGGAAGACACACCCGCCCCCACCCCTCATGCCCTCCGGTCTTCTCCTGGAGCTTCTGACCAAGTACAACATTACCAGTCAGCAAGGAGCCCCCTGGCGGGTGCCTCCCAGCTGGGCCGGCCTCCTGGGGCACCGAATGGGGCAGGAAGGGCAAAGTTCGGGTCCAGGGGGTAGGGCCGGGTCCAGAGGTGGGAGCCCCAAGGAGTGAACCCAGGTAAGTTCTGGTTATAATTATCTACTGCCCTCCTGCCCCTGCCACCTTCCTGAGACTTCATGTTCTCTTCCCACCAGGAAACCTGCTTCTGCCGCCTTGGTCCGTCTGTCCCAGCTCAAGCCTGCAAGGCCACCAATGAACGCAAGAATGCAGAAACCTCCGGTCCTCTCTCCTTCCTCTTACAAATTCCATTTTCCGGACAGACCCTCTCGTTCCCTCCAGTGCACTTTGCCCCTGAGTCCCGGTCCGCGGCAACTTTGCGGGATCTGGAGCACCGTGGGGTGGGGTGGGGGTGGGGGGGAATGCCGGCAAAGCAGCAGGAGGAAAAGCACAGGGGAGCTGCTCCTAAAATCCGGATCTCGGGGCCCCAGCTGTGCACAGGGCCTCACAAAACCCCCCGTGCCGTCAAGCCAGGACCCGAAGCTCTGCGAAGCTATGTTCTGCGGCTCTGGCTCTGGACGGCCACTGGCGCTCCTCCCACGGGACTAACCCAGCATGCCCATGTACTGCTCGAAGGAGCCTTCTTCTAAATGCAGGCATCGAGGGGAGACAGGAGGCTGGAAGGAGCTGTCACGGTTCCCCTAGAGAAGTGGGCAGGTGCAAGCCCAGCACAATGTCCTTAAACACAGACACCAGGAAACCTGCCCCAAGGGTGGACGCTGAGCTCTGTGGAAACACCGCGGGGTCAACGCCTCCTCTTGTCCTGTGTGTAGTTCCGGCTGAACTCACTGCTCCCTCCTGCTTGCAACGGGCCGTTCCCACTGGCTGGGGTCCCGCGGGGGCTCGCCTGGTGGTCTTGCCAATGAAAAATGAGCCTCGCCATCCATCCTACAAATCCACAGCCTTGCCTGACAGCTCACAAGACTCGTGGCCAGGAACGGCAACTCGGGGGAGGTCCGATTACAGCAGAGAGGTTCCTCCCACAAAGGGCTCAAACGAGCTAACAAGCTGTTTGGGAAGGGCGGGAGCCCCCAGTAGCCTGCCTGCTGCCAGAGAGGCTGCTCCCAGCTGAGCCCGAGTCTGTCTTGTTCATCAGTCTCGTGAACCGAGAGAGAGAGAGAGAGAGAGACAGAAAGAGAGAGAGGAGGTGGTCAACCTCACTGGCCAAGGAAGCAATTTCTGCAAAGCACAGTTCTGGATAGCTTCTCCTCCCCACGCTCAAATACCTTCCGTGGCTCCCACTGCCCACAGAATAAAGGACACGCTTTCCCCTGCCTGGTGACCAGAAAATTCCTCTTCCGTGCCCCTGGGCCTCTCAGAGGGCAGTCTGTGGGTCACGGGCATCAGAATGGGCACCCCATGGCCCGGGAAGCCACTTCGAAGGCAGGTGTGTGTGCCCATCCCGGTTCCTGAGTTGGGATCTCAGAGCGGGGCGGGGGCAAGGGACGGGGTCTTGGAGTCTAACGAGCTTCCTTGGGGGATTCTAAGCACAGTCACCCATCCACTGGCCTACGCGGCCAACCAGGAAGCCGGCTGCAGGCACCTCAGGGGGCTGGTGGGGGAGGCGGGCAGGAGACACTCACCCTCTGCTCTCTGGGGGAGCTCCAGGCGAAGGCCATGAGCCACGAAGGTGAGTGCAGGTGGACACTCACATGATTAGTGGCTTCAGTGCAGCTGAGGTGCACACGCAGGGCCTGGGCAGTCAGCACACGTGGGGCTAAAAGCTACCAAGTCCAGCCGGGCCCCTGCCAGCTGCATCCCGACAGTGTGGCCCTGGGCGGGTCTCCAAGCCTCTGTCACTCTCTATAAAAGTGGCTGATCATACAGAACTCCGACTTTGGAGCTGCCTTCCCCGAACCTGAACTCAGCTCCCCTGGGCAGGTGCACAAAGCCCTCGGCCGTGGAATAAACCTCCCAGGGGAGTAGAAACAGTTTAAGAAAAAATAAAGAGTCGGCTTATCCTCTGGGCAGCCTCTATTCTGCACCAGAACGTTCCTTCCAGCGGCGCACATGCCCGAGGCAGCTGCCAGCCAGCTGTTCTGCTGGGAAAGCCGGCCAAGGCGGCGGCGTCCCGGGGTCCGGCCTCGAACGGAAGCTCTCTGTGCAGCAGGTCTGGGCCTCAGCCTCCCCTGGAAGCCTGAGTAGGGGCCCCTGGGGGCTGCTGGGTCCGGAGGCCTCACCTCTCGTCACCTCGTCTCCAGCCAACATTTGCTGAGAGCCTCTGCTATGCGTCCAAGGCCCCTCACTCCAAGGGCGCCCAGAGCCAGGCCCAGAGGAAGGACAGCCGCTGCGGGGTAGGGACCTCGGCCAGCGTTCCAAACCCCACGGGGCTCACAGGGCGAGGGGCTGGTCTGGGCAGGGTGAGCCCGTTAGCAGTGTCCCTGCTGAGCTGTGACCCTCCCTCACTCGGGGGCAGGCAGGGCGGGGGGCCGCATGAGCCCCCCGCCTCCGGTCACAGAAGGAAGAGGAAGGACACAGGGTCCCTGTCTGTGCCGCACTGGGCCAGGCCTCCGAGGGCTGCATGGTGGGGAACGGCGGGGGGCGGGAGGGGTGCGGCCTGCAGGGGCTCCTCGGCCTGTCATGCTCTTGCCTCATACTTAGACGCACAGAAGCATAAAACAGGCAATTTAGACTTGACCCCGAGGTTACCCGGCTACACTGGGAAGTAACGATCGGCGGGCAGAACTAACAATCCTGTACGTTTGCCTTCCATTACCGAGTTACGCTTCATTTCCTCCGGCGGGCACCTGTGGGTGTGATCAGTGTCCACACTCACTCCTGCGATGGCCCAGACTGACCCGCCGAGGGGAGGTGCATCCCACCCCGGCCCGGGAGTCTTCACCCTCATGCTCTGGAGCCCGACTGGCCAGAGCCTCCGGGTTCGAAGCTCGGTGGGCAAGACCCAGGTCCTTCCGCAGGAGATAGGGCCACCCTGTGTAACCATACGGAAGGGGAGGTAACTGCCTAATGAGCAGCTCACACGGCGGCGTGGCCTCGGGCAGCACAACGGAGCTGCCGGGGAGCATCTCAGCTCCAGACATCAGTGGCGTGTGCGGTGGAAGCGAGCGGCGCGGGAGGCAAGCTGGACCGGGAAAGAGAAAAATGACTTGGAGCCGAGGAAAAAAGGCTGATGACTCCAAACGTGACCATTGATCTTTCTGGCAGAAATGGAGACCTGGCCAGGCTCAGGGATCCAAAGGAGTGGGATGGGGGTGTTGCTGACCAGGGCTCTGGGACCCCAGGCTTCACATCCCCGTGGAACTTGGTATCTGAGTCCCGTCCGAAGACTTCACGGGCAGAAGTTGGCTGAGAAAGCCTGTGGCCACACCATGGGGCCGCGGACAGCAAGGTGGTCTTAGAGAAGCTTCCCCAAGGGGGTGCCCAGCAGGGCATCAGGGCCCCAAAAGACAGGCTGTGGGGGAGGACATCTCTGGGAATCAGAGGCCAAGGGAGCGCCATAACTGTCCCCCTAGGGAGGGGCAGGGGAAGGAACCCCCAGAGCTGGAACGGAGGAGACATGTGGAATTCCAGGTCCCCGTGGTTCACCCCCTCGCTGTGGGACAGGCGCTCTCTCCCTGGCCACACCGCATGCTGTGCACAGTCCGTGTCACCCCCTCAGCTCCGGGATGGGCAGTGACTTGCTGAGGCCAAAGGTATGTAGCCTGAGGGGTTGGGAAATGTGCTTGCTTGGTTAGGCGTGGACCCCTGACCACCCCGGGGACCCACCACAGGAAGGACATGCTCCGGCGTCCCCCGAACCCAGGCTTCCTAAGGAGGAGCTGTGAACCAAACCCTCAGCCTGGAGCTGACCCACCCACCAGCCACGGTCTAGACAAGTGGACCCACATGCCCCTGCCGGCCCTGACCAGGAGATCACACGTTGGGTCTAGGGCACTGAGTTCTGGGGCCCTTTCTCATGTGGTAACACCCCATGAATGTCGGTCCCGGAGGTCCGAGACGCCTCAGAAGCGCCTGGGAGAGGAAGAGTGGGCAGCGAACAGCACCAGCGCCCGCGGGAGTATCGCCAGATGCCCCACAAGGCAGACCGCTCCTTCCCTCTGACTTCTCCCTGCCCTCTCCGTGGCCTGCCCTGCAGTTTCCGGCCCTGCCCAGGCGACCCCACAACCACGGAACCTCCCAACACAGGTCTCCCACCAACAGCGTCCCTCTGACCGAGCGCGCTGTCCCACACGGACTCTGCTCTGGAGGCAGGCGCTGCGGTAACAGGTATGCAGAGCAGGGAGGTGGCTTTGGCACCGCTCAGGAAACACAGGAAAGGGGGTCCTGTTCAATGAGGGCAGACAGCCGACGGAAGTCCGGCCATCCCGTGCTGACAGGGCTACGAGCAATGGGCTCGTGTGTTTAGCTGAGATCTGCAAGCCTAGCGCTGGAGGGGTGGCCTGGTTTCCTCTTGCCGCTCATAGTAAAATGCAAGAGCAAAGAGAGAAATTGAGGAGAGAACCAGTGAGAGAAGGGATGGGGGAAATCTCAGCCTAGTCACGTTGCAAACAAGAGGCCGGACATGAGGCGGTTCACCGCCGGGAGAGCGTGCATCGGAGAGGAAGCACAACGTGGGGCAGTCGGAGCGAGACACGGCCGCGAGCAGGGGAACGCGGGCCAGCTCCAGAGGCTGCAGGAGGCAAGGAGCTAGCTCTCCCCCAGGCCCACACCAGCCACGCAGTCCTGCCGGCCCATCTCAGACCCCAGAACTGGCAGATGATAGCCGTGTGTTGTTTCAAGTCCCTCCGTCCTAGTGATTTGTTACAGCAGCGAGTGGAAACTAAGACAGAATGTGGAAAGCAAAATTTGCCCAGACCACCGGGCTTCCCACTCCGTGCGCTCTCTCCATCTTTCCTCTGGGCCATGCTTTCTACAGCCCTCCCCCACGCCCTGCCCTGAGCCTCTGGAGCTATGTCCCCCCTCGTGGGGGACAAGTCAAACCAATTCCTTTGCGTCCCAGAGTTTTGCAGAAATAATTCACCAGCATCCCAATCCAGGGCTACATGGAAAAGGGATGCCTTGGGGTGTCATAGATGGCACATTAGTGGTTTCTGTAATTCAACAAGACTGACCTCATATCAAACTCTGCCGTTTCCCAGGTGCGTATGTGGAATAAGAGACTGACTTCTCTGGACCTCAGTTACTTTGTTACAAGGAGTATATGCCCACCTCGTGGGATTTTAGGAAAGTTCAAAGAGAACACTGGACAGGAGGCAAATCCTCAATAAACAGTATCTGTCATCGCCATCATTGTAATTAATGTGGCAATTGGCTGGTCCCCTGCACCTGCACCTGCACCTACATGTACACCTGCACCTGCACCTGTACCTGTAACTGCACCCACACTTCGCTCCTGCACCTGCATGTACGCCTGCACCTGCCCCTGACATCTGCACCTGTACCTGCAACCACCCCCACACCTGCACCTGCATGTACACCTGCACCGGCCCCTGGCATCTGCAGCTGCGCCCACCGCTGCACCTGTAGAGTCATGGCCACCTCTGCCCCTGCTGCCTTACCAGCTGTCACCCAGCCCCATCCCACAGTGACCATAGGGACTTTCCTCCTGAGAGCCCAATGGCCAAAAACAGTTCATGTACTTATTGCATTGAACACAAATGTGCAATCCCTTCCTCTCTCTGATCACTTTGAAAGTGTTCCAAATTCCTTTGCTGCGTGACTGATATCAAAGCGGGACCTGTGAAGGCAGAGACCCGGCTGCCAGCGCCAGGTGGGAGACGCAGAACAGTCAGGTGCTGATGGGGAGAAATTATGTCTTTCTTAATTCCCTTTACCCTGTAATTACTAGGCACAACCACGTGGGTTAACAGCAAAAATAACTAGCACATAAAGACATCGTGTACAGAATCCTGGTTTGCATCCTTGTGGAAGCCCCTCAGGCAAAAGCTTGGATGCAGTCCCCACCCCAGGCATCCGCACGGTGAGACCCAGCTTCCTTATCAGCTGTCCGAGGCCGCTGGTCACCAGGGTCGTCAAAATGCCTCACTCTGCTGCATACCGACATCCCATACCCTTAGCCCCCCTAGCTCGCTGGCTCCTCCTTCTCACCCTTTCCTGGCCTGGTGCCCGGGCAACAAGGGGCTCCCTGCCTCCCTTCTGCTTCTCAGCCTCTACCCTCAGCCTCCCTTGCCTGCCTCCCTCCTCCTCCCTGGACCCCGACACTGGTGTCTCTGGGGTCTTGCCCCCCAACCCTCCCTCAGGTCCTCAAGCCCGCCTTCCGGAGGTCTCATGCACCCCAAGTGTGAGTGTCAGTGAAAGCATGCGACGGGAGCAGCTGAACCTTGCAAAGCCAGAAGCTCATTGACGAGGGTCCATCCAGACTAATTCCAAACACTCATTCCCCGACACCCCAGGTTGGGGGTCTGAGCAACAGATGAAGGCCCCCCAGGATGCCTGGGTGCGGAGCACATGGCTCCTCCTGGCACAACTGGGAAAAACTCCCCCTTCCTGGGGGTTGGGGGGTCGGACACGGCTCCATGGAAACCCCTCCTTAGCCGCGTCATCTCCTCTCTCACCTCCAAACGAGGCGAGCCTCTGGAGGAAGAGAGCTCCAGGGGAGACCTACACGAGCTTGGACACGACCTCCCTCCTCCCTGCGGCGAGGTCCTAGCAGAACACGGGGGCTAACGCCCCAGTGGGCGCACGTCTTGGGGCGCGGCTCCACAGAGGGACCGCAGTGCCTGCCAGAGGGAAGGGTTAGGGCTTCTATTGCTCAATCCATAAGAAATAGATGTACGTGTCTGTTTTTCCCTAAAAAGGGTTTATTTGCTATTCACCGTGGAAACCCATAGACCCACAGCTGCAGAAGGATGTGGCTGCATTTCTTGCTTTTTCTTGCTTTTGAGAAAAAATTTGTTTTGAAGTAAGCACTTCTCACCTGTGCTTGGCACCTCGGGGCTCCCTAACCTGAGTGAGTTCCCAGCCCCTGCCCTGCCTGGGGTCTCCTTCCCGCTGTCTGTGGAACCTCCCTGTCCTTCCTCTCCACACACACCACGGTTCCCAGGCCCATATCCCTATGTCCTGCCAGTCCCCCAATTATCTGTGCCACTGGGCTTCGAAGGGTCTTTTTTCTTAATTGTGGTAAAACACACATCCCACGAAATGTACCACCTTCACCATCTGTCTGTGTCCAGTTCGGGGACACTGAGCCCATTCCCCGTGGGCGGATTGCACCACAGCTCATCTCCATGGCCTCCCATCTCCCTAAAAGGATGCTCTGTCCCCGTTCCACACTGACCTGTGACCCCCTGGACCCTCCGTCCCCCTGAGACCTCACAGTATTTTTCCTTCTCTGTGACTGGCTTATTTCACTCGGCACAATGTCCCCCTCCACACTGTCGCGGGAGTCACAGTGCCCTCCCCTTATAAGACTGGATGCTACCTCTCATGTGGAGGGACCACATCTGCTGATCGGCTCATCCTCTGCTTCTATCTTTCGGCTCGTGAATAACGCTGCTGTGGACATGGGTGCCTAGACACCTCTCGGGGACCCGTGTTCAATTCTGTGGGGCCTGGAAGTGGGAATTCTTTCCCCTATTTTGTTTGACATCATGGCTAATGGGCTACACACATTGTCTCTGCTCACCCTCCATCCCCAAAACGGTAGCCCCTTCACATGGTGCAGACCACCCCCCACCACCACCACCACCGAAACACAACCTTTCTCCTTTGGCGCGCACCTGGGTGCCTGTCTGTGACATTTCCTCCTGGGCCGGGTCCCCCTCCCCACCGGTCTTGAAAATAAAACCAAACAAAGATTTGCACATTTTTCTTAATTATCCTAAACACTCAACCCCATCTGTGATGCTTCCAGGTACAGTTTTTCCCACTTAGCTGGAAACAGTCTGTCATTTCAGCCCCTGGAGGTCTGCCAGGGAGTCGTGCTTGCAAAGAAAGCACCCATTTAGTGGGACCGGGCGGCAAGGACCCCAGAGTGGGTCAGAGGCCCGTAAGGTGAAGCTGGGTCGTCCCAGAGCCAGGCCTGCCACCCCCCCCCCAGGCCAGCCGCACAGAAGGTGGAGATGGATGGTGGCCCAAATCCACAGGGATTGGCCGTACTTCTACCAGTAGAATTCGGTGCAAGAGAGATCCGCACCAGATTTGGGCTGGCCCCTGAGCAGAGGGTCTGCTCTCACCCAGTTTCCACCCTGAGACCACGACGGAGCTCATCTTGCTGAGGGGGCGATGAGAGGCCACATGCCGGAGAGCCCAGGAGCCTCCGCTGCCGGCCAGAACCCCACCTGCTGCCTGGCCCGTGAGCCAGGCCACAGGAACCTCTAGTGAACGCAGCCCCGTGTGCGAGCCCAGCAGAACTCACAGAACCCACCACGTTGTGAGAAACTAAGTCAGGGAAGTACTATATTGCTAAGGTTCGGTGAGGGGCAGTTGTTACAAAGCAGTCTTCAAGAGGAGCTCAGTTTGCAATCCGGCCCCACCACCAACCTGCCACATGGCTTTGGGGATGACATTCCTGTTCTCTGGGCTTCCGCTCATCCTGCCACAAAACTCCGGGAGTCGGGGAGCGCCGAGCAGTAGGAAAGTCGAGTCAGCTGGAATCCCGGCTTCACTGCTTACTAGCTGTGTGACCTTAGAGAAATGACTTACCCTCTCTGAGTCTGGATTTCCTCATCTCTCGCAGAAACAAGACCAGGTTGGATATCAGTGAGGATCAGTTGAAATAAAGTGCTCGGCAGTAAATATAGAGGCTTAATTAAGACATCACCTACAGACACGGGAGCCACATTTTCTGGGTTCAAATCCCACTCAAGCCCTTTGCTAGCTGCGTGATCTTGGAAAGGGGCTAACGTCTGAGGCTCAGGGTCCCCATCCGTATGATGGGGAGGAGGGTGAGAATTTAAAGGGTTAATATACTTAAGGTGATTGGAGCCATGGCCAGTGGCTCGGAGCACACTTGCTGCCGCTATTTTCAGTCTGAAGAGCCCATTCCCGACACCCCATCTTCTCAACCTTCTTCAGGGCAGGACCAGAGGTCAGGACTCCCCAAGCTCACAGAGCTAACCAACAGCGGAGCGACGGTTCCAACTCAGGCCTGCGGGATTCCAGGTCTGATGGGGCAAAATATTCAGCCACCTCTCCCCTGTGCACCTGCTCCGTGCTAGGCGCTGGAGCTGCAGGAAGGAAGGAGGCTCTTCTACAGCCCCAAGGCGTTTAAGGAAGGCAGACGTGTGCACCTTCATAGTGCCGTACTGGCCGTACAGAGGGTGAGAAGGGCCACTGACCACGGGACAGGCCCTAGCAATCCCAGGAGAGGATGCCCTGAGCCGGATCCCAAAATACGCACCCATAGGTTTGGGCCATGTGCCCTCACCAGGGAAGGCACGGCATGTGCAGGAGCCCCGGTCCAGGGAGGAGCCTAGCGACAGGACACCTGTCCTTCCCTGCCTCGAATGACATCCCAAACCAGCTTCCGAGGGGCCACAGCACCCCAAGCGCCAGCCACAGCCTCAGCACCCACGGCCTCTACTCCACAGCACCTGCTGGCAAAGTCAGAGACTCCCTCATGCCCTTGGGGATGCCCCTGCAAGGGTCCCTTGGAGAAGAGAAAAGGAAGCCAGCAAGCTGATTCTCCAGAAGCTCCCTCTTGCCTCACCCCAGACCCTGACCCTGACCAACCCCACCCACTTCCAGGCTCCCAGAACCCACATTGGAGACACGGACTAGAAAGGTTTGCACTTAAATAACGAGCTGGCAGCCCGAATCCCCACACCTCATGGGATTGGAAGGACACTTGAAGGTCGCCTGGCTGGCCTGCTCTGAGCAGTGGTGGGGGTGGAGGGGGGACCAGGATGACATGTGTCAACCCTGGGAGTGAAAAGCCCATGACTCGCCTACCCCAGGTGAGTGGAGGGCACCCCACTTACAGATGGGCTCTCACCCACTCTTCCGGGATATGCATCTGGGCAGACCCGTCGCCTCCAGAGTGAGCTTCCCCAAAAGTGCTGAATGGATGCTTCTGCCTGTCCCCTGCATCTTCACAGACGGCCCCAGATAAATCATGCTTCTGGACAAGTGCGCAGCCTGGGGGGGAAAATCCATCCCAGCTCTTGAATCCCCGTTTCTAATGATCCTCGAGAAATTATTGAGAAAATCAAAACACTGTGTTTCGAAGGACTCTTCAGGACTCACCACAGTTCAAACAGTCTCCATAAATCTGGAACGCAAAAGGCATTTTTCAAAGGTTTACTGTTCCCCAGATGACAATAACGCCATATTGACTGACTTTCGGGGAGCTCTGGGAGTTTGGGAAAAAACAGTCAAGCAAGCAAGATCTTTAACTGAAAAAAAATTAAAATTAGAAAAAAAAAAGTTGGTGAACTTGACAGTTTTGTTGACGTTCACAGCATTTTCCTTTCTCGATAGCGCTTTTGCAGGTTCTGACGCCGCCGGGTGCCGGTAACACTGTCTTCTCCTCCTCGGAGCTCGGGTCGCCAGCCTCCCCCTCCAGGCTGTCCTCCAGGGCCCACCGGGCTGGAGCACAAATGGAGCATTCCTACTGGAAAGCTTGACACCATTTCTAAAGCATTTTTTCTTGAAAGAGACCAGGAGGATCCCCTAGCTTCTGCAGGGCCCCCCACCCCACCCCCGCTGGAGGACAGCCGACACTGGAGACGTTGAGGGTCTGAGAATTGTTACCCAGACCTGCAGTCATTCTTCCAGCAAACATTTACTGAGTAGCTGTTATGCACCAGACCCTGGAGACAAGGCAGTCAGCAAACAAACAGCCGGCGAAGCCACACCCTCGTGAGGCTTATAGTCAAATCAGACAAATTAGTGACTGGCCAGACCTCAGTTCTGGATGGTGGAAGCAAAGGCACAGGGACAGGGGCCGGGACACGGAAGAGGGGGGTATCCCGTCCCTCCTTTTCGACTCCCGCTGTACCCCAGAGGTGCACAGGACAGGATCAGCTACTTGGTGTAGTCCCTGCTGGTGCATCTTGGCTCAAGCTGGAGCTGTCTTGTTCTCCCAAAATATCTCCCCTCCAGACTGGCCCTCTTCCAGAGGCCAACGCCCTTCTGGCCCCAGGAACGAGCCTGTCACCTCTTCCCCTGTTCAAGGCAACTTGCAGCCTTGATGTGATAATGAGTCTTACAGCAGGAATGGGAGAGAGGGTCCCCGACAGTTTCCTAATGACACAGAAGGACTGAGCTGGGGGGAGGAGGAGATGTGGAAATGTCCAGAAGCAGAATCTGGGGGACCCCGGGCTAGGACTCAGGTGGAGCAAGCCCGAGATCCAACTGGCCCAGAGAGGCAAAGGGACTCACCTGTGGCCACACAGCTTGTGAGCAGCACAACCCGTCGGAAAGTGTGGGTCTCCCGGGGAGCAGTAGGGTACGGGGGTTAAGAACTAGGGCTTTAGAGGCAGAGAACTCTGGGTCTCACACTTCATTCCACCTCTCGCCGGCTGTGTGGACCCGTGTGCAGCATCTAATCGTTCTGAACCTCCTCAGTTTCCCCGCCTGGAGAATGGGCTTGCTGGGGGGCTGGTGTCCCGGGAGGGTGTGGGTGATCAGGGAGGTGATGCCTGAGTATCTCCTGGGACTGCGTTGGGTGCCTGTGGGTGCCAGTGATGTCAGCTCTGGTCATCCTCTGACACCCCCCTCCCCACCCTGCTGCCCCTCGGTGACCCAGACCCAATGGGCTGTGGAGTCACCCAGCATCTGCTTCCTGCTCTCTGTCTTTCCATCCCTTCTCTGCGCCTCTGCGTCCCTTGTTGTGTTTTCTCTGTAGGTCTGTGTGTGTCGGGGGTTGTCAATCTCTCTCTCTCTCTCTCTGCCTTTGCAACTGTGTTTCTCTGAGCGTCACCGTGTATCCATCTGTGACTGACTCTGATGCGCCTGTGTCTTTCTAAATCCTTTTGTCTTTATGTTCGTTTCTCTCTGCCTCTTCCTCGCTCTCTCTGTGCCCCTGCATCTCCCCGCCCCCTTCTCTTTCTCTCTCTGTCTCTCTCGATTTCTCCCCATGTGTCCAGGCCTATCGCTCTCATTTGCTCTTCTCCCCAAAACCAGGAGTGACCCAGCAGATCCTCACAGTTCATTACGGGGAAAACACCGAGCCATCACCCGCTGCTCGTGCAAGGAGCGCGACAGCTGCAGCAAACAATGAGAAATGCAGAATTAATTGGGTGCTGATTATTTGCCAGGGGGAGAAATGGTGAGACACACATGAAACGGAAGACAGCCTAGCAACAGCGGGAGTCTCCACGTAGCAACGAAAGCCGTCTCGCTAGAGGGTGACGACGCCAGCGCGGGGCCGGCCGCCGGCCACTGCACTTCGTGCCGAGACGAAGGCACACAAATGTCGGTACTACCCAATGGCCAGGAGCAGCCCCCAGGGCCCCCCAGAGCCCCACGTTGAGGACTCTAGAGATCTCAACCCACACCCCGCACTGGAACTCCCCTGACCCCATGAAGACATTCCCACAAGCACCTGCCCGGGCCCTGGAGCGGTGACCTTGACCCCGACAGGGGCTCCCTCCGGGTGTTAGACACAGAACCACGTGTGACCCAGCGCTCCTGCTCCCAGCACAGACTCCCAAGAACCGAAGATGGAGACAAACAGATCCTGGTCCACGAGCGCTCAGGGCAGCACCGCTCGCGACAGCCAAGAGGTGGGAAGGACCCAGAGGTCCACGGACAGACGATCGCATAAGCAGGAGGGGTACACACGGGCCACAGCAAGAACAAGGACGGACTAGGAAGGTCTGCACTTTCTAGTGCACGTGGAGGCATGGCCCGGGATGGAAGACTGACCCGAGAGCCCACATACTGTACAATCCCATCCGTGCGGGAAGGTGCAGAGCCGCCAAATCCACAGAGACGGGACGCCGACTCGGGGCCGCCCCGGGGCTGGAGGAGGGAGGGACCGGGATCTAGCCGGTATGGGGTTTCCTTTCGGGGAGGCAAGACTGTCTCAGAACGAGGTAGAGGTCGCTGCACAATGTTGTAAACCCACCACGTAGCCATGAGTCCCACGTTTTCGGTGGTTAATACTGAGTCTTACGTTGTGTCATCGTTCCCTGCGAGCGTAACACAAAACAAAAGTCGTAAGGTAGAAGGAAAGGACGGACGCCGCCGCTGGGGACCGCCTCCGGGTGGGAGTCAGGGCAGGGTCAAGTCACCACGGGCTCAGCTCAGCCTCAGAACCTCGGGCCAGAGCGTAGCATGGGCTCTGAGGTCCTTTAGGACCGTCTCCCGGGGTGCCGATGGGAAGGGCCAGTGGGACGCTGGTGTCAGACGGGAGTGTTTGAAGGGAGGCAGGCATCGGGCGCATCTGAAGGATGGCCCTGTGGAGATGTGGGCTCGGACCCAGAAAACCCCTTCGGGAGCCTCAGGAAGGCAAGACCCCTGACTGAGCTGCTGCCTGAGGGGTCTCCCGGCTGGCTGTGTGCCGGGTCTCCCAGAGCTCTGGCTGCAGGTTTCCGGGTGGAAGCCGGGGCTGCTCAGGGCTGGAGGCAGCAGGTGCACGGCCGGCATCCCAGGCAGCTCTCCTAAGGAGGAGCGTCCCTCGCACAGATCTCCTCTGCCTCCGGGGCCAGCGTCTGGGTTCGGCGCTTTAAAGATTTGTTTTAATTAGGCCTGCCTCCGTCAGGAGCCCTGAGCATTATCTGCATCTCGGCGGGCTCCTCTCCTTTGCATCTGTCCTCCCGACTTTCAGAAAGGCTGCCAGCCATCCACAGGCTTTGATGATTTTTTCATAAAGGAAAAAGCAAAGCAAGATGTCTAGAGAGAATGGGGAACGGAGGGTGGGCCCTGGGCTGAGTCCTTCAGCGGTGTAAAACATTGCCCCATGCTTCCCCTACACTGGACCTAAGGCCGCGTGTCCCCAGCCATAAGGGACACTGCTGAGGGCACCTGGTCCAGGGCAAGGATCAGACACCAGCCAGGCCTGTCCTCATGCCCCCGGCAGCCAAGTGGGGCACAAGACAGAGGTACAGGGAGGGGCCGGGGGTCTAGGGCAGTCTGGCCACTGTACTGGAGGCACGGGAGTGGGATAGAGATGGGACCCGGGGCCGCAGGCTTCCCCGGAGCAACGTGACTAGAAGAGAGGGCCGGGTTCCTCCGCGAGCTCCAGGTCACACTCAGAGCTCACGGCCACTTGCCGGAGTACCTGGGAAGGAGACACGGTAACAGGAGTCACCACTCGCCTGCAACCTCACCTTCCTGACGACTGCGTCGTGCCCCTGCTGGGGACAGGTAGGAATCCAGTTCCCGGAAGGGAACTCCGGAGAGCAGGGCTGGGAGGGGACGGATGCCGAACCTGCCGGTGGGGCCCACCCAGCCCCACTGTGCCAGGAAGACTTCCCCGAGAGCCACTGGGCGGTGGCCACGCAGCCTCCGGCTCGAACAGGCCCGCGGCCTCCGTTCAGTGCACCAGTTCGGAGGCCCATCGACATGGCTTCCCCGGTTGGCTCTACACGTTCTGTCCTGTCTTTCTTCTCAAGAATATCCAAAGCCCCTTCCCGATTCCCCATATTCTCTCAAGACTCGGGATGTGGACGGCGTCCATACCCAGCCGTGGGTGTCCCCCGGTCCGTGGGCTGTAGCTCCGCAATGAGCCAGGACCCCCGACAGATTTGAGCTTCCCGGGACCCACTCGCAATTACCCTGTACCTGAGCCAATGGTCATGGCCACACGGGGAAGTGCACGGTGCTGGGCAGGGGGACTGAGCCCCAAACCCAACCCTCAAAGTGGGGAAAGATGTCACCCCCACCACTGGACGGAGACCAGCAGAGGCCGAGTGAGGTGTCACAGAGGAAGAACGGGGAGGAGGGGGACCAAACGGCCAGCTCTGCCCCACAGAGGGGTCCCGGCTCAGGGTCCTGTCAGAGCACCGGGGCCCAAGTAGAGCTGAGGCCTCCCCATCCTGACATGGTTTTGGTGGAGCCCGTGAGCTCACCTGCACTGCGTGGGACTCCCGCAGCCATGGCCTCTAACGCAGCCGTCGGCTTGCCCAGGACCCAGCAGAGACGGAGCTCCCCAGGCCAGCCCAAGCCACCTCTCTGAACAAGCCCGGACAAGCCACCAGCTCACCCTCACAGCCAGGAGGGCTGACCACTGCTGACGGTCAAGGGCACACAGGCCTATGCTCCCCCAAAGGGAAGGGGACGTCACCACTCAGGCCGTCCCAGCGACGCTATAGGAAAAGGTCGGTGGAATGAATTACGAAGATGAAAGGAATGCCCAGCCCCACACTCTGTGCTTTAATCACCAGCCTCTAATCCTGGGACATAAAATCACAAGCTCATTGATAACGATCAGTGATTTACCAGCGAAAGCCCAGCCCTAATTAAAAGCAGAAGCTAACATTGCTTTTCGACTTCCCACCAAGGTCCAGCCAGGAAATTTCCTGGTTCTGCAGAGCAGATCACAGGAGCGGCACGCGGGGGGCTGGCTGGCTGGTGCACACAGACGAGGCCGCATCAATATGCAGAGAAAGTTGCTTCCCAGTGCTCGTGACTTGCTGGTAATTGGGACATCCACGGCCGCTGGGGGAAGGGCTGAGCTGGTGCAGGAACACGGAGCTGCGCTGTCAGCCCATGTAGGGGACGGAGGCTTCCAGCACCTTCTGGCTGAGCCCAGGATGGATCCTGGGGTCTCTGACCCCGGAGCCTCGGGGGGAGCTGAGCCGCGGGTGGGGGGAGGGCTGAGCCCAGCCGAGAGCTTGGGACACTTCACAACAGGACAGAAGTCAGGACCCAGGCTCAGAGCTCCGAGCCTTGGCCTCACCAGTGGTCACCTCTGGCCAATGGCCAGCATCTGGCTTCCCGGGACCGGCAGGCCCCCGTGTCTCGCCCGTGAGGTCTCATGTCTCAGAGTGTCAACAGAGCCCTGGGCAGGGGGTATGGGCACAGCTTTCATTTCCTTCCCAAACCCAACCCTAAATGAACTAACATCTCACGTGCAATGCAGCAGACCCCAGTCTGAGGCAGCAGGCGGAGCTGCTGAACGTCTGGACGTCCCATGGCGGGGCTGTAACCGGACCGCACGCCCTGCAAGGACCCCGTGAGGGCAACAGGGTCGTAGGTACATGCGCGCCTCCCTCATCCGAGAACAGCCGCTCCGTGGGGTGAGGGCCCCATGTTTCGACCTTTACGGCCTCACCTAATGCTGCTCCTGTCTGCGATCTCTACCTCCACCAACAGTCACGCAGGCGCCGAGGGCCTCCGCGTGGATTTGAGGGGGAACTCACGCGCGCGCACAGCTCTCTCCCACTGGGCACCTGATGTAACAGACACCCAGAGAGATTCTGGAACTTACTCCAGGGCACTGACAATTGCATGCAAAGCTTTTTAGACATTTTTCTATTATCTCAAAATCCTCGTGTTTGCAGCAGACTTGCCAGAGCCCTGGCCCTTCCCTGCGCTCCGCTCCCACACTGGCCACTCAGGGGGAGGACGGGAGTGTCCTGCTCCTGGGTCCAGAGGGCTCAGCGCCCTGCCAAGGACAGGAACGGAAGGACACGCAGCAGCTTCCTTGCTCCTTGGCCGCTGACTTGAAAACATGCTCCTCACAGTGTCCCCGAGCTGCCGCTGCCCACCACGCTCGCCTGCTGTGGGGACCCTCTGCTGGGCTTCCCTCCCCTCCTAGCCTCTCCTCCCACTGCCGCCGGCCACCCCCTGGCTGAGATCCCCACCCAGCAAACACCCTGCCCTCCAGCCATTACGCAGTGTCTGCTTCTGGAGAAACACAATCTACGGCAACATTTCCGCGCAAAATTTGGAAATCATGAAAAACGCAAGAATTCGTCAATGACGCCCAGCAAATATTTTGAGGTGCCGACTCCACGCCAGGCGCTCTGTCGGGCTTTGGAAATGAATGACGAGCAAGAAAGACCAAAACATAAAAAGTCTACTGTATGTTATGACGGGAAACAGCTCTCATTGCGTTTCCCCAGACGACAGCGGCCCCGCTCTCGGGAACTCCATGTGGTCCCTGCACGTGTGGCCACAGAGTTCGAATCCAGATTTCTTTTCCGCGTGAGGCGATTGTTCCATGTATCTAGTCTTTAAAAACATGAGTTTTAATGGCCATGAAGTATTTCTTCATTTCCTGATCTGTCGCCCAATGACTTCCAGCGTCCCGTGATCTCAGGCTACACCGTGACAGACGAAGCAGGATCCAGGTGACAGCGACGCCGTCCATTAGCATTTTAGAGAAATATGCCGGCATCTCTGCGGTGCGGCGGGACCATCAGCCAGCTGGAATGTTCTGGGTTGCAGACACCGAGCCCAATCCAGGTGCCTGGGAAGCAGGTGAAGCAGGGGAGGGTTGAGGACGGGATGGAGCACCCCCAGGGGCTTCCCCACGTCCCTACAGCCCCTAGCACCCAAGTCAGGGTACCACGTTCTTTCTCTGTCCCCGCTCAGTCTCGGCTTTGCCACTGCGCTGCCAGTCCCTTGGGGAGAAGCTGGTCTTGTCCTCCAGCGTCCCCGTGAGGTCGAGGACAGGTGTAGATGTGTATTACTGGAGTGACGTCCCCTTCGTCCTTCAACAAGAGTAACTCTGGGGACAAGGTTATGCCTCTTAAACTGGACTTTAGGTTACAGAAACGATCTGTCCCCTGCCTGGGGTGAAGGTCATTGCTGTAACCTAAAGTCCACCAATTTGGGTACTGATGTACCCAAGGGAAGCTGGTGCGTGGGGGGGACTGAGAGGGTCATGGAGCGGGAAAGGGCTTCATCACTCTTTGGACCCGAGATCCATCAATCCTCTTTGCTCTGCCAGTAGGCCATGGTCCAAGCCTGCTCAGGGGAGGCCACGGCAGGCATTTGGAGAGAGATGCTCCTGGGGTCGCCACCGGGCAATCTGACCCCAGGGTGGTGGGAAGGGGTCAGGCAGGGGCAGGCTTTCCAGAGCCTGCCTTGAGGGGGTCCAGGGGTGGCATGGAGCCAGCCATGAGCTAGCAAACCCAGAAGAGAGGAGATTCTCCCCGACGGAGCCCAGGAGCTGAAGGGGTTTGCCCTGACGGGGAAGTGGTGGTCCCGTGGGAGTGGGGGGATGTCCAGAGCCCACCTGGGTACCACTCTGTTCCTGGCAAGGACACAGCATGCCAGGCACCTCCCTGCAAGCGATCTCAGTCCGCTCACAACCATCCTGTGCAGCAAACGGCGTGCTGGCTCCCGTCGCGCAGATGTGCAAGCGGAGGTCAGGGAAGCTCAGTCAAGCAGCCAGATGTCCAGGTGCCGCTGAGCCCAGAGTCCTCCGAGTCTATCCCCAGGGACAAGCACCGCAGCAAGGCCACCCTCCACATTCTCCACTGCCCGCCCCGAGACACCAACAGTGTTGATGTGGACGAACCTGGGTCAGCACGTGTGCCATAGACGCCCGGAAGCTGGGGCGTGAATTCCCTGGAAACTCTCAGTCCATCTGTCCAGCGAAGCCAGCTCCAAGCCCCGGGGTGGGCAGTCCCGGCAGGCAGAGCACCAGCCCAAACCCATGTGAAGGGCGGACAGGCAGACGTGCCCCGGATGCCGGAGCCCCAGACCCACGCAGCCGGCAGGAGGGTGGGGGGAGCCTCCGGACGGGCCGGCCCCTCCCCCACACACTCTGCCCCCAAGGACGCAGGTCCTCAGAGACATACTCATCAGCGCCTTGAAGGATGCGAACACCAACAGACTCAGAGCCGTGCTCTCCCTGGGCGACACTGAGCTAATATTTGTTCTAACAAATGGCTGAGCCGTTCGTCTTCTCACACTGGGGATCTGTTCTCCTCTCGGGAGCTCCCTGGGATTCTAAGTCGGGGAGGCTGACGTCTGCAGGGCAGCGTCTCCTCTGAGGCCCGCCGCACAGAAGAACATGCCCCGTGACAAGGGGGTGGGAGCCAGGGGCCATGGGGGCCATGTTAGCTGAGGCCCCACTGTGCCCCGGGTTTTGTACATACCCGCTCCTTCGTGGGAGCCCTGAGAAGAAAGGGGTTGATCTCTTATTTCGTCCCATTTTACAGGGAAGAAAACTCCAACTCAGAGAAGTTAGGTAACTTTTCCAAGGCAACACAGTGGCTGAGGGACGTTGGTGGGATTTGAATATCCATGTGCCCCTGATCGAAGTGCCTGCACAGGCAGGTCAGTGACCTCACCAGCGGTGCAGCCCAGCCAGCGGGGCAGAACGCTGTGCATCCCCCTGAAGGGACGGGGCGGGGAACCAGTCAGCAGAGAGCTCCACAGACCCGCAGCCCATCAGGAGTCTTTGTGTGGCAGTCAAGAAAACCAACAATCCAGCCCAAACAATCCAAGGTTTATTCCCTCGTGACTTGGGAAGTTAAGTCGAGCAGGTTGGATTCAGTGGCTCAGCGATGTCATCAAGGACCTGGTATGACCCATTCCTCCTCTCTGCCTGCTTCAGCATCATCTTCCCTCATGAAGACAAAATGGCTGCAAATGCTCCAGATTTCCCTTCTACATCCCGCCCTCTGGAGGGAGAGGGGTTCACTCTCAGTCCATCTTACAAGCCAATGATGACCTTCATTCTCATAACCCCTGAAAACTTCTCACACCTTGGTGGCCCTGTCTGGGTCCTATGTCTATCTTCAAGCTAATGCCTTTGGCCTGGGGAGGGTCTTGCTCTGAGTGACCTCAGGCTGGGTTAACCATAGGACACTGCAGCAAAGGGGGTGAGACTACAAGCTCAACTGGTTAAAAAAAAAGAAAATCAGGATCAACTCTTGGAACAGGGTTGGGGTCAATGCCCTGAAAATGACACACTCGACTGAAGTGGTCATTTTACCCATGGGGGGGGTGTGGCGGGGAACCACCAGCTTCTGTTTGGAGTCAGACAAAGCATCAGGAGGCTGGAAAATACGGCTCTTACATGAAGTCTGCTGAGAGAGTCTGCTCAGTCGGCCAGGAGAGCAGCCTATAGTGAGAGGCACAGTGAGGGTGGAAACGTGGAGATTTGCAGCCGGCAAATGGGGAGGTCTCTTACCTGTGTGACAGAAGCGAGATCCCTTTAATGTCAGCTTGTGGAAGGGTTCAGCAGAAAGAGACAACGAGGGGCCGGATGCAGGGCCGTTAATTCAAGGAAGGGCAGTGAACCTTCCTATGAATGAATGATTCCTATAAACCTACCAGCTCTGTGAGAGCAGGGAGTGAGGGTCTCATCTCTGAGTCCCTGAAGCCCAGCATAAGGCTGGCACCGAGGGGACACCCATAAAATACGTTATCAGAGTCAATAATCAGTCAGATAATCAGAGTTATCAGAATCAATCAGAACTTCTGGATATGTATATCACCTTAAATTCTTTTTTTAAGATTTTATTTATTTATTGGACAGAGAGAGATCACAGCAAGAGAGAACACAAGCAGGGGGAGTGGGAGAGGGAGAAGCAGAGTCCCACCTGAGCAGGGAGCCCGATGCGGGGCTCAATCCCAGGACCCTGGGATCATGACCTGAGCGGAAGGCAGATGCTTAGCAACCGAGCCACCCAGGTGCCCCCTCAAACCTTATATTCTGATGAGAGCAAATACACTTTCCTCTCGGGCACACTTGAAACGCCCACAAAAACGGACCATTTATCGAGTCACAGAGAAAGCATCAGTAAGTCCCTTAAAGCAAAAAATATTACTAACAACACTCTCTGATCACCATGGAATAAAATTAGGAATTAGAACAAAACCAAGAAACAGGAAGACTTTTTTCATCTATATTTTAAAACTCTCTTACGAGTTATAGATTCCTACATAAAAAGTTACCCCAAAAGTTACACGGCGGGTGCAAACGACAGGTGTTTAATACCTTACCACACACGTGTTCTCTAGCTCTGCCTGCAGAGGGCCTAGAAGTGACACCACCATGTCAATAATGACATCCAGACACCAGATTGTGGCTTCTAAATACCATTATCCATTCAGTGGAGCCATAGCTCCTTCCTTCCTTCTTTCCATTCTTTCTCTCCATTCTTTCTTCCTTCCTTCCTTTCTTTCTTTCCTTCTTTTTTTCTATTTTTTTTTTTTTTAGCCATCAGAACTTTTATTTTTTAATTTTTTAAGATGCACAATGTGAGGGCTTCTGGGTAGCTCAATCAGCCAAGTGTCCAACTCTCGCTTTTGGCTCAGGTCATGATCTCAGGGCCCTGGGATCAAGCCCTGCACTGGGCTCCTTGATCAGCTTGGAGTCTGCTTGTCCCTCTGCCTCTGCTCCCCACCACCCCGCGCCCCTCACCTCACTTGCACTCTCTCTCAAATAAATAAAATCTTTCCAGAAATAAGAGGCAGCATGTGTTGACAGAACACACATATTCTTTGGGAGATATTTCCCCCAACCAAGGTAATTAACATGTCTCTCACCTCCCATCGTTACTTTTTTGGTGAGACAATAATTAAGACCTGCTCTCTTTTCAAATGTCAGGAGTACAGAGCATCGTTATGAATTGCAGACACCATGCTATGCACTGGAGCCCGGAACTCACCCATTTTACAACGGGAAATCCGTGCCCCAGATCCACATCTCCCCGTCCCCCCACCCCCAGCCCCTGGCAACCACTGCCTTGACCTCTCGCTCTGTAAGTGATTGAACAGGATTTGTCTTCTGTGTCTGGCTTCGTTCACTTCCCATAATGACCTCCAGGGTTGGACTGGAAAAATACAAGATGGCCTTGGGACAGCTTGTGGTACCAGAAAATAAGGAAATGCACGGCACTGAGAGAGCATACCTAGGACGTAAGGGCTGATTGAAGAGGTTCCCCAGGGGCCAAATCGAAGACCATTTGAATAAGATAAATAAAGACCGTAATGGACTGTGGTCTGTAGGACAAAATGCATGTCCATGAGCCAATGCTAATACAAATAAAACACAAAGGAAGGAAAGAGAAGAAAGAATGATGTAATTCCAACCAATAAAAAGAGAGGAATGATGGAAATAGAAAAATCACCATTTGGCAAACACCACAGTAATAATCTTTCACTCAGCAATCATTAATAGATGCCAAAATTAGGATGAGAAGCTGGGTATTTGCATAGTCTCAAAGTATCCTGGTTTTTATCATCGATCCGTGGTTGTGTACCATGTTCCCATTTGGGAAATCAGGCTGAAAGGTGCATGGAAATATTTTGTGCTATTTTTTTTTTTTGTCGTTGGCAGTGTTTTGTAAGTCAGGAATTGTTCCAAATGAAAAGTTTTCTAAAATTTAAAAAGAAACCTCCCCAGAAGAGCTCAGAAGTGGGGAATGTTCGAACTTAGGTTGTTTGCTACCCAGGGTTACAAATGAACGCTCCCAAAACTTGACTGAAATGTTCTAACCATGGGTTACTGCCCCAATGGCTCCTCAGGGAAACCAGGTTTGGTCTGACCGACAGACATGGGCATGAGATGGACAGTCAGGGGCAGGAAAAATGTAGGATTTTGAAGAATTCCTGGAGATCTGAGGGCATGGCATTGGGTTCCCACCAACCCTGGGATGGAGACCAGGTTCCCCATTTTTATCAGTAAAGGACAGAGTGGCCCCGGGGGCCTGTAAAGTTGGCAGATCAGGTGGCAACACTCTGTAACACAGGGAATCACCGGCGATGGCAGACGGGGAAAAGCCTGGCCTGGCTGTCTCTGTCGCCATGACCAGGGGCTAAGCAGGGCTGACCCAGGCAGGACTGCCCGCTGCTGGAGAAGACCCTCACCCAGCTGTTGCACGGTCCCTGCGAGAGGTCACCGCTGGAAAACAGAGCGGGAGGTGGGAGCCTGGCAGGGGACAGGTCCTCCACGGAGAGGGAGAAGCCACATGTCCCAGGATTCAGAACGGGGTGAGTCCTGCCGGGCGGGCGCAGAAAAGGGCACAAACCAGGAAGGAAGCAGCGCTGAAGAAAACACTCCCCGGGCGGTCACCTCAGGCACCAGAGAGAGGGGAGACACACCCATGCATGGACACGTGTACATACACACATGTGAGCACACACACATGTGAGCACACTACGCGGGTGAGCGCAGATCTGCATGTGAGCACATGCACATGCATGAGCACACACGTGTGCAAGCACACACCTGCAGACACGCATGTGGGGAGCACACGTGGTGCATCATACACGAGCACATACATGCACACATGCACATATGAGCACACGTGCAGGTATACACATGTGGGGTCACGCACACACACAGACACGCACCTGGAAAGTGCTGTGTGTGTGTCTCCTTCCCCATCTCTCCCCGTCTGCCCCTCCCAGGTGTTCTTCCGACGCGTCTGCCAATGAGATATTTCAGGAACTGTAAAGCCGAGACTCTCCCTGACATCAGACCCGGAACAGCCGTGGCCTCGCTCCAGATGGTCCACGAGGAGGGGGCAGCCGAGGAGAATCAGCAGACCCACAAATGCCCGCCTCAGAGTCGATGCCCTCGGGCACGCAGGAAGCTCTCCAGCCCAGGCTCCGGCTGCAAGGGCGGTGGGTGCCACCTGGGGCAGTGGCTCTGGAAGGCGAGGGGTCGGGGAGAACCCAGGCAAGGCAGCTGGCTTGGCCGAGGGTCCCTGTAGGACGAAACTGAAGTCCAGAACCAAGGGACCAAGACCCTGACTCCTCACCCTGCCAGATGTCCCTGAGACCCCAGTCGTCAGCTTCCCCAGATGACTAAGAACCAGGGACAGGAGCCATGACCTCCTAGGGGCTTTGCAGCAAGAAAGCCCACGAAAGAGAGGCAGGCGCACACAGAGACAGGAGAGACACAGACTGACAGAGAGAGACATACAGTGACAGAGAGGCAGAGACAGAGAGGAGAGACACAGAGACAGACAGAGACACAAAGACATAGAAGACAGACAAAGATATAGAAGACACAGAGAGAAACAGAAAGGAGAGACACAGAAAGACAGAACAGAGACAGAGGAGAGACACAGAGACAGACAGAGACAAAGAGGGGAGATATAGAGAGAGACACAGAGACATAGAGGAGAGACAAAGATATAGAAGACACAGAACAGAAAGGAGAGACACAGAAAGACACAGCAGAGACAGGGGGAGACAAAGAGACAGAGAGAGGACGCAGGCAGAGTGAGAGTGACACAGCTAGAGACTAAGTGGAAGCAGGGAGGGGCAGGGACAGATGACAAGGGAGGGAGGGGGCCGGAAGGGAAGAGGGCACAATGGGGACTTGGCCTTGTGGGGGGGAAAGCCAGGAGGAGGTGGATGTAGGGACAGGGACAAAGGCTGTGGGAGTGAAACACAGGGGTGAGGAGGGGAGACAGACCCTCTCTGCCGGGGGTGAGCATGGCCTGAGGGGCTGCAGCTTCTGTGGGGCCCGTGAGTCCTCAGAGCCGGAGGACAGAAGGTCGGAGACACCGAGACACCGATGAGGGGAGGAGAGGCCAGGAAAGCGGCAGGAGAGCAGGTGAGCGGAAAGGGGGAGGGACTCGGCCCTGACTGAGCAGGGAGCCTCGGGAGGGGGCGGCACTTGGCTGCAGGGTCCCTGGGACTGAGAAGTCCCAGTCTGCAGGGAGCGCTTCTCAGCCTCCACAAAGGACAGGCGGTGCCTCCGGGGAATGTGGGGTCCCCCAGCTGGACCCGGGGGGTCCGTGACCTGAGCTGCCCTCCCGGGGGCGGCAGACCAGGCGCTGCCTTCACTCCTGACTCCCGTCTTCAGCCCGCTCTTACCCACACAGCTCTGTCTAGCACTTATTATTTTTAAGTGAAATGTACTAAAATTAATTTTATTTTGAGAACTCTCTGAGAATGTCACAGCCCCTCTTGGGAACATCAGTGGTCCCCTAGGGGAGCCGCAGAAGGAACCGGGAACCCGTCTGAGGCACACATGTGCCATCTGCCAGCTTCCGAGCCGCCGCTGTTGCTGGTGGTGAGGGGCAGAGCCCCCGGGGGCAGGAATGTGCCCCAAGACAGGACGACATGTTGCCAGAGATGAGAGCCAGCCTGTGGCTACAGCGGCTTTGCCTGTGGCCAGGGCCCCACAGCCCCCACGGTCAGGCAGAGCTGGCCCTCAAGGTCAAGCATGGTCACAAGGATCCCTAAAGGACACCTGGGGGGCTCAGTCAGTGAAGCCTCCGCCTTCCACTCAGGTCATAATCCTGGGGTCCTGGGGTCGAGTCCTGCATCGGGCTCCCTGCTCAGCGGGGAGTCTGCTTCTCCCTCTGCCTGCCGCTCCCCCTGCTCATGCTCTCTCTCTCTCTCTCTCCCTTCTCTCTTTCAAATAAATAAATAAAAATCCTTAAAAAAAGAAAAAAATCCCAAGAGGAGTCCCATCCAGCCCAACCCCCACCCCCTCCCTATCCATCAGGGCAGGTGCCAGGGCTTGCCTCCAGGTCAGGGTCACACGGCCACCGGGGTCTACCCCCCAGACTACCCCCCCAGTCCCTGCCCCACCTCTGCCACAGGCCTCCCAGAACTTCCTTAGTCTTGTGCCGTCATATATACCCAACCCAGCCTCAGAATTCAAGGATCACCTGGTCCCTGTCTCTGCCCCCGGACCCACACCACGGCAGGGATCCTCCTCATGGTCCAGGCTGAACATAGCTTCAAGGGCAGACCAACTGACACATCAGATCCACCGCAGGACGGACGGCCCCTCGGGTGCCCCATTCCATCCCCACAGCAACGCCAGAGGCGGACACCGGTCTCCCTTACAGACCAGAAAGCAGAATCTCAAACCCAACCATCTATGACCCCCAGGACCAAAAGCATCGCTGACAAGAGGAGAAAGTCATGGGGGAGGGGGGTGGGGGTCATGAGTTCTTCTCCCAAGGAGAAGTCCTTGTTCGGAAACACAGCTCCGTGCATGCTCAGTTTTGAAAAGGAGGCCTGTGTGCAGAGTCTGCTGGGATGAAAACGTGCGGGACAGCCTGGGGTGGCCGCTCCCGGAGCATGAGGGCCCGCAGGATGGAGCAGAGAGAGGGGGGAAGGCGATGAAGCCTGGGGTCCGGCGGCTCGGGAATACCCACAGAAATCGCTTCTATCCAATGATAACCTCGTGTCCAGGGGTTCCCGCCACCCCATATCCCGTTACACACTGTGCTGTCCGGAGAAAGAAACTTCCCTGGCCCCGAGCCTTTCATGGGCTGTGGCTCCCACACAGCGTTGACCCTCTCGCACTCCAGGGGAATGGAGAAATCGGGGACGTGAGGTGATCCCCGGAGAACCCAGCGAGCGGAGCAAAGGGATGGAACATTCGAGAACTCAACAAGGCAGGGCTGGAACCTGAACCCAGAGGTCCTCAGCATATGGGGAGAGATGCTGAGTCTCCCAGGGCACATGGGATGACCTTCTGGTCTCATGATGGTAGCTCAGGCAGCAGACCACACCCCACCCCAAAACTAGGGCAAGGATGGACAGGTTACAGAAGTAGCTGTGCGAGTGAGGGCACGGGGGGACTTCGGGAACGCGGCTTCTCTCTCGGTTTCCCTAGGAACCTAAAACTGCTCTTTCAAAAATTTTAATAGTAATAAATTACAAACTGAACCCAAGCACACCGTCCAGAGGCGCACTTGGAGACCGAGCAGGGTTTTCTGAGATCGATGCTCTCCAAGGGCACTGAGGGCTTTCTCCAAGAAGGAAAGACACACAAGGGATCTTCATCTCTAATTTGCAGAGCGAACCAGATGCTGGTGTATACGGGGCAGACAGAGAGACCACAGTGCAGGGAGGGGGCGCCGGGCGGCAGTCTCCGTCAGCACAGTGCATGTGAGGGCTTGGCTACTGATGGCAGAGCCCGGGGAAGGTCGGTGGGCCTCGGAAGACCAGCCCCTGAGGTGCCTGCTAGGGGCTCGACCGCTCCAGCCATCCACTGGGCTCGCTGTGCCCAGTCCTCTCCTCGCACTCTCTGTGTGCGCTGCATACGGACATCCTGGCTGTGAAAATAAACACACGTCGAATCTCAGTCCACATGCCAAGGAACACAGCGGACCCAAATTGACTCAAATCTTGAAGAACAAAGCAGGACTGAGAAGCAGCCACGGCTTCTAGAACCTTCCTTCACTGCCGTTGGCAGAGGTGGACCCCATGCTGAACATCCTTGAGGAGGATGAGGTGGTGGCCTGGGGTGACACGCGCCCTCCCTTTCCTAACGTCCCGCCATCTCCTCCCACCCTGGGCAGAGCTCCCCAAATGAGCTCTTCCCAGTCTCAGAAAATTCTTGGCATGACCTGGCATCTCCAGGTAGCCTGAGTTGCAAAGTGAAATTGGGGAGCCAGGAAACCCCAGTTTCGACTCCTTGGAGGTCAAGATCTGTATCGAGGACAGAACGCACAATGTGGTTTACTGAAGTGCTTGGTTGGGGACTGTGCCCAGCCTCTGCCTGAGTGAGGCCCCGACTCCTGCGCTGGGGGTGGCATCACTGGCCACAAGGGAGGGGGGAAGGGGGCACCTCTCCTGACTTTGCTCAGCGACCTCGAGCTCCCAGGCTGCCCCAGCAAAGCAAAGGAACCTGAGCGTTTTCTACAGGCTCCCTAAACCACCGGCTTCCATCAATGCAAACGATGTTTTTAGCAGGAACTGATGGACACCTAAGGAACTCTTTGAACAGAAAGTGTTTGCTCAGTCGAGAATTACTACAAGTATTGCTACCACCATGTGGGAGTCCGTAGCATGTTTGGACATGGCCAAGGAGATCCCGTATCCCAAAAGATGGCATCTAGCCCCCACTCCCCGGCGCCGTGCCCAAGACCAATTGGGTTGGAAAGAAACAGGAGGAATGGAGTCTGGGCAGCTAAATGCAGTGCGGCTGTGTGTAGACACAGCAGATGTGGTGGGCGGGGAGAACAGGCAAGGCGTGCGTTGGGCATTTCAAGGAGCATACGGCCAGAGAGACGTTATGGGGGCAGGAGGGGCTCTGGGTGAGAGCGCACCCCTCGTGGGCATGAGTGGGTGTGAACGGGTGTGGGCCAGTGAGCGTGAAAGGGCTCAGTGGGCAGACACACAACATCCCACAGCGCCCCAGGGACTCCCCCACCTCCCAGCCACACCTTGCAAGCTCGGCAGGACCTGTGTGACTTGTGCCCCTTCTGTGCCGAAGCTCGGGAAATCCAGCGTCTGTCCCTCCCTCTGTCCCAGCACCGCCATGGTCAGCACCCGTTGGGATGGAGCAACGTCCTCACTTCAGGTCCCTGAGTGATCACGTGAGCACCAGCCCGCCCCACGCCGGCCCTCCTAAGCGGGGCTGGACATGCAGCACGAATGAGAAATAAGTCTGCGCTTTGTCAAACCACTGAGATTTCTAAGTTAATTTTCCAGCAACCTGTCCCAGCGAGCGCAGTGGCACGGACGTGAGCGGTGAAGGAGAACAGGTAGGGGTTCGTTAATTTATTCCATTTAACCAACGGATTTTCGCAAGGCGAGTCTTGGAGATGCATCCGTGAACGAGGCAATTGAAACGCCGGTCCTGGGGAGCTTATAGTCCCATGAGAGAGAGACAAACAAGAAACAAAATTAACTGAATAAATAGTATTTGGAAGGTGATGAGTCCTAGCTGTGATGCACGCTAACGACATAGGGTTAGGGTTCGGCACAACAGGACTGGCGCACCTGACTCCTGTATGGGCTCGGGCCCTGAGCTCTCTCCTGGACCAGCCAGGACAGCCTCTCTGCCTGAGACCCTGAGGGACTGCCCCCCACCCCAGTCGATCATGAGCTGAGCAGGGATGGGGCACTATGGCCCCATGTGCCTGATGCACCCCTGCCCAGCAAGAAATGGAAGTGCACAGACTTTGAACCCTTCCTTCCTCTGGACTCTCTTCTCCCTCCTGGGTTTGGGTCTCAGCATCTGGGGACCTTAGCCCCTGGGAGAAGGCAGTGACTATGGATGCACAGATGCAGATACAGATATGGATATGGATACAGATAGAGACAGAGATGCACCTGGGGCTGTAGTACCAGTAGATACAAATACAGTATGACTCTGTTGTCCCTTCCCTCTTCTGAAACCTAAGACTGGGGGATTCCATTCCTCCCTCCTACACACCTCCCAACCTGGTAACCAGCTGCCGCATCCCCTCCCTGTGCCCACTCCCCTCCCGGAACCTTCCATGGTAAACAGAGAGAGTATCACCCCGCATTGCCTGGCTCAGTAGCAAAAGAGGAGGGTGGGAGCCGGAGCGGGCTTTCAGGACACACCACGTGTAGCCTGGGAGGAAGCTGCACACGAGCAGTCTCCCAACGGTACAGAAATTAAGTACAATTCATTAAAACACAATATTTAGGTGTTGTTAGGAGCAGCTTTGAATAATTGAAGATGCATTTAATTCATAGTATTGCTCAGCTGTGAATACTGAGAGTGATACAATAGCGGTTTTTAAAGTGGAATAAATATTGATTAATACATTTTCAATACAGAAGTGTTATACAATAAGGCATAATTCCCTGTGCACAGAGCCTGGCTCATGCGCTTGGACTTTCAGTGACCGGGTCCGTTTGAAGCTCCTCTGAGCTCCCCGGGGTTTTATACTCAGCCCAGCCAGGCCATCAGTTTCCACCCACCAACCCCAGACTCTGATCCCTCCCTTCCTTTCAAGGCAGATCCCAGAAGTTCCTAGAATCCATATGATTTCCACAGAATTTTTTAAATACCAGCTTCATAGCAATAGTATGGATAATCATGTTGAACACAAAGGATGTATTAGAGTTTTAAAAATAAATATTCATGTTTTCCTGGGGTGCTAACAACTTTGTAAAATGACCACTCTGCCTTGGGATGCAGGATGATGGGTTGGTCCCAGGTCCCAGTCAACTGATCAGTAGCTCTGGGCTGTGCTCAATAAAGGGCAATTTTCTGGCAACCTAAGAAATCCCCATGTTGACATAACAGCATAGGTGATACAGGTAAATGGACCTAAAGGAAAAGAAAAACAAGCCATTGACCACGTGTGGCGTAGTAATTAGGTGAAGAGGGGTGAACAAGGTAAAATTTGCAAGAAGTCTCATGGAAAGAGTCCCAGGCTCAGAGTCAGGTGAGCCATGACCTCGGCAGTAACTTTGAATGTGAGCTCGCGCTTCTGCACTTTCACCTACGTTAAATTAGTTGACATTTCTTTACCTCCTATCGCTGCTTTCCCTCCTTAGTGTTGCACACTGCAGTATAATTACATGGCAATGCATCGTTACACAAATTGCACCCTAAATTATACAACGTAACACAAATAGACAATGACACGTCACGATCTGTGAGCACCGATAGAATTCACAAGACATGTGTCTGTGAATTCCCTTTTGTGATCACAGCACTCTTCAATGCCCAGCATCGTGTTCCAAGACTGCAAGCCTTCTTTGTGAAGGTACCCCTGTTCTTAGACTGGTGACTATACCTCCAGGACTATGGATGCACAGATGCAGATGGGGATATGGATACAGATAGAGACAGAGATGCACCTGGGGCTGTAGTACCAGTAGATACAAATACAGTATACACAGTATCAAACTGCATAGATGCTCTTTCCATGTCAAAGAAGAGTGGATCATTAGAGGTAAACAGAAGTTTCCAGCAGGTGCCCTAGGCAAGCCCTCTAAAGAGCAGCTTTAGCTCTTCCAGAAAATGTGCACATCCTCCCTCCCCTCCCGTCCTTCTTCCTGCCTAGGAAGCAGTTTGGCAGCTGGATCTTGGACTGTGAGAACAGCATGTGGAAGGAAACCTCTCACTCAGGATGGTAAGACAGAAGCCTGGGACAGGTCGTGTTCTGGTGTCCATGCTGCTGCCGTGCCAACCCTGGACACAGCTCATATTTTTATGAAAAATAGTTCATTCAACTTTATTGGCTAAATCACATAATGGGTTTTCTGTTCCATGCAGCTAATCTAATCATAACTGATGCAGGTTTTTGATGCCAGAAAGGAGGTGCTCAAATTTTTATTTGAACCCAAAATATGCGAAGGTCTGAAGGTAGGAGGTGAAGAGGCTCTGTTATGAACTCAAATTCTGCAGGTTGGACAGCTGGTGACCCTGGTTATGAGAAGGAAAAATATTAGGTCAGCCTTTCACCTTCCGAAAGGAGGCCTCTTGTGATGTGAGACGAGCATATGAAAGGAAACGATGCAGAAAATTCCAGAAAGTTCCAATCAGCCGATTCCTTCTCATGGCTTTTATCAAAGCCCAATGAGATGGACATGAATTCAGCCCACAAGCAGGAATAAAGAGAAGTGCCTCGTTGCTAAGGAAAACTGCCAGTGGCAGACAAAGTCGACAGAGAATCCCATCATTTAGAACTCTGCAAGGTGGAGAGAGCTGGCTGCTTTTTCTGTCTCCAACCGAAGCAGTTAGAAGCTATAATTGAATAATTGCAGGCTTCGAAAGAGAAGACTAATGACTCACCAACACAGCCGGTGGGTCTGCCAGCACAGGTGAGATGGAGAACATTGCCTCCCTCATCCCACCCCCATCCATTCTTTCGAATGGCTTCTTCGAGAATCCTCCGGCTCTCAGTAGGGATGGTGGGGTACATCCTAGTAAATAGGCTTGCAAGCCAGGCTTGATCAAGGTCTCCAACCAAGGATGCACTCCCATGACATCAACAAGAAACAGACCTTGAGGCTGCAAGCCTTGTTGGAAATTATAGCATTGGTAGATAGTTAGAGAAAGAAAGGAAGGGGAGGAAATATTTATATTTTAAAATAAAATATAATCATGGCCAGCCATCAAGAGCTTATGACTCAAATTTCTAAAGCAATTTCTGCAGAAAATGGGCTCTAAAAGTCATCCAGCCTCCATGAACAAACCCTCCAGTATCCACCTCAGATGCCGCCGTAAAGACAGTGGACAAACGACGCTCCTGGCCGGGTCATGAGACGAAGCCCAGGTGCCCAGTTAAATATGCATTTCAGACAAACAACAGATGATGTTCTAGTATCTAGTGCAAGACTGGGGATATGCTTGTACTTAAAAATTACTATCCGAAATGCATATTTAACTAAATGCTCTGTATTTTTATTTGCGAAGTCTGGCAACCCTGTCCCAGAGAACAGAATGGAGGCACTACCGGACTGGGTAAACAAATATTTTACCTTGCTCCCCAAACAAGGCATCTTCGCCCTTCCCGCCCAGAGACCGTGTATCAGTAACTTCTGTGTGACCCCTTCTCCCCTTTCCTGCAGTATCTATGTTCTTCCTTCCCCACCATGGTGTTGTTGGATCTGCTGGAGGAATCAGTACCCAAAATCCTGGAAGCATCAGGTAAGGCGTCCAGGCAGGTTCTTGAAAGGGTTAAGACAGCACAAGCATCCTGAGTCCCAGGCGAACCTGAGAATCAGGTCAGTGCACCGGGGAGCAATGTGGTCCGGGGAGCCATGCTCATCCTGGATGCACGTGCCCCTGCTCTCATCCATGTGAGGCACAAATAAGCAGGTGTTCTCTTGTTTTAACCATTCGTGTGGTTTTTCTGTTGTGAGCAGCCAAAGCTAACATGAGCTAACGGTCCTGTCCTTCCCCACTCATTTCAGAAGCCGTTTTTATCAGAGACTAAATTCCCGCGTGTCATCTCTCTCTGGACTCTCTGTTCTGCTTCATTGGTTGATTTCTCTTTTTTTCCCCAATACCAACACCACGCTGTTTCGTTACTAATGTCTAATACTGTGTTTTGATATCTTATAGAAGGAGATACTGAACATCACAGACACCTTTTACAAATCTGTCTTGACCATGCTTGTCCATCAGCTCCTTCCTATGAATATTAGAGTTTGCTCAGAAAGTTCCACGATGGATATTGTTGGAAATAGCGTTGGGATTATAGATAATTTCGAGGAAATTGGCTTCTTTACAACTGAGCGCTCCTGTCTGTGGAGACGGTATCAGCTCTCGGCTGATTTAGGTTTTCTTTGGTGAAAACACAATCACCTTCATTAAGGTCTTCCGTGTTTTTTAGGGTTTTCTCGTATTTCCGGGTTTTTTGTTATTTTTTTTTCCTGAGATTTTCATTACGTTCTCTAATGTATTATGGAAAACATATACAAAATCTATTAACTTTTTTTTTGCTGATCTCGTATTCCAACACCTTCCAAACTCTCTTACTCACTTTTTCCAGGCTGCTGGGAGTTTCTCATTAACGTGTAGGTAAATAATCCTATGGTCTTGTCTCTTCCTCTCTGGCTTCTGTGCCATGTACTTCTTTCCTTTGTCTCATTTCTGGAGAATGGAGATTGCTTGGACTCCATGACCTAGCAAGCTCTGTGAGGCGTCTACATCCGGGCCCCACCCCCAGGGACCATGGGGCAAGTGCACAGGGGGAACCAGGGGCCACGAGAACCTTGGGACTCCCACATGATCCTGAGGGCCAGGGGATGCGACCCGGGGACAGCACGGAGCAGCGGCACCCTTGTCCCCTTCCTGACTTACTGGGTACCCCAGAAATATTGAGGGTCGTGTTTTGTAGGTCCCTTGTAAACACCCCTTATCAAATAAAGCAAGTCTTCTTCTACATTTACTTTAAGGAGCTTTCTTTTTTAAAAATAGGAATTGGGGGGAAGAAGTTTAAAAAGATAAAAATAAATAGAAATAGAAAGTGGAGTTTTATTTTGTATTTGTGATTTTTTTTCTAGCATCTTGGACTGAAACATGAATTTGATTACAAACCCTTTCATTCTTATAAAAGCCTTTACAGCTACAAATTTCCCTCAGAATACCAGGCTGTCTGACTACAGATGTTAGCTCTACGCATTTTTTTTATTGATATCTGAAGAGATGTCTTTTTTTTTTTAAGATTTTATCTATTTTATTTGACAGAGAGAGAGAGATCACAAGTAGGCAGAGAGGCAGGCAGAGACAGAGGGGGAAGCAGGCTCCCCGCTGAGCAGAGAGCCCGATGCAGGGCTCGATCCCAGGACACTGAGATCATGACCCGAGCCAAAGGCAGCAGCCTAATCCACTGAGCCACCCAGGTGCCCCAAAGAGATGTCTTCTTTAACCCAAGAGTACTGCAAAGTGTGCATGTGATTTTCTAAAACTTTCAAGTAAGACTCTGATTTCCTTTTATTGTAAATATCCCTTTCTGCTGCATTTTGCAGGTAGGTTTCCTGACCCAACTTGGGTTAATTTTTAATCTGAAACATAATTACAAGTAATATGATTAAAAACAGAACTCTCAGGGGCGCCTGGGTGGCTCAGTGGGTTAAAGCCTCTGCCTTCAGCTCAGGTCATGATCCCAGGGTCATGGGATCGAGCCCCACGTCGGGCTCTCTGCTCTGCAGGGAGCCTGCTTCCTCCTCTCTCTCTCTCTCTCTCTGCCTGCCTCTCTGCCTACTTGTGATCTCTGTCTGTCAAATAAATAAATAAAATCTTAAAAAAAAAAAACATAACTCTCCTCTCTGTTGGGCACAAAACTAAAGGAATCAGAGTTTTTTTATTTTTCTACTCAAATTCCTATTTTCACAATTATTTTTTATCTTTTTGTCGTTCCAGGTTATGAGTCAAGTATGGGGCTTTGCCAATCTTTCCTGGCATTTCTGTTTGGGTTTTCTACATGATGGCAACTTTATATACTTCCTGTGTTTCCACTTGGGTTTGATTTAATATTTCAAATCTCTGGTGCTGGCACCCGAGGGCCCATAATTGTGGTCATTCTCAGACAGATGGTTCCTTTTGTTTATAAACGATATTGCAATTTGCCCTTTAGAAGGCTTTCCACATTAAACTCTGTTCTGCTTGATATTAATATCACTATGCCAGCTTTATTTGCTAACATTTGCTTTTATCCTTCATCTCTTTATTTCCAATATTCCCTTGTCATTTTGTCTTAAGGATTTCTCATGTAAGCAACTTCTATCTGGATCTGAGGTTTCTTACTCATTCTGCGAGTCTCTTTTTATAAATCAATTGAACACATGGTTGTGGTTTACTTGGATGCAAACTCCTGTCAAACATTTCATGTTTTCCACACTTTCTCGATGTTCTTATGTTTCCCTTTCTAGAGTTAGTTGAATTGATAAAATCTGCTTTGTTTCAATTTTCTTCTAAGTTTGGAATTCACATATTTCTGTATTCTCCCACTGGTTATTCTTAGCTTTTCATCACACCTACCTACACTTATATTTTTCTATAGAATAATAATAATAATTAATTACTTACCCCAAATTCACTGTGTTGCATGCATTAAGTCAGTACAGCTTTCACATGCCAATCATGTGGTTTTTAACAAACTTACAGTCTTCTAACAGTATCCTTAGCATTATGTGAAAGAAGAAAAAATAGGGAAAACTATACTTGACATTGGTCTTGGCAATGATTTCTTTTTTTTTTAAGATTTAATTTATTTATTTGACAGACAGATATCACAAGCAGGCAGAGAGGGGAGGGGAAGCAGGCTCCCCGCTGAGCAGAGAGCCAGATGCGGGGCTCGATCCCGAACCCTGGGATCATGACCTGAGCTGAAGGCAGAGGCTTGAGCCACTGAGCCCCCCACGCACCCCTTGGCAATGATTTCTTGAATAAAACACCAAAGCAAAGACCACAAAAGCTAAAATAAACAAGCAGAATACAGTAAACTCAACACTTATGTGAAGAAAGCCATCCACACGCTGAAGAAGCAGCCTACTGGATGGGAGAAAACGTTTGCAAACCACATACCCAATAAGGAGTTAATACCCCAAATATATAAAGATCCCATACAACTCAATAACACAAAAAAGCAAGTAATCCCATTTAGAAGTGGGCAAAAGATCTCAGCATTTTCCCACAGCAGACATACTCACGGGTATACCGAAATGGGTTCAACATCCCTCATCACTGGGGAAATAATGAAATCAAAGCCACAGTGAAATGTCACCTCATACCTGTTGGGAAGGCTATCACCAAGAGGACAAGCAAGAATGAGTGTCGTTGAGTGTATGGAGACCGGACCCTTGCACACCTCTGGTGGGAAAGCCACCTGGTGTAGCCACTATGGAAAACAATACAGCAGTTCCTCCAAAATTTCAAAATAGAGCACCCCTACGACCTACCAATCCCCTTCCCGGGCAGAGACCCAAAGGAAATGAGTACCGTATCTCAAGGAGACGTCTGCACCCCCGTGTTCAAGGCAGCGTTACTCACCGCTGTCAAGATACGGAAATGACCTGCACGTTCTTTGACAGATGAGTGGATAAAGAAAGGGTGACACACTCACACACACACACACACACACACGCACACACACACGAATATTATTCAGCCATATAAGAAAAATGAGACCTAGCCTTCGTGACAAGATGGATGGAACTGGAGAACATTAGGCTAAGTGAATAAGCCAGAGAAAGATCCTGCATAGTATCAATTATCTAGGGAATTTTTTAAAAAAAGAAAAAGAAAAGCTGATTTCATCAGAACAGAGAGTCAAGTGGTGGTTGCAGAGACTGGCTGGGAGTTGGGGAAATGGGGAGATGCTGGACAAGGAATACAAAGGTTCGATTATAAGAAGAGCAAATACAGAGTATCCAGCGTTCGGAATGGTGATCACTTAAAGACATAGTGTCGTGCACTTGGAAGTTACTAAGAGTGCATCTCCAGTGCTCCCAACGCCCACACGCCGGGCTGAACGTGTGCCCTCCTCTTGCTCTTGGTAACACCCCACACTGTCTGCATTTATCAAACCATCACTGCTTTGTGCCGCTTTCAGCCCATCGATAACCGATCCTGTGCCAGGACCAGCCTTTGTGGGTCCTAGGGTGATTGCAAGATGCCCTTCTGCGGCAGCCGTCAGGAAACTTGGAGAAATTAGAACGTATGGCTTATGAAGGACCCGGAAATCACACAGCACAGCGAGACCATGGGTGGAAAGAGCATGGATGGCCGGGGGCTTTCGCTGGGGTCCAGGGTGGGAGCCTAAGGTTTTGTGGGCTCACTCTATTGGTGACTTTGAAACCTAAGAGCAGGAATTCAAAGTGTGGGCAGAGAAAACACAAGTGGTCCAAATGGTCACTTACCAAAATCATTCAGGGTCTCCGAAATTAAAGAGCTCGGCGGGAAGGGGCTCTTGATCTGGCCACAGGGTGGACAGCTATTTTTATCCCAAATCCCATGCAGAGTCCCCACTGAGCACAGATCCTGATGCGGGGCTTGATCTCACAACCCCGAGATCATGACCTGAACCAAAATCAAGGGTCGGGCGCTCCACCGACTGAGCCCCCCAGGGTCCCCTGGCACGTGTTTATTGACAGAACCAGCTTGGAAGCCAACACCCAGACAATCGAGATGTAAGTCAGGTGCTCACCTTGCAAAAAAGAAAAAATAAAAAAACCTTCAGACTTTACACTACGATCACTTTGTCCACTTTAAATACAAACAATTATATGGGGGCGCCTGGGTGGCTCAGTGGGTTAAGCTACTGCCTTCGGCTCAGGTCATGATCTCAGGGTCCTGGGATGGAGTCCCGCATCGGGCTCTCTGCTCAGCAGGGAGCCTGCTTCCTCCTCTCTCTCTGCCTGCCTCTCTGCCTACTTGTGATCTCTCTCTATCAAATAAATAAATAAAATCTTTAAAAAAAATACAAACAATTATATTTGCCAATTATTCCCGTAATAAAGTTGGGGGAGTTAGCATTTTCGTGAGGGTTGAATGTGCTGTGGCTACTACACGCACCCCTCCTCCTGCCCCCTCCAGAGCTCTCCCTGGCACCTGAAACTCGGTGCCCGTGAAACACCGACTCCCACATCCTCCAGGACCCCAGCGTCCAGCAGCTGCCGTCGACTCTCTGTCTCTGTGAATTTGGCCACACTGAGGACCTCATCCAAGAGGAATCACATGGTACCTGTCCTTTGGTGACGGGGACATGTCCCTCTGCATCGTGTCCTCGAGGCTCTCCCACGTGGTAGCAGGTGTTAGAATTCCCTTCTTCCCGGGGCGTGTGTATGGATTTACCCCATCGTGCATTTGTTCATCTGTCAGGGGACACTCGGGCGCTTCCAGCTTTGGGCTATCGTGGGCAGAGCTGCTGTGAACGAGGGCGTCGGAGCTGAGTGACCACAGGGCTGCAGAATCTTCTCACCTCTTACTAACAATAGCCATGAACGTCAGCATTCAGAGTCCCGCTCTGCTTGCTTTTCTAACCTTTGTTTACAGACGAAAGATGATCTGCTGTGTTTGGTGTTGCGGGTGGTGCCGGTTCCCTCAAACGTTGCTGGTTTCTGGTTTCTGGTGGTGTGCTCATCTCTGTTTGTGAACTTCCCTGTGCGCCGTGCAGGAGAGGGTGTATCAGCCTTCAAGAGACCACACGGAGGAAGGAGCTGCCTGGTTCCCCAGCCTCCCTCGTGATGACGGGGAGATCAGGTCGAGGGAGGACGCTAACTGATATGGACACGGGGGCTATCTGGATTTTCTGGGGTGCTGTCTGCCACCCCAGCCCCTGCCCTGCCTCTCTGACCCTGAAACAAGACACGGGAGCACCACTGTCACCAGATGAAAGGACCGCATCCCCATCGACCGCCCGTCAGGCGCCTGGAGGTGCTCTCTCCCTGGGTTATGGTCCCAAGGCTTGCCACACTGAGGACCACCCCGTCCTCCGTGGGGTCTCTCCTTAGGGAGTGTTGTGGCTGCAGCTGCCCTGCTCGGTCTCCTGAGAAGGGACTTCTCATAATTACTGCCATCTCCTTCCTTGCCAGCATGGTTACGGGACCTTCTTAAAATAATTACTTCAGTCACTTCTCAGAATTGAGGGCAGGAGGAGGTGGCTGCCGGTATGCACTGTCTACCACCTTGAACTAGATATTTAGTTATTTTAAAGTTTCTTACTCTCAAATTGCCAGCACAAATCAGCAGAGGCTCTTACTTGGGGGAAGAGGACAGAGGACAACTAGTTCTATTAAACAGACAGGAACTGTTCAGTGGCTAAATATTTTTGA